>NW_005841882.1:1435750-1443075 GCF_000455745.1 Alligator sinensis | reverse complement strand
GTGGCACCCCCTGTTCATAATGCTCCGGGCCCTCACAGCCAATCAGCGTGCACCCTCTCAGGGGTGCATGCGCAGTTGGCCCGGAGCATTACAGACAGACAGACTAAGGCTTTTATTATATTAGAATGCCATTCCTGATCTCAAAATATACTTTCCCATTATTATACTGATATATAGTTTAATAGTACAAATACCTACTAATATGAAAAATAACCCAACATTTTATAAATCTCTATTTAGATTGCTACGTGGAGCTTGCTTATTTCAGTGCACATCGGTGACTGGAAGAAAGGACTACCACTTGGAATGGAAAAACAATCTTACAAATAAGTCTCACAATAAAAAATAATAAACAGATCAACAGGAAAAGAGATGCCCACAGTTAAGTGTGAGAATGCATTATGTTTCATTAGCAAATTATTCAGATATTTTTGCTTTATACAATCAAGATGACATTGCCCATTAAAAAGGAAATGTTAGTAGTTTTTTGTGCAAAGCAAAAACACTCAATTATTGATCTCTAATTCATATTTCCCATGAATACACAGTATAAGAACAAACTGCATAAAATGTTCATGTTTTGAATACTATATACCTTATTTAGATTTATAAAAGCCACTACACTATTACATATACACCCTATGCTCTCAATACATATGACAATTTAAAACAACACATGATGATATAAACCACAGGTCAGTCTCAGGAGTTAAAAGTAACGATAATAAAAAGGATGCAATTCCTCCAGTCTTCAACTCTCTTTAAAAATTTGAAGGAAAATATGGACAATGACAGTATCCAAAAAACAAAAACAAAAAAGATTAAAAATTTCAGACTGATAAAACATGGATGGGTGAAGGCCACTCAGAGGGCAAGGACTGTACTCAGCACCCTGCCAGCATCTTATATGCTTGATCTATGCTTAAAATTTACAACTCAAATATTAACTTTAGGAACTGTTTATAAAAGGAGTTTTATATAATACCTGTTATATGATAAACTGAATTAAATCCTATTCCAAATCTTCCAACTTTCAATGGATCATCCTTTTTCCTACTTCTTGCTATTTCCTGTATGCCATGCCAGTCCTCAGGTGTGAAAACCGCATTGTTGTATGCATAAAGTGCTGGACCTTAAAATAAAAATCATAAGCAAATATAAGGCAATACAAAGGAAGTACTCACTGGTATAACATGTTCATGAAACAATCTTAATAAATTGACATAACATTTTTGAAACACACATGCATAGGCAATTTAATGAGGAAGCTGTTATTCAAGCTGATAGTTCAAATGTGACAGGAAATTTCAAAGACCTGAGGAGGAATTTCTGTGACGTTAAAAGAAATATTTTCTTCTCCCCATCTTCAAAGACATCTCCATCACCTTGTTTTACTGAATTACTTTAGATTTCACCAAGATTTTATCAAGTACCACACCGTTTTGGATAACTACAGACTAGAGTTACAGGGAAAACGGTAGCTTTTTGCAGGGTTTTTTTGCTTACTGAAATAAAAAAAAACAAACAAACTGAAAAAGCAATTAATTTGGGGCAACCCAAAATTTAAAACATTTTTATTTTTTCACCAAAAATCAATAACCAAAAATATTTTGATTCAGCTCGAGCAAAATATTCATTAAACCTCATATAAAATATTGTGGTTTGGTTGTGGGGGGACCTTTTTGATTAAAATATAGGTACATTTAAAAACTGAATCTTGTTTCAAAAGAAAAAAATCCACTTTGACTTTTTTCCAAGTTTTCATATTTTTAATTATTTTCTTCTATTCTTAGCTGAAACAATTCAATAAATTTGATATGAATTCCCCAATAATTTCACACAGCTAAAACCTACATTTTTGGCCAAAAAGATAGCTGCCTTTTACCTACTACTAACTACTTTCTGCCATTCCAGATTACATCCAGAAAATCATTCACAGAAGTAACATATAACCATCCTCTTTAGCCCTTGTGGAGTGTTTTTAGCCACAGAGGTACTTATACCCTGATGAAAGAATAACAACATTCAATACATTTCCTATTTCAGGATGAAAGTGTCTTTCTCCTTTGTCCATGGGCAAAAAAAACCCCTTAAGTTTTCTAAACGGTTTAGTCCTGTCCATATAATAGGTCCCTTTTCACATGTAAGGACTGTAAACAGGATTCTTCTGGATAGCATTGTGATAGATCAAAATCTGACACCATCTTAGACAGAACGAAAGGATTTCTAACATAAATACTGAACCACCATAATGTTTCTGTGTCATCTTAAGCACTTGAACGTGTTATAGAAACTGTTGTCATATGAAACTTCAACAAGATTGCAATGCAAATGTTAACATTAAAATATTGTCTTCCTAGCTATTATACAACATTCTAATGACACTGTATGGAAATGGCATTCCCTTTAAAAATGTATTTATTTTAGACTAGAGCCTTACCTAGATTTATTGAAGATCTCAGAATTTTTTTAAAGCCCTTCTGACATCCAAGGTCTGAAAGCCAGGTTCCCCCCCCTTTTAAAAAGGATACCTGGATATTAACAGGAAAGGCAGGCACCAGCAACCTAGAGCGTGAGGAATAATTATTTGAACCATGAAGCCTGGGTATCTGCAGCGGAGTGCTTCTGCAGCACCAACAAGGATTCACATGTGTGGTGACTGTGGCTGGGTTGGAAATGCCAGGCCACCATGGAGTGACCAGCTTTATTTCAGCCACTCCTAAAGGCGGATGACTCTTTATCTAAGGTAACTGCGGGAGTTTAGACAGCTTTATTATAATCTCATCTTCAAATGTTCAGTTGTGGCCTCCAACACGCACTGCTCTTCAGAAAGTATGTAGAGCAGTGGCCGGGCACAGGGCTGCCACTGGACAGGGGAAGTGGAGGGGGGAGAGGATCAGTGGAGGAAGGAAGTGAGGCAGTTCTTCACAGCAGGGAGCTGTGTACCTGGCCCGGCAGCATGAGGCATACGCTGCCGGAGGGGCCCGCACTCACTGCTTGTGCTCTGGCCCGAGTGGGACAGAGGCAACTGGCGGCCCCCTCTGGCAGAGCTGGGGAAGGGGGAGGGCAGGGGACTGCGGATAAGGAAGAGGGGCACTGGCATGGCCCAGGGGGCAGGGGGCTGTGGCACCTGGAGTGAGGGGTACCAGCAGGCTGTGGTTCAGGGGTGAAGGTTACCAGCAGGGCTCAGGGGGTGGAGCAGGGGACTGTGGGTTGGACACCGGCAGGGATAGTGGGGTGTGGGTTGGGACAAGACATCAATCTTGACAAAAGGGTCCCTGTATGAAAAAGGTTGAGAACCACTGATCTAAAAGACAACAGAAAAATATAAAAATAAACTATTTCTAAATTGAAAGTACAATGTACCCATCGTTTCACTCACATCAAGCTTCCCAAACTCTGCCCTTTACCAAGATGACAATCAAACTCTTCCATAGTCCTTATTAACTTAAAGTGCCCTCCCTTCACCATACCAAGCACACAGAAAAACACTATCTAATTTCAGTTGGACTACTTATCAAAGAAACAAAAAACCCAATAAATTCCTAAACTAACAGCCAGAAAGATATCACTGCTAAGTGTCAGAGGTTATTCTCAGTAGTTGCCCCTCAATTCTGAAACTCCCTCCTTCTTGAAAGCTGCCAGAGCCCAAATCTGAACATCTTTCAGAAGCACTGTAAGACCCTCCTATTTAGCCAGGAACTTAGTAAACAAAGCTAAGGAACAATATTGTTTAGAGTTTCTGTTTTATGCTTTTCTCCTATTTTATGAGCATTTTTCCTGTTTTGTAAGTTACTCCTATTTAGGCCACCCTGAGCCTCTGTTGGGCAGCTTAAAAACTAAGAAAGACAGACATGGCACAAACACAAAACTGGTTTAAATTATATATACATATATATACACACACACACACACAGTATAAACCAGTTTTCTGTTTGTGCCAGGTCTTTCTTTTTTGCTCAGTATATAGATATACATAAACATATACACATACATATACATAGATACATACCTACATACATACACACACACACACACTATAGTTTATCAAATAAGTACTTAAAAATGCAATCATCAGTTTTTCTAGAAATAAAAATGACAAATTCTTTAAAGGTTACTTTCCTTTGTGGAGGCAACTACTCACATTTCTTAGATTTCATTAAGCAAGCTCCAATATTCAGTCTAGTACTTCCCATGCTGGATTACTAGGAAAGTACCAATATTACCACTTCAGCACCATGGGATTTCTCCTGGATGACTTTTATTCAAAAATTCCCATTTAACCTACTTAATTTGCAAGCTCTAGAAAAATAATGACCTGAGATGTTAAAGATTATAGATCCTTACCAAGCTTTTTTCTCTTCTTGTACACACAGGCTGTTACTGGCCCACAATTCCCTGATTTGTACACAATACCTACTTTTGAATATTTTTCTCAAAGACAAATTCCATGATGAGTGTATAAATTTGACTGGCTTCCCAAAGAGTATGCATAGCAGACCACAGAGTCAATGGAGCTCATACACATATATTAGAGAATAAAATCCATCATTATCTAAAATGAGGTACTTACCCTGGTATGGTGCCATGTCTTTTGACCAGAGAGATTCTGTTCCATATTGAGTTTCATCATATAAAAACCTAACCTCTGTGGCACCAGCATCTTCTGCATTTTGAATCAGTTCCTGACAATAAAATAAACACCAGTGATACTATGCCCATTTCAGTCATGGTTTCCACACTTGAAAGCAGAAAATATATTATAAGTAACTGTTCAAAAGTATAACCATTTCAAATTATTTTCAACAAGCTATTTTCTACCATATGCTTAAATGAAAGAATGAATTTCTGCATTTTATTACAAAACAATATTCATTACATACAAAAGAACAAAACGTTAACTGTTTTAATTTCCACTGCAATTACCACATTCAAGCAAAATGCATAAGATTAAAATTCACATTTCAAAACATTGTTTACCTAAACTATCAGAAACCAGATAAACATGGCAGGCAGAAGTAATAAAATGTACACTGATGGGTAATCATAGCTATCAGGCTAAGTTGCTCCTACAAGTCACAAAATGGGGTGGAGCAAGTATCTCTTCTAGGACAGTTTTTAAGCACAGGTAGGGTAGTTATTTAGGCCCTTTAAAGTATGTCAGTGGCATGGAGTACATCATATTCTGCAGCAATGCCCTCTAAAAGCTGGGAGTGACAACTAACTTTGAAGAGAATTGTATCCATGACCCTTTCCACAGATAGCGCTCCCAGTAATGCACAGTGCCACCATCTGCTCTAGCACGGGCCTCCTTGTAGGAGCAACACTGCGGCACTATATGCAGAATAATGGATAACCTACAAAACTCAGATCATCTCCATTTCTTCACAATTTCATCTTTCATTAAAAAAAATAAATTAAAAAAAATTAAAAAAAAAAAAAAAAAAAAAAATCAAACCACCCAGATATTTCTAATTCCATATTGTGAAGAAAACTTTCAAAAAGTGTACCAATCTTGTGATGCCCTACTAAATCTAGACACAAAAAAGAAAAAAAAAAGCTTTAATTCAGTTATAAACTGCCCTTTCTTTCTGACAGGGTCTGAATATCTGAAACCCAGCAACAACAATGAAAAAACAAAAATGGTCACTGTCAAACACCCACTTGGTTAATCTCCTTTGCTTGTTTTCCCTCTCGTTCGAGAGACCTTCCTTAAACTAGGTGCCTAATTTGGGGGCACGCCAAAACCTAAGTCAGAAAGGCCTAAGGAGACATTCTTGATTTTGCGCAGGATCCCAAATCTGAAGTGTTTACGATCTACACAGTGGTGCTAATGTAATAAACTCATGCATTAAAGTGACAATAAATAGCTTGCTTAAGACAGGAATAGCCAGTAAAAACGAAGGATATGTTTCGATAAATCCAACATTACTGATTTAACAAAAATAATAAACTAATAAACCTTCCAAATGATAACACAACTATGCAGAAGTGAGCCAACTAACTTCTGAATTAGTCAAATACTAAAATTCATAAAAACAACATACTTTTAGTTGGTCTAATAAAAGACATCAGATCTACCCAAAGAACCAGTCAGTCAGTAATACAGAAGTCCTCAACTTCAGGAAAGCTGACTTTGACAAGCTAAGGAGGGTTGTCAGAGAGGCCCTAAAGGGCCACAACCCAAAGGAGAGGAGAGTTCAGGATGAGTGGTTGCTCCTCAAGGGAGTAATCCTGGATGCGCAAGCAAAGTCCATCCCGTCTCAGAGAAAAGGCAGCAAAAGGGCACAGCAGCCCCCTTGGCTCCCAGGGAACTGGCGGACCTCCTGCATCTTAAAAGGAAGACCTACAAAGGATGGAGGACTGGAACCACAACCAAGGAGAAATACTCTGCTCTGGTCCGGACCTGCAGGGAGTGAACCAGGAAAGCCAAGGCTGTGATGGAACTCCAGCTAGCTACAAGTATCAAGGACAATAAAAAGTCCTTTTTAGATATGTGGGGAGCTGGAGGAAAAGCAAGGGCAACATTGGACCCCTGCTAAACCAGATGGGACAACTGACAGCCAATGCCCAGGAAAAAGCGAACTTGATAAATGGGTACTTTGCATCAGTTTTTCACCAGTCCCATGGGATGGCCCTGCCCACTATGGGTCAGGGAGGCCCAGGTGAGGAAGATTCCTTGCCCTCCATCGAAGCTGACCTTGTGAAGGAACACCTTGACAGGCTGGATACCTTCAAGTCAGCCGGCCCCGACGGGTTACACCTAAGGCTACTCAAGGAGCTGGCAAGCATCATAGCTCAGCCCCTGGCACAGATCTTTGAGAGCTCTTGGCACTCTGGTGAAATGTCCGAAGATTGGAAAAGGGCCAATATCATGCCTATCTTCAAGAAAGGGAGGAAAGTAGATTCGGCAAACTACAGGCCCATCAGCCTGACCTCTATCCTGGGGAAGGTCTTGGAAAAGATTATCAAAGAGGCCATCCTTAACATACTAGCTGAAGGCAATATCCTGAAGGATATCCAGCATAGGTTTGTTGCGAGTAGGTCTTGCTTGACCAATCTCATTTCCTTTTATGACCAGGTGACCTATCACCTGGACAAGGGGGAAGAGATCGATGTTGTATATCTCGACTTTAAAAAAGCCTTCAATCTGGTATCCCATGATCACCTCTTGGCTAAACTGGCTAACTGTGGCCTCGACCTCACCACAATCCGCTGGCTGGGGCATTGGCTCCGTGGTAGGACCCAGAGGGTGGTGATTGATGGGAGCCAATCGTCTTGGTGTGTGGTCACCAGTGGGGTCCCTCAAGGCTCTGTCCTAGGGC
>NW_005841882.1:1428129-1435716 GCF_000455745.1 Alligator sinensis | reverse complement strand
AGCACCACAGATGAAAGGGACTTGGGGGTCATGACTGACCACAAGATGAACTTGAGCCTTCAGTGTGATGCTGCATCCATAGATGCTTCTCAAGCAAATCCCAGGACGTCATTCTCCCCTTGTACTCGGCCTTGGTGAGGCCGCAGTTGGAGTACTGTGTCCAGTTTTGGGCTCCACAATTCAAAAAGGATGTGGAGAAGCTTGAGAGGGTGCAGAGGAGAGCCACGCACATGATCAGAGGTTAGGAAAATAGACCTTATAATGAGAAGCTAAGAGCCATGGGACTCTTCAGCTTGGAAAAGCGCAGGCTCAGGGGTGATCTGGTGGCCGCCTATAAGTTTATCAGGGGTGCTCATTAGGATCTGGAGGAATGGCTATTCACCAGAGTGCCCCAAGGGATGACAAGATCAAACGGTCACAAACTCTGTCATGACTGATTCAGGCTGGACATAAGAAAGAACTTCTTCACTGTCCGAGCCCCCAAGGTTGGGAATAGACTGCTGCCAGAGGCAGTTCAAGCACCTACTTTGAACGCCTTCAAGACACATGTGGATGCTTATCTTGCTGGGATCTTATGATCCCTGCTGACTTCCTGCCCCTGGGGCAGGGGGCTGGACTTGATGATCCTCCAGGGTCCCTTCCAGCCCAAATGTCTATGAAATCTATGAAACCTTGTATACTTGAAACAAGTTACATTGATATTTTGTTTGTGTGTGACATACGGTAGGTAGGGACCTACTTAAATTGCAAGTTTGTGATTTTCACAGAAACAGCGAAAAACAGTGATCTCCACAAAAAAATGGCATTGGCCACAATTCCCCAGGAAACTGATTTAAAAAAACTTAATAAAAATAAAATGCTGGCTCCCCAGTGGGAGCCAGTAGTCCTTGCTGCCACTGTGGCTGAGCTTTGCAACCATCCCCACCTTCCTCTGGGAAGAGAACACACTGCTGGCAGGACAGCAGGAAGGGCAGCAGCCAAAATGGTGACTGCCCCCTCGTGCCTCTCCACCCATCAGGACCAAGGGATGGGCCATACAAAGGGTACCCAGCAGGCAAGACTGCAGCTTCCCCCCCCACCCTTCCTCCCCACTCAGGCCTCTGCCCCAATCAGCGCCAAGGGGCAAGGCCTCCGCCAATCAATGCCAAGGGGTGGGGCCACTATGAAAAGACCTCAAAATCAGCTCTTTGGGTCACAACCAAGCTGTGAAAATCCCTCTCTCTCTCACCGCAAGTTAGATAGGTCCCTAACAATAGGAGGGAACCTGCCACTTTAAGGGCTGGAGCAAGCAGCCAACAGGTGCCTGATTAAGGCAGCCATTTTCAAACAAAAATCAGCCAGGCGGACACAGCAGTTAGCTGCCTGCAGTTGAGGGAGCAGCACCATCCACCTCCCTTGCAGCGTGGAACATCCTGGAGGTAAGGGCAGAAGCTATGGGGATGGTTTGGAGGCTCCTGGTCCTGGATATGACCTAAAACTGTACCCTGCCAAGAAAGGAAAGCCTGGAGGAACTGCCAATGTCACAGCAGCCCCACTCAAATACCAGGACCACTCACCTCCCCAGTGAAAGGCGGGTCAGGGCACCTTAATAACCCCAGCCCCCACAACACTGTGGGTAAAGGGGACAGGCATGGCTACGGCCACCTGAGCCCCAGGGGGTATAAGACCCCAGGAAAGGAGTGGGGCCAGGCACTGGCACAGTGGCAGCCATCTGAGCCCAGAGGGGTGAAAGACCTCAGAGGCCCCAGGGAAAGGATAGTTGTGTAGCCCCAGAGAGGGGGTGGTAATGAAGGCCCTGACAGGGGTTGACTAGGGCTGAGGATCGACCTGAAGGGCAGTCTGAGGGGGTGCGCTGAGTAGGGCTGTGGGAGGGCCAGATGGGCAGCACATGGACCAACCCCCATGAGATGGAGTTGTAGGGTGCGAGAAGCCCAGTGAGGGGCTAGGGCAGAATTAGCCCTCCATTCCATGAATCAGCTGGCCACTACTCAGGTGAGGGTCATGGGAGAGGCCCAAAGGACTGCATGTTGCCACCTGAGGCGTGACTCAGATAATCCCGATGGCCTACGGGACCACTCAAGGGAGCAGGGCAGAGTGAAGAGGGCACAGTATTGTAAGGCGGGCAAGAGACCCTGTGAGAGAGGGTGGAGTGCAAAAGGCCCCAGTGAGAGGGGGGCAGTTTGAGTGTGAATGACACCTGACTATGGACTAAGTTGGCCCTGCTTTAGGCCTGGAGCATAGTGACATATTATGCGAGGCATGGGCCAAGGTATAGGGGCGGTACAGAGCCATGGATAGCACCCCCTGGCATTGGCGCATAGAATGGGCAGCCTCCCGCATTATACCACCAGTTATGGGAACAGCAAAATCATGGCAGGCGAGACTGGGGACTGCCCCATAGACAGGTGGGCGGGCTGACTAAAGACTCAGCTCTGAGCTTGCCTCCTGTCTCAGAACATTTATCAAATAATAAAACATTAAACTTCAAATTGCTTGCTCACATTAAGTGCATTGTGTTTACCTTCTGGTTTCATTAAATCAATGGGGAACCATTATTAGACAGAATAATTAATTTTAAAAAACCCGATTTCTCCATAAAATGCATAGTACAAAGAAAAGAACCAAGTAATTTGTGATGAGCAAGATGTGCCATATACTAATAAAAATGAGCAACTGCAACTCACCACACTGTTCACAAAAATGAAAGAAATACATACTTATTTACAACTAAAAGAAAATTCCTACTTCCTTAAAATAAGTAAATACAACTTATTTTATACCTTAAGAATTTGTCCTCCTTCTGGATATCTTCTTAAAATATCTTTAAGAAAATCAACAAGTGGTGGAGTTGTTTGCCCAAAACGACCTAAAAGTATTTTAAAAAGCCAGGTGTTATTTAATTGCTGAATTTATTTTTTGTTGCTCATTTTTTTTTAATTCACCATTGCTAGGTACTATAAGAAGCTCCCACCCCACAATAAACTATAGATACGCTACAAGCTTAATCCTTTTATACAAAATTCTGATGCCTTGTGCTTGTTCAATGACTGACCATTAAGCTTGAAATATTCCAGCTGAAAATGAAAAAGATTGACAAAAAGATATTTTGTAGCCCCAGCAACCTAGAGTCCAAAAGAAACCAATGGTCAGAGCACTGAGAAATGCCTACAATACACTGCAGGGCCAACATAAAATATTCCTTTGGAACCAAGAGCTTTACAACCAAATTTGAGGAGCTTTAGTGGGAAACAACACTTAAGAGTAGGTATCCATTACAATTAATATCATCACAGAACTGATGTGATATTCTCCCTGAAGCTAACTCAACAAAGCAAGTGACAGTCACCATAAGAGCACAAAGTAATCATCAAACCTAGGCTTAGGTAACTCTAGAAAGCTCTGTATCAGAAAATCCTCTCAATCCTCTTAGTTAGTAGAGGGATCTAACTCAAACACCAACTCTGATTGTCACAGTCGTGGTATGGCATACAAAAAGAGAAAAACAGCAGTCTGCCCAGTGGTCTCAAGACCCTGAAGCTTCATCCGTGGAAATTCAATACCTTGCATTCAGTAGAAAAATGGATGAGAAACCTGCATATATCATGGAGCTCAGCTGTCACGCACTGTTGCCATGAAACACCAAAAGCATCACTGCACTTTGCAGTGTATCTGAATTGATGTAAATCACAGCCCCACATAGTTTAAAACCAGTAATCTGATTTGTGACAAAGGCATGGATCACAGAGGTGCAGTCCACATGCAAAGCAAGCTGTCAAAACCTTATGGCCAGATGCATATCATAAAAATAATTCTAGACACTGATATTATATGATCATTTCAGAAGAGCTGAAGATCCAACACCAACTTCAGATGGCACAATAAAGTCACCACTGTCAAGCCTTAAATCAAAAAAATATGCTCACCATACTTTCCCCAGCATCAATTTTATTTTAAATTGAGCTTTGAACACCTGTTTCTCATACACATGAAAAATCTACCCAAGATACTAGGCCAGGCATTTAATAGCACTGGCAAGTTTACATGCAAGAAAAAGAGCCACATATCATTAGCTTCCTCAAGCCAGATCTACACAGTAAACATACCTTCTCTAGAGGCAAGACCTTCGGGCATGCTGCACTGCTCCAGGAAGGCTGTGTCCTAAACCAGAAGCAATGCAGCTGCCAGTGTGGGAAAGCTCATTAGATCTGGGGCTGACCAACTAGCCCTGCTGACTGACAGTGCCAATTAGTCCATCCCAAGGTCCTCAGAGAGATAGGGGCACTGCTTCTAGGTTAGAAAGCAGTCCGCTCAGAGCACTGCTGCTTGCTTGAGGGCACAACCATCAGGGATCATAAACTTACTACTGCAGACAAGGCCCAAAAGTCCTAGAGGACGTAGCTCTTCATTAACTCTCCTGATAACCCCATAATACACATTGAACAGGAGGGTAAAAAAAGTCTGCAGAACCCCACAACCGTGTCCTCAGGTTCATAAAGACATCACGCTGATCCCCATTCTTCTGCCATGGGGACAAAGACACTGGTTTAAGTAGTCATGGCCACACCACTATTAGCCATTCTTTTCATGGTTTCATACCCGTTCACATGCTTCACCATGGCACTGTAGCACCACATGCCATACCCAACTTTTCACACCATCCAAAATCAAAAGCACACCAAATCCTCCTACAAATTTGACTCTGAAAGAAAGAAGTCTAATACACATCCCGACACAAAAATGCAAATACTGGTGAGACAGTCAGGAACCAGTACAGGAATGAGAGAGAGAGAGGAGGAAAAAATAAATCAACCTCTCCCGAGTGAATGTAAACTCAGTCCCTACCACATGTATTGGCCTATGGGGTGCACATGGTGGTGGTGAGACTGGGAGGTGACTCATTAAAGAGGCATTCACTTCTCCACCTATTTTAAATCCTGGCTAAAGCTGGCCTTTAATCTCCAAGAGGAACGAACAGCACCACAGAAGAACAATTTTATAGACTCTCCCCACGATCTACAGGCAAGTGAACAAGAACTTATCACTGATGTAATTAACATGAATATCTAATCTCTGTCTGTCACTAGATCATCAACCAATAAACCAATCTGTCCCAAAAATGCTGTTTGTAACAAAACATGTAGATGAAAAAGGCTGTTCTATTTGAAGTGTTCAAAAATCTAGTACTCCATCTTCCTACTAGTTTTAATATTATGACTTTCTTATGCAATAAATACATTTCATGCTTTAGCAGTACCATATGGTTAAAATTATTTTGAAATAAAATTCTTTTAATTGTAGCAACTAAGTAATAAAGTCAATATTACAGACTTGAATTAAAATGTCCTGATGTGACTTCAAGGCATCATAATGACTTTTATACTTACAATTTTGCAGTAGATAAACAAAACTAGTGAGAGGGAAAAGAAAAGGATTTCTAGTCTATCAGTTATATTTTATGTATTGTACATATTTCATATTTCAATACATACTGTCCCATGTAAAATACATTATTCCAATAGCATAATTATATCTGCAAATCTTCAAGTTGCTTCATTTGGGACAAAGCATCTTTCTCGACTGTTGAGCAAAGTGAGTTTGACAGGTCTCACAAAGCAGTGCTAGTATATCTGCAGCTAGACTTTCAAAATAATATAAGATCAGATTTAGTCATTTTGCTATACACACCATTCCAAATGTCTGCTTCTATTCAATCTCAGATTCTCTTGGAATACAATCCCAGAAGTTAGAAACTGAGGGAATACTTCTTTACTTGCACACCACAAAAATGACTATTATTCACATTCAAATGTTTCAGAAAAATTAATCAAAATATTTCCCAATCTTTAACATACAAGAAAAGACATAATTATTCTGTATACCTCCTCCTTTTAAGCCTTTTGACTGAAGCATTAGAAAAATATGATTTTGCACATTCTGAAGGTCCCCAACCTTGATACAATCAGATAACTGAAAGAGAAAAAGGAAACACTGTGATGATGCACATTCTCCAGTATTATTACCATATAACAGCTTTTCTCAAGTCATTTTTTAAAGTTAAGTAATGTTTGGATATTCAAATCTAGAGACTAAGTCTAAAAGCTTCTCAAACTGCTCTAGTATCAAACCTAAATATACCAATTCTGACCATTTCAATTGTGCACAACATGGGTAAGACATTTTTCAGAGAATAATCTTTTTGGTTACCTACTGTGCAAAATTATTCCCTTAGGTACATAGACATAACAATTTGACAGCAATGGGAGCTATGGTCATACACATTTTCTATTTTTCTCCTAGTTCTCCAGTTCTGATTCTAATAATTTGTCTGAATAATGTCTATCTAGTACATCTTACTCTAAAAATGCAGATAACATATATTTTACATGCCCACTTTTACATAGTGGTCTATCTAACATACCTTATATAACACAGATCTGATATCTGTAACAGGACCAGTAAATGACTGTGAACCAATAATGACTGAAATGTAAGATGCTTGTATGAAATGTTTTAAAGCCCTAAAGGCTTAAGAAATCATTGTGATTATAGACTGTTCTTTCAATTATATTCAGAAAGTACCAACTAAGGTACTACAAGAAACAAATTATTAACAAAATAATTAGTATGTTTAGGAATAGGTTTACAAATTATATATATTTGAGATGTATGCCTTATAAGCTCTATAAAAAAAATACGTGTGTAATATCAAGTTGATATGAAATAAGCAATACTGCAATGGAGCAATTAATGAGACTATAATACTATATGAAAAAGTACACCTCGCAACAAAAAGCAAATCATAGTAAAATACCGGAAAAATGTGGTAATTTGTATCCAGGTTTTGCACAGGCAAACTTCTGAACTCATGTAGGGTTAGGGTCTAACTGTCACTAGAAAATCACTTTCTACTATTAGAATTTGATTGCAATTAGGTTTTATTTGTAATCAATCCTAGAATGTCCCTGATATTCCAGAAGCCTGGACGAGTGCTGATATTGTGTCAATATTTGAAAAAGACAAGAAGGAAGATAAGGCAGATGGTTTTTAGGTATCTTTGGCAAGTTACTGCAAACAGAAGGACCTGATGGCCTGAGAGGCCCCTCCAGTCCTATGTACTTCCTAAGCCATTTGTGCCTTTACACAGTTAAGAGCGGTAAGAGGATAATTGTAATAGGCTTTTGAAAGGTGTCCATGACTTAGTACTATATAACACTGATTTTAAAAAATCAGCACTGTGTAGCATCAATAGAGCACATATTACATGGATTAAGGATTGCATAACTAACATTTTAGGATGTGGTGACTGAGATGATTACAACAGAGTAATAGGCCCCAGATTTTTCTCCGTAGTAAATCTATTTTGCCCTCAATTTTCAAATACTCAAGCACATGACTAACTTTATATCCAGTATATTTCTATTAAATTCAAAAACACCATTCACATGCAAAAGTGGGTGCAGCCTATTTTTGGTTGGCTACTGTAACAAGTTATGAAACCTTCAACTTGGCTGGGTTATTGTGTTGCTTACCATTTGCACATATTGTCAACGAATACATCCAGTTGGAGGGGATCCTGATAAAAATTTC
>NW_005841882.1:1427421-1428070 GCF_000455745.1 Alligator sinensis | reverse complement strand
ACACACACTTCAAGAACATGCAAAAACATTTGATGATCTGGCTCCAAGTTCCCTTTAGGGCTCATGGCATTGGTTTTGGATTCTCGAGGCTTAAAAAAGCCCAGGGAGAGAGAATCTCCCCTCTGAAGGAAACAGACAAAGTTGAGGTAAAGTGAATCCAAATGTGAGAAGCTTAGATACCTGGTGCAAGATAGTCTGAAACCTTTTGGTTTTTATGGTAGCCTGGCATACTGTAGCCCAAGACCAAGTGTAAAAATGAAAAAAGCAAGATTCACCTCAGAGAAGTAGAAGCTTCAAACCTCACCCCTGAAGGGCTGCAGTTCAAGAAACCATAGGTAAACCTCGCCCTGTGACTGATCACAACTACCCCTCACAAGCTTATTTCAACTACATCATCTACCATCTATAAATACAGCAAACTATAATTTTTAAAAGAGGTTTGCAGCATAGCATTTTCTCTGTACAGTGCGTGCAAAAGTAAGACAATGTGGCCAAAAGAAACTAGAATCGGAAAGGTTGCGAAGTTAAAAACTGCACTGGTGGAGAAGAAAAGAACTCTGTTTTTAGTCCCGAATTACTTTAGTTTCATATCCAAGCATCTTTGAGTGACTAAGGGTTTCCAATGCCAGTCAGTGTTTTTCATAGTCTT
>NW_005841882.1:1424084-1427411 GCF_000455745.1 Alligator sinensis | reverse complement strand
CTGAATTTCAGAGGGTGGCATGCAGACACCTCATTCCTGTGGATATACCACAAAACAGAAGGGGAGGAGGCCTGAGGGCAAACTCAAGTGATCCGGATTAGAAAATAAACAATGGTATACTGGAGTAGCTTGTCTCCAGCTACAACATTCAAGGATTCCCTCTGTCCAAACAGAAAGTCTTAAAAAAAAAAAACTATAAACATGCGAGTCAGTCTGTTGAACTGTCTTCTTCTTCATAGAGAAATGATAAAAACTGAAAGCACTGAACAGGAAGCGAGAGAAATCTATAACTATTTCATTGACACATGACAATAAAGAGGTAGAAACTAACAGCTCAGAGGCCTGGGGTGGAATCGCACTTTTTTTTTTCCTTCCACTTTTCACCTTGGGCTGCAGCTGTTGAGCTACAATAAAGCACCAAAAGGCATGGGTGGATTTAGGATTTTGAAAAGGGGGGGTACAGTTAAGAGTGGTACATCCTCACAGCTCACACAATACATGTTTGTCTCTAGTTAAAGAGAAACTAGATGCTTTACTAATATGCTAGACAGTTAGCCCTATATTATTTCCCATATTTACTTGATTTTAAGATGAGATTCCCCCCTCTACCACCATTTGACATGGGTGGGAAGCCCCTTATCTTAGAATCCAGTACAAGGGTGTTGTGGAGGGATGAGGGGCGGGGGACTGCTGTGGCTGGGGCTCCAGCCCCTACCCGGGGTTGGGGCACTAGCTCTAGCTGCTGCCTGTACCACCCCCCATGGCTCCCTCTGTAACCTGCCATCTCCTCCCTACAGCCTCTTCTCCCCCTGCTCCCCTGCAATGCAGCCTCTGCTCCCCTTTCTGGCCCTGTCCTGCCCTACTTACCTTTGCTCCATGCTGCCAGGCTCACTGCATGCTACATCCTGGGACACTGAGCACAGCCCTGTAGCAGTGGTGCACAGCCCACGTGGGTGCTATGGGGGCAGGCAGGGGCTGTGCTCAGTGCTCCAGGCCAAAGCCAGGATCGGAAGCTGCTGGCGTGGAGCAGAGGCAGCAGAAGAGCGGAGGCTGGGGAGGAAACGCAAGAGCGGAGGCAGGGAGGGCAGGCAGGGAGCAGAGGTGGCAGCAGGCAGGCGCAAGCAGGCGGGATGAATTAAAGATGACCCATCCACAATTAGATCCTACACATAGAAAATTATTTTTAAATCTGACATATTTTCCACACACAGAATCTAAAGAGGGGGGGGGGCAAGGCTCTTTTCATCTGGGCATACCACAGCTCAGGGGACCATTTCCCCATCTCTCCCCTTTCCTCCCTGCTGTGGGGATGGGGACAGATGCCCTCTCCTCCCTCCCTTCAGCTGACAGCAGGGGGTTGGGGACATGTGCTGGGCAGCCAATCAGAGATGGCCCCCACGGTAGGTGGGAAAATGTGTGGGAGCATCCCCTGCCTCACCACTGCAGGTTTCTGCCTGCTGTCCCCAGCCAAACAGTTCAGTTTGCTAATCGTCCAATCTACGCAGCTTAAACCTGCAAAGATTGGACTGATTCCACCTCGGGCTTTTTGACCATCTGTACTTAGCCAAAATGTTTCTTTCTGACCCTGCTAGTCTTGTGCTCGTTCCCTTTTATCTCTCAGTACACCCACAGCCATCGCTGTGCCATGGTCTGTCCCAGGGGTAGCCAACCTGTGGTACATGCGCCACGAGTTGCATGGGCGGCTTGTGTATGTGGCATGCAGCAGACCAAGGAGGGAACAGGCAGCACAGGAGCAAATAGGGCAGGGGGCAGAAAGCAAGCAGCAGACCAGGTAGGGGAAGGGAATCAGAGTGGCACTTGGGGAGGGTGCAGAGCTGGGCGGGACTGACTGGCGCTGCTCGCTCGCTCTGCTGGCGGCGCAACACACGCGCGCACAGACACACTGCTGGGTACACGGACACTGCTCGGGGGGATATACACACACACACTGCTAGGTACACACAAACAGTGCTCGGGCGTTTACATACACACACACTGCTGGGGGGTATATACACACACACACACACACTAGGTATACACACTGCTGGGAGGTACACACACACTGCTGGGGGGTACGCACACACACTGCTGGGTATACGCACATACACACACTGCGGGGGGGGGGCGCGCACACACTGCTGGGGGACACACACACATTGCTGACACTGACACATGCATGTTGCTGTCACAGACACATATACTATAATCCACCTGGCTCCTGCAATTCTTTCTTGCTGCTACAAGTGAAAATGACCCTCTTCCCTTTTAAAAGGTCTTGATCTTCCACCAGTCACGCTGTCTTTTCTTCTGTGAATTGTTTGTCTGCTACCCCTAGGAATTTCTTCCCCATTTCATAGCATCCACATTGCTTGTAATCATCCCTGTGCCTCCTCCTCCCTTCAGACCCAATGAAGAATGCTTCATGTTCCAAAGCTTGTCTATGTCATGATACTGATTAAAGATATCACCCACAAAAACCCTAGCTTTCATAAATGACACATTCATTATCTTCCCATTTCAGAAAGCTGGTAGAGTTTATTATTACACCAACTACTGAAAAAAGATCAAGGAACTGGTATCGCTACTTCCTGCTATGTGTTCATGTCAGATATGGGAGTAAGAATTTGCCCATAAGCAGGGCATCCAGATGAGCACAGACTTACCTGCAGCACTGCACATGCAGGCATTCCCCACACTGCTAATTTGCAGCATTGGGGGGCAGTGGGATTTTGACCTCAAGAGATCCTGGGGTCAAACAAGCCCATGCCTAAAAAAAGCAGGGCAGTGCACGTGGCGGCTGTGCACACCACCCAAAACCATGCTCCAGGTGCCGGTCAGGCTTCCTGCTGCAGAATCCCCGCGGCTGCAGCTCCCAGAAGCTCCCAGGACCCCAAGTAAAGCTGCTGAAGCCAGCACAGTTCCTGCCCCACCTCAGGCAACATGCTACATGCCTGTGGCACAGGCATTTCCCAGGGACAAGTAGCAGAGGAACACATTGTGATGCTGCTGTTTGTCCCAGGACAAACGCACATTCCCACTCATGGGGACATGCCCAAGAAGTTTAGGAATTTCATATGTCTTTACCCAATGGATTTAGGTCAGATCTGCAAAGGTCTGTAGCAGAATCTACAGCTATGAATTAGGCACTTAAACATACAATGTATGGTGACGAGTTAGACACCTCTATATGTGCACAAAAGTTCACAAAAAATTCACAGCTGAGCATGGAGTCACCCAGTCTAAATGCTAAAGAGAAGAGTGTGTTTTAAATCACTCTTCCTCCAGGTAAGGAAATGTATTAAATAGTTCCAGTAGGTTTTTCCCTAC
>NW_005841882.1:1410193-1424074 GCF_000455745.1 Alligator sinensis | reverse complement strand
TACACCCTGGATTTACTAAAGTGATCAACCATCCCAGATTTTTCAGGGTGGCAGGGTTGTCCCTGGAGCGGGGGGAAGGGCGGCGAATTGGGCCCCGTGGTCAGTGCCACATAGGCCCTGCACAGGCTGATATACTCCGCACAACCCTAGGAACAGCTCTGCAAGACAGTACCACATTTCAAGGCTGGTGTCCCCAAGAACATCCTAAAACAGGACTATAATTTGTTCTCAGCTGAACAGCAGAAAAAGTCCTGCTAAGTCTGCAGAGAGGACACAGTACAACACTGCCTGACACTGCACAGGCAGTATTGAACCACACAGTACTGCTGTCTTCATATAAAACTCCACGCAGGCCTGCTGCTCTGTTGAGCTAATTCAATTATCTGCACTGCTGCACCCTAGAGGCTGCAGTGACTCAAAATATAAGTGTTGTAAACTACTTGCACTTTTGTAAGTGGAGTGCCTTGCTTGGACTGTTTCCTAGACTTTGCTCTACAAAAGCTAGTCACTTTTGGATTCACAGCCCTGAACCATGTTCTTGAAAGTAGACAGCCAGTTTTTTCTAGAAAGTCTTTGTAATATTTAAATATCCCAAATGGCAGAGTCTCTTGTTCCCTTGGGAGAATATTCCTCACACTCAGATCTTACTGGCAAAAAGCATTTCCTGATATTCAAACCAAATTATCCTCTTTTAATGTCACCTTATCCCCCCTGGGACATTCGGAATACTTTCTATCCAAGGTGTTATTTATTATCCTCTCGTCTTTATCTTTGTTATTTCATTCTTCATTTTCCACGTCTCACTCTCTTCTTTCCATTTTTGATTAACCATCCCTGATGCTCTGATGTTCCATGTTTGTAGCTATCAGAGATGCATTGTAAAATTAATGCATAGAAAGTAGGGCAGGGTAGTACCAAACTAACTGTCTCGGCAAGGCAACAACCTACTTCATCATATCTAGATATGGACTGTCAAAAAAAAAGATCTTAAAAGACCTACCGTACCTTCTACCTGGCTTCAAACTAACAAGGCTAACCACCTCTGGATTCATGGGTTAAATCCTAACCTCCTTGAACACCATGGCAAGTCTCTCATTGACTTCAGTGAAGTTAAGACTTTACATTGTGAGTTTTATTCTGAAGTTCTTTCCAAAACAGAAAGGGAAGGAGAGAATTTCAGACAAGACCATCAGAAGGGCAAAGAAAACACTATTGTTGATGCTAGATGCAAAGAGAATTCTCTGAAACTCTGTGGAAGGCAACAGTCTCTTTTACAATGTCAAGACAAGATATCAAGCTGAAGAAACCTATTTAGAACATAAAGCTGTGTATATCAGTGGTGCCCAACCATTCATCAACAGACCGGATGAGTGATGATGGATCCAGCCTGTGGGCCCAGTCCAATTCGTGCTGGAACGGGCACTCGTTCTACATGCCGTATTGCGACCACTGCTGTGGTCGCGCACTGGATCACCCCAACCCAACCCCCACCACCCTGGCCCCTGCTCTTGGGGTGCCCCATGGGCCAGATCTGGCCCACAGGCCAGGGGTTGAGCATCCCTGATGTATAAAGATAGAAATCTCCACTATGGTTAATTCAGTCAGTAACATCTCAACAACTGACTGGCAATACATGGATGATATAAATTTTCCTTGTTAAAAAATTGATGTGAAGCACCCTGCTATCTGTAACCAAGCTTTTTATCTTTTGCCTGTATCAGCAGCACCCTTGATTAAACTTTTCTCCTGAAACCTAAACAATGGATAAACATCTGTAAATAAGGACTATTCCTTGAAAAGTGATGATACAAAAATTGCGCTGACATAACAGATGTATTCCTTCCAAGTATTCAGAACCATCTGCTGACTTCAGGGTAGAAACAGATGTCCTGTTTGTGGTGGGACAGAACTCCTCCCATTTAGATGTACCTCACAGGTGTCCTGAGACAAAGCCCAAAATCTGCTGCCACAAAATAATGTGGTAATAGTGGGCACAGATAGTAGTTACTTTTGTTGCACGATTGGTCCCCTGGAAGAGCTCTATAGCCATGCTTTTACACATGTGCACAGCCGCAGAGCATTTTAAAAGTGGCTGATCGTGCAACAAATTAACCCTCATCAAATGTGAAATCAGATGAAAACACTCCATTTTGGAGGGCATTAGGGAACTTCTCTTCTCTAGGGTCAATCTGTCGTATGATCAGGGCTCAGCTGATGCAGCACAGCCCTGCCCCAGTGCTATCTGCAGGAAGGGAGGGGAGCGGGGTTGAGCTGTGGGCTAGGTTTTCAGTGGGAGAGAGAGGGCACGTGGACTGGAGTTCTCCTGCCTTGCAGACCCCGCCCCAGCTCAGGCCAGGCAAACCCCAGTCCACAGCTGTTTTTCCCTTCTTTTTCCCCCCTCCCTTCCTGCAGACAGCACCACAGCAGGGAAGCAGTGGAGCAGGGCTAGGGGAGAGAGGCTGTAGACAGGCTCCTCAGGCTTAATCAGCTCCAAAGTGGAGGTCAATCCTGCCCCTCCCCCCCACTGCAACCTATGGGTCAGGGGGGCCACTCTAACTCACGGTGCTTTATGGAAAGCACCATGAGTTAGAGCAGAGGCCTGCATGTCTGTCAGCACCCAGTTTGTCCCAAGATGTTGTAAAGGGCATCTCAATGACTGTCCCTTGCAACATGGAGGAATAAGGGACCCAGGCTTCCCACAAGCCACTGCTTCTGCCCCAATCCTGGCCCCTCTTCACCCCACGGAGCACATCAGCAAGCAGGGAGCAGCCTCTACAATATGAAATGCATTTCATGCTACAGAGCAAGGGAACCCTATATAGTTCCTCACTCCATGCTTGCAGACACACGACCCAAGTCAAAGTCAGATACCCTGGGCCCATTGTCCTGCACGATTTATCCCCTGAAGCCCCAGGAGCCAAAGGGGCCCAGTTCTGTGGGATAACAGCTCTAGGCAACATCTGTACCTGCCAATCAATTGGCTCAGTTGTGCCAGGATGTGTCCCAGCACCACTGATCTCACAACAAAAATGACATCTGTTTCTGGTCTCGGTGACAATCATCAGTTGTGACTGTTACTCCTGTTACAGTAGCTGAAAATACAATTCTAGGAGAGTGAATTCATTTAGTACGTCATTATACCATGCAAACATACTGAAGACAAGGGTACCACACATACAAAGTCTGGCATATAGACTTTGCTACTTGAGAATAAAAGAATCCTACTTGATTCTCAGAACCCAGGGCAAATAATGCATTTCAAAGACCCATCTTTTACAGGTAAACTGAGAATGGCTGATATTGAAATGTTTGACATCATAAACTTAGAAAAACTACAGTGGTATATTACAGCTATTTTTCAATCGAGATAACATTTTAATATAGCAATATATAGGAAAGCTTTTTCTTTAAATCTAGGTATCTGTAAAGAATAATTTGGTTTGGCTAGCATTATAGGAAGTGGGAGATGCAATCAAGATATATAGAACAAAATCACAGGGTGTGAATGTAAAATTAACAGGGCCATTTATAATATTGACATATTTTTATAAAATGAAATGAAAACAATCTTTAGAATGGCTATTTCCTTGAAAATGAAAAACTCTGTAGGTTTCAGAACTACTAAGCTTAATTGTACCTCTCTAAAATGACTCGACACTGGTATTTATTATGTCGGAAGATAACTGACCACTTTCATATCCAACAAGGGATATTGATGTACATAAACAGGTGAGAAGATGTCTGGGGAGAGGAACAGTAGGAATAATGTGATAAGAAACAAATATAATTGCCTTACTAATGCAACAGGAAGCACACTGCATTATAAGATCTACAACTGCAGCTGCTAAGAATCTGTAGTGTTGGCAGGCAATTAACATGACTCAAACAGCCACATTCAGATTTAAGACAAAACACTACTACTAACAAAAAGAAATGTACTATAACATGGTAAACACATTACATTTGTTTCTACCTGATTTCTAGAACAATAATTATGCAACAGATTTTTTTAAATAAGGATTGCTTAAGCATTTGAGCTTAACGTGTCAAATGTGCTTTACTGAATGTGTCAAATGTGCTTTACTGAACAGCAAGGTATATTGATGAATTTATTAATCTTGTTTCATGACATTTGAAATTAAATCTATCACTTTTAACATAAGCATTTACTGAGGGGGGAGTCTCTCCTTTTTAGAGAAAATATGAAAACAGTTTTCACCAAACTGTTAGTTTTGACAATGCAAAACCAGATACAAGACAATTTTATGAATTACATTTTCCCCCCACTACTTCCCTCTTAATTATAATAGTGAAAATGAGCATTAGGGCAGAATTTGATTCAGTTAATCCCTTACTTGAATTCCATCTATAGCACCATAAACAGTGTTGTTTTCTTGAAGGAAACCATTTAAGAGAAAATCATAATGATTCTATTTAGACTTACTTTTAATGATAATTGAGGCAGTCAAGGTTGTGAAAATAGCTTATTCAAATAAAATATCTGGTTTTCCCTTAAGTGTGTTATATAATGTAAGCCTTATTGCTAAAAACATTTACTATGGGTTTATCCTTTTTATCTCTAATCAATATTCCTAGTCTGTCCCATCATATGGCTCCATTATATCCCAAGAGTAAGCCATATTTATAAGTGGCTGTGGTCCAGCTGAATTATTTAAGGGGTGAAAGCTTTGCTCTTCTGCCTGGAGAGAGAGCTGATGCACTTCTACATTTAGATATCAATCTGCAAATACTAAAAGAAGGACATTAAAGTACTACTAGTAATAATAATAAACAAAAAATTTAAAGGCACAAAAATCAACCTTGGGTTTTTTTTCCTTTCTCACTGCATGGTTCATGTTCTCTCTCTAATGTAATTTTAACTTGAGTCAGTAATAACTATTATATTGTAACATAAGCCAGTTCCTTGATAGCATCCTACAAACACCACTGCAAAATGCTTAATAATAAATCTTCTTTTGTTTTACTACTTGCCTACAGAGAAAGGAGCAGTACAAAGGACACACAAACAAAACCTGATATGCTGCTGTGCACTAATTCACTTTCAGTTCTGACCCTAGCATACCCTGACAAAACAAAAAACCTACTCATGTTATTGCAAGCCTAAAAATAGGAGCTAGGGCTTCAGCCCTAACTACAGAAAAGCTGCCATTTCTTCACAATAAATACAGAATTATGGGAAATCCCGGGGAGAGGATAGAAGTAAAACAGATACAAATAGTCTCAGAAATTGCTCTCTAGGGAATTGTTTTGGGAGGGATTCTAGTGTTGCAATACTATATTTAGCATACAGTTTTGAAGTATTAACAGAATGAATAATTATTTGCTCTTGTGTCATCCCAGGAAAATGTGCCAGAACAATTACCTTGTTACATTATATTTATGAACCATCATGAGACTTTAGGCTAGGGCAGTGGAGGACATCACTGCCCTCCACTGAAGCATAATTAGAAGCATAATATTCTAGCTAGAGATTACTGAGAAGTTTTTAAATAGCCATTATTTTTCATTCACAATACTTGGGGTGAAATAGTCCTCCTTTCCATTTAAGCTAGGGAAGAAATTGCAACAAGACATTTTCAATGCTGAACTAGTTCTTTACTGGCTATTTCTGTGTTTCTTTGGGTGCATCTACATGTGCAATTAATTTGAAGCAATAAACTCTGGAACAGTTTGAGCAGAAGTAAATTATGCCCAAGCGCAGCATCTACACGCACACCCAGGACAGCAGCAATTTGAATTGGGGCGGATCAGTTTACACCAGCCCTGGGCTCCTGGTAGCAGCATCAGGCTAGTTGGGTCACAAGGGTGCTGAAAGGCAGCAGGCAGGAGTTTTCACCAGCAGTCAGCATCTACACGTGCTTTTAACTGCAGTAAATTACCCTGCCGTAAGGTAGTACTGTTCCTTACAGTACTATTTTATGGCAGAAATAATTAATTTACTGCAGCCTAATACCGTCACACGTGTAGGCAGTCATACTTTACTCCACTGCTAATTAGCCCGCTCAGGTCAGCAGTAAAGCACACTTGTAGATGCGGCCATTGAGTATTAGGTCTCACAAGCTTGATCAGTATTATTTATTAAATGTATTATCTTGGATTGCATTGTGCAGACTATGTATTATGGTTATTAAATACGTTTATTTTCCGCTTGGTAGAAAAATAATTGTAATAAGTATTTTTTAATAAAGTTGGGAAAAAATGAAAAGATGCAGTACCATGTAGTAGTATCTTTTACTGTGCCTTTTCCCAGTGATTGTTTTGCAAAGTGTTGTTATTTTGTTTCCAATGGACTATCACACCCTACAGCCCCAGGGCTATACAAATCTGTGTGGAATATATTCCAAGTCAGACTTCTGAAGTGCGACGGGCAGCACAGATGTTGCACAGCCTTGATGTGAGGTGACATAATTCTGTAACTGTGACAAGAAGTAACCCAGGGAACCTAGGCTCAGGAGGATTCCCTATATAGCTCATGAAAGGTAACAGACTAGGGTCAGTTTCGGATGGAGGAGACAACCAGAAGATACTTGGAAAATCTAGCAGGGCAAACCCAGACATTAAGTTCCATATTATACATTTTTACTTGTTATATCAAGTAATTTGGTTAGCAGCAAAAGGCAAATAGAGCAGCAGCTGATGAGTTGTGCTAACTCAAGCTGTAATTTGTGGTTGCATTCACACTGGACAGATAACTTGAGCATCAGCAATGGTTACTTGAGTTTCAACCAACTCTACCTGGAATTTAAAGGACCACTTGAGTCAAAGATTTTTGTGGGAGTGCAGAAATTAGGTTAGTGGCAATGCCTGAGTTATACCTCATGCTAAAGCTGCAGTGAAGACAAGCTCTAACAGCCAGACCTGGTTTGGTTGCAGAAGCAGCTAAATAAGACTAAATCAGAATTTAGGCAACTACATTTCCAGAAGTAATCCAGATTGGGCCTACTTTACAAGGCACAAAAAATAAGGAAGTAAATCTTTTCTTTAGGAGGAGTAAGACTTGGATTGGGATTCCTGATGCCAAGGTTATTTAAAAAACTAATGAGAGAGCTCTTTCTGAAAAGGAAGTTTCTTTTACTTAAGTAAAGGAGCCTTTGGTGGTATGTGATGTTTATACAGTGGGGGAGGGGAAGGGAGCAGGAGGTTGGAAGTGGAGCCAAAGCACTGTAAGTTTAACAGCATCTCATATACACAATGTAAGACCAATTTCTAAAACTTAAAAGACAACCTTAATTTAAAAACTGTCCATTTAGCTTTATATTATTTTTACATGTATTGTGGTAACCCCATGTGTCCCCAGCTGAGGTTAGAGCCCCAGTCTTCCAGATGCTGTACAGAAGTACAGAGGAGAAGATACATCTTTGGACAGACAAAACAGACAAGATTGGGAAACTGACACATCAAAGTAGAAAATTGTGAACAGATGCCTGCTAAGATCATGTGATTTGCCTAAATATACAGTGGAAGTCTCTGGTGGAGCCCAGAAATTTAACCCAGTTTTCCCGAGTCCAACTCCAGTTCCTTAACCATGAGCTTATTCTGCTTCATACATTTAATTCCTCTAAGCATCTAAAACTTGATTAAACCATTTAAATACATATATAGTTCCTTGTCAAAGTACTCTACACTGGGAAATCTCTATGTAAAATCCCACCAGTTTCCTGGGACTTTGCATGAGCTGAGGGCTCTGCCTCTGCTGAGCAGTTAAAGAAGTGGGGCTTTAGATATCTAATTTAAGGTGCATAGATTTGAAAAGTTAACAATTAATTGAAATTAAGAACATGGAGATGCTATTTCAATTATAGATCCATTAACCCATATTTTATCAAAGTAGATGATTGGGTAAAATTCTGTTACTAAATCTTTAAAATTCATAATTTACTTGTTTGCTATGGATACAATTGTGTATTAATGGAATAAAAAGACTCCAGTGGGGATTTTGAAATGCCCCAAAATAGTCTAATGGGAGTTCTGGTTAGTGTAAACTCATATGAAAACATAAACTACACAAGCCTGAAAAAAATCAAAAGAGCCACAGCCATTATATAGATTAGCATTACAGATTAATCATTTATTATCAAGACACATAATTTAATAGTGCCCATTATATACCTTATATTGAGGTGCAGAAGTGAAAACATTTGGAACCATGACTAATACCTGATACAAGAAATTTACTGTCAAGCAGTATAGATTAAGTCATTTACTCCGCATGTAAAAATGAAGCATGCGCTTTTTTTAGCGTGAAGAGTCATTTGAGACTGAAAAAGAAGCGGTAATGAGTATAGAGCCTATTTCTCAAGCTGAAGGAAACCTTGGAGATAGTGCTTCTAGGACACACATTCATCATGTCAAAATGCTTTATCAAGGGAAATTAGACCCCTTCTGAAAAATGAAAAGTTTGCCTCTTTCATGTAGTTGTTCCAAGCTAATCAACCACAATGAATTAAGAGGAGGCTTAAAATCAATGTCCTTTGTCATTAGGTTAAACTAAGCATAAGTGCTATGGCCCAAAGTGTCTGTATTTTCCCAGTTATTCCTTTTTCCAGGCAATCAGCCATCACATAAATTAATGTCCCCTACGCCTTGACCAAATAGCAAAATTGGCAACATTTGTGCAGACAACAGAGTGACCCCTGCTATTTATTTTTTAGTCTTAAATGATAATAAGAAAATATTTCCTGGAGATTTTTAGATTCGCAAATAAATGATATCAGATATGAACGCAAAATGATTTGTTTCCTTCATTTCCTGTGATTCTACAAGTTATCTATGGGAAAGAAAGAGTTTGGAGGTTTTCACAACACTCTTGCAACCAAGATGAGGAGGATTCAATGCCAGCTTTCTCTCTAAAGCAGTGATTCGCAACCAGGGATCCATAGTACCCTGAAATGCCATGAGATCCTTTCAACCATACCATGGGACATTAGGAGGCAAGCGCTTGCTCATCCCAGCTCCACTGTACAAGGCGGTAAATGCTCCCTCTTCCCCACCGGGCCCCTGTGCAAGGAGGTAAGCACTGAGAACCACTCTTCTAAAGTCTGGGATAGAGAAACTTCTCACATGGCAAATTCTTTGAGTTATTTGGGTTTGGGGGAGATTTGTATGTTTTTTAATTACCAATAGGTGGCCAAAACTTGTATCTCTCCCTGCTTAACTCATACATAAGTGTTAACCCCAGCTTTGGGGATGCTGTTCAAGACACTAGGAGGTAAAGCACATATATATGCTGAGCTCAGACAATTTTTTGTAGTGTTATCTGCAGGGTCTATGTTTCAAATCCTGAGAGCTCACCATTTGAATTCCTGTTATCAGCAAAAAGGATGGTTGTCACAAAAATCAGAGTTTATCCAGGATTTGAATACTGTAGGTATTCAAACCCCCTGAGCATGGCAGTGCATCCCCTATGAAAAGGGCACTGCTGACACTGCCAGCGGCGCCTGCAGGCAGTCGCCACTTGCCACCCCCCTGCCCCTCGCCGCCAAAACCACCGGCAGTGTCTGTGGGTAGTCCACAATCGCTGCTGGCCACCGCCAATGCTGCTGGTGGCGTCTTGCCACCATCTCCCCCCCGCCCCTGCTGTCAACAGTGCCATGGCTGTCTGTGGAAGCTCCCCGTTTACTGTCACCACGCTCCTGCTCACCATGCCCCCCTCCCACCCCAGCCTCCAGGGGCACACAGCATTCATGGAGGAAATATATGAAATATTTAATTTATCCATGTATATTACCTGTCCCTCTCTCTGCCCAAAGCACAGGGATTATGGGTCTGTAGAGCTCCCAGGTTGAGAACTTGACTCTTTAACTAAGGCTCATAAAATATATTTTCACCACAAACATACTATAAGAGACAACAGTACAAGCATGCAGTACAGTCTGAACGAGCTAACTCCTGAACAAGAAGTAGTGTGCCCAGGCTAATTAGCAGTGACTTATAAGAAGCAATTAGCCCCACATGCAACACCACACAAGTCCAGCTATAATGCTCAGGAGGCAGCCTGCACAGTGTATTTGAGGGGACCACTGACTGGCATAATAATGTTATAGTACAGACATGCCCACATTTTCAGTTAAAGACTCCCTCATTTCAGTCCCTTACAACATACAAATCGGTGGCCATAAGCTCTATGCAACAGGCTAATGTGTCTTATAAGCCTGATGCACAGATAGGTGAAGCATCTCCACATATAGCTACATTGTGATAAGGATCTCCCAGTGCCAGCCCCGTGACCACAAAGCTGGCACTGGGAGATAAGAATCTCCCAGCCCCCACTCCATGATCATGATCTCCGAGCAGGGGGCTGGAACCTCCCTGAGGCTGGGGCAGGAGGACATAGTCTCCACCTGGGCTTCAGTGGCAGAGCCCACGCCAGCAGCAGGCAGCTCCTGGGGACAGGCAGCAACCTCCCGCCCGCTGCTGCCCAGCTGACCAGGCATCTACACATATGTTACTGCACAGTAATTCCCAGTCAGGCATCTACACAAATGTTACTGCACAGTAACTAGTCGCTAGTAAATTTGATGCTTGCATTTGCAGGTAGCAAATTTACTCAAGATTAGAGCAGTTTACTGTGCAGTAAGTGTGTGACATGCACACATGGGTAACTAGTGCCTCCTGAGGCTGGTGAGTCCTTGCAGAAGTCACTGGCAGTGGCGGTGGTGGGAATGGGGCTGGGGAGCACCTGCAGAAGCCAGTGGTGGCATCAGTGGTGGGGACAGGGCTGGTGAGCACCTGCAGAAGCTGTTGGTGGCGGGGACGGGGCTGGCAAGCACTCGCAGAAGCTGCCGGTGGTGTCGGCAGCAGGGACAGCCCTGTCAGCGGGGGCATGTGCCCCCCCCATGCTCCTCCTACCAGTCACCTATGCACTCATGCTAACTACACAGTAAACTGCTCTATTGCTCAGTAAAGTATCTCATGTAGACATACCCAGTTAAATTTGGCCAAAGTCCATTTCAGGCCTACACTTGATCCTACTGGATCCAGTGGAGTTGTATCAAGATCAGAGACACTAACTCCTCTTCCACCCCACTCCCCGGCTATTCTAATCAAAGTATTTTGCAATGGCCATCTCATTTACCTGATCTTATCCTTCATCTCCATTCTCTTTGCTCCCGTGATCTCCTCCTGCTAGAAACATGAAGCAGAACTTACGATTTATTCATTAACTTCTTTGCTCATGCATCGTTGTTTCCTGTTTAAATGGCTGCTAGAAAGCCCAGCCATATGAAGCCCCTTTCAATTGTTCAGTCCATGTCTTATCTCCAAAATCTGGCAGTGCTTCTAGTTGTTGCTACTTATCCAATTTCCTTGTCAAGTCTCCCTTACACTCCAAAGGGTTTGTCCATCTTATTTTCTTAAACAGAACAGTATTTGGAGAGCAAGTAGGTCCTGGATTCTTTCTGAAATTAAACTTGAATTGTTTTCTTTTATAATTGAACCTTGTTCAGTTGTTCTGTAGTAGCTGTCATCTCCATTTTTTCCTTTCCTTCTTCTTCCTGAAAGCAGAGAGAATAGCAGAGAGTGTGTCAGTCCTCTCTTCTCCCGTTGATCTGCTAGTAGGCACTTCTCAGCATCATCTCGGAGGTTCTGAGAGAAGAAAAAGAAATGGGAAAGACGGAACCGGGCATTAACACAGAAAGGAACTGAACTGAAGGGCATGGAAAAGTCATTTCCTCTGAGGACATAGCTGCAGTTGCTGCCTTTATGTGAGTCATGTTTCTAATTATAAAACTGCACTGTGCATTACAGTATTTGCAAGCACATGGAGATCAGGAACAAAGCTATGAGATTTTTTTCTCTGTGCATTCTTACAGAAAACTATCATATACTTTGGATTCATAACAGACTAACTGCCGTATGAATCCTGAATTAGAGACAGATTTTTACTTTCTCCTTGCTTTAGAATACACTGAAAAAAACTCTCAGGTTTACCTAGGCATATATCTTTGTTAAAACTATGTCACCAAACTGAGGAGCATGTTGGGCAGAATACTTTTGCCTTGGGATGGATTAGATTGCAGTGAAATTAGCTAGACTATAGCCAAGCTTTCCAAGGGAGGATTCATAATTTTGCAGTTCTACTTACATTTTTTTAGGTCAGCCTCCATGTTATGCTACTATAAATACTTCACATAGTTTTTAGAAATAAAGTGTAACCATTTCCTTCCAATCAAAATAACAGAATGTACTATTCTTGCAACCTGAATAGTGTACAATAAATGAAAGACTTCCGCTGTCAAGCAGCACAAGTTGAGTCATTCTATATGTATGTAAAATAAAGCATGTTTCATCTTTGGCATGAACAAAGCTATGTCCAGCTTCATGTTTGTTTGGCAATTGCTGCTTTGTCCTTCTTAGGCTGTGATAAAGCCTTTTTTTCCAATCTAAAAATATGTGAATAGGTTCTCCAGTCCCTCATGCTTCCTTCCATCCCTTTGCAAACACCGTCCCATTCCAGTACACAAGTTCATCACAGACAGAAGGAAAATGATTGTGGGAAACCTTATTAAACTACTGGCAACCAAACACTGTTTTGTGCTGTGGAAATATAACTGCTATTCTCTGTGTTTCAGGCTAGGCTAGCAGGTGCTTTCATCAAAACCTAATTCTATATCTATGTATATTTGTCTCCAACAAACACTCTAGAGATCCACACAGGATCTACAGCATAAAAATATATATGAAAAATTATAGGATTATTTAGTTTTGATCATTTTGCAAAGAATGTTAAAAAAAACAGCTTATAATAGAAATCTACTGTAATTACAACCTTGAGAGAATATGTCCCATAATTAGTGAGTGACATAGTTTCCTGATGCTTGTTCTTCATTGCCATGCTTAGTCTAATATGAATGGTCCTTTATGATGTTGATCTGGGGAAACTTTGTTTTTACTTCATTTGTGGTTTTGTGCCCAGTACTGTACATGACCTGCATGCTGACAAAGAAATAGGCCAGTTTGGCCAGGGAGCCTGCCCCAGCAGGGCTTAAGGTGATGACGTGTCCCTAGGCACTAGTGGGATCTCCAGACCTACCCTTACAGTTCCATCTGCAAATCACCTGTTAAAATACAAACTGAAACATTAGCCCACTGGCTCCAACTCCCCGGCACACTGTCTAGCTGAAATTCCCTGTCTGAACAGAGTCTCCTGCTCTGCCAGTTCTCAGCTCCATACTGGTCTCTCCCTGGGATAGCAGGACCGCTTTCTGGCTTTCCTTGGCAGGCAGTCTACTGTAGGGCTCCTTCCCCTTTGGCCTCCAGGGTATACTGCCCTACTCTCACTCAGGGCCTGTGCTTATATAGTTCCCCAGCCCCACCCCCAGCTGATCACCTGCCTCCCTGAGCTGCCATAGGCGCTTTTGGATTTGGCTTGCTGGAGCAGCCTCAGGATGGCCCCTTGCTGGTAGGTCTTCCACTGTTTCTATGCAAACCTCCAGCCTGCGATGCTGCCTCCACTGGCTCTGTGGTGAATGTTTCATCTAGTCTTTTCTACCCTTTAGTCTTTGCCTGATGGTTTGGCTGGCCAGCAGGCTCCAGAGTTTCCTTCCCCTTCTCAGCAGTAGGGCATGAGCCACATTACACCATGTTTCCAGATCACAAACCTAATAAAAATCATGATGTCATCTACAGTAGGGAACAGAAACAAAATCTGGTTATCAGCTACCAGATACAAACGCATCTGGCTATCTAGCTCCCTGACTAGCACTATCTTTACTGCCTGACATGACTATGTAGGGCCTTTCTGAGTTCAGGCAGGGCTAAGCAAGCATGGAATAGAGGCTGCTGTCTATTCACAGATTCATAGATGTTAGGGTTGGAAGGGACCTCAATAGATCATCGAGTCCGACCCCCTGCATAGGCAGG
>NW_005841882.1:1400098-1409825 GCF_000455745.1 Alligator sinensis | reverse complement strand
GGAAGTGTCACCTCCTTGGACCTATTCGTCATGCATCTGCTGATGTACGATAAAGTGCCATTGGCTTTTTTGATGGCTTCGTCACACTGCCGACTCATGTTCATCTTGGAGTCCACTAGGACTCCAAGATCCCTTTCCACTTCCGTGCCACCCAGCAGGTCATTCCCTAGGCTGTAGGTGTGCTGGACATTTTTCCTCCCTAGGTGCAGCACTTTGCATTTCTCCTTGTTGAACTGCATTCTGTTGTTTTCTGCCCACTTGTCCAACCTGTCCAGGTCTGCTTGCAGCTGTTCCCTGCCCTCCGGTGTGTCCACTTCTCCCCATAGCTTTGTGTCATCTGCAGACTTGGACAGAGTACATTTCACTCCCTCGTCCAAGTCGCTGATGAAGACGTTGAAGAGTATCGGTCCAAGGACCGAGCCCTGTGGGACCCCACTGCCCACACCCTTCCAGGTCGATACCGACCCATCCACCACAACTCTCTAGGTGCGACCCTCTAGCCAATTCGCCACCCACCGGACTGTGTAGTCATCCAAGTCACAGCCTCTTAACTTGTTCACCAGTATGGGGTGGGATACCGTATCGAAGGCCTTCCTGAAGTCTAAGTATACGACATCCACCCCTACACCTGTGTCCAGGCATTTCGTAACCTGGTCATAAAAAGAGACACTATAGTCTCCTAACGTGCACAATTTTTTATACACAGGAATTGTCTGAGATTGCACTTATTACATCTATACAAGGGAAATAATTTATAAGAATAATTTTATTACCTCTGTCAGAGCCCATTAATTGAATGCCTATGGCACAGTGGAAAACTCCGCCACAGTGGAAAACTCCGCCACAGTGGAAATCCCGCCAAGTCCAACGGCCGCATCGTTCAAACAAGCACCACCCATTGGCCGGTTACAAATTATTCCCACTTGGCAACTAGCAACTGGCTTGCTATCCATACAAAAGTAAAAGCAGTTTCCGCCCAAGTTGGAGAACTCCACACGCATCCTGGAGTAAACTTGGTGGACTGATCACCCATCAACAACTCCCTGTCACCGACCTTCCTGACATATCCCCTCCCTGTGCACTCGATAAGCCGTTAAAGGAACGTCTCATCTCGTCTCAGAGAATTCTTGTTATGTTTGTAACTGCAACTTAAGTCAACTTTCTTCCTGCGCTGCACACATCGGCAGCATGAGTAAACGATCTATTTGTTACCAATACGCATCCGTGCCTAATTCCACTCCATTCGTCAAAGTACCCACCTGACGTTCCGGGTTCCCGGCCAGAGCCCGGCAGCCGGTCGGCAGCCACATGGCGTCACAAACAGGATCTGGGGAAGACGCGATGGAGTCGGAACTAGTTAAAAACTGCCCCTGGCGCAGTGGGGGGCGTCACGTGACGAACGCTGATGAACTATGGGCACACATCGTCTATCACCAGGTGGGCAGAGCGGGTGAAAGGCTCGTCAGCGGCTACCTTTCGCTAAAAGGGGAAGAGGGAGTTTCGAGAGAATGGGAGGCACATCTTCACCCCGGGGCGTTCGGGTGCGTGATGAGCAGCAAGCGGGTCCTATTTAGGCCCCAAGAGGAAGTAGGCACCGTATCCCTCACCAGAGTCAAACCGATGGGCGCGGTAAGCGCGACTCCCATCCAGGAGTACGCCCGCTGTATACGATATGTGCGGGAGGGCGGAGAACCGACACTGGTCGACAGGTTCAATCCTCCGGCCCTAGTGCCCGGGTCGAGGGGCCACGAGTTGCTCTCCGATCTCCGGGAAAGGTTAGAATTGGAAGGCCACATCACAACACGATGGGCAGGCCCAAAGTGGGACAAGGGGAAAATGCTAAACATAACATTCCACGCCGTCACAACTCTACTGCGGGAGAATGCAAACTTAGAAGTCCAACTGCTCACAGCCGCCCAGGCGGCTAAAGAGGCGGCAGTAAAGGAAAGCCCCAAGCCGCCGCCATCCCAAGATGGCGCCGGGGAAAAAGAGAAGCGCGCGAAAATTCCCCGAGAGGGATGGACAGCCGCAACACCACCCATGGCCCTGCCTCCTGAAGTGGCGCCGGCCACCCCAACCCGCCGCTATCCCAAGATGGCGCTGGGGAAAAAGAGAAGCGCGCGAAAATTCCCCAAGAGGGATGGAGAGCCGCACCACCACCTACAGCCCCGCCTACCGAAGTGGCGCCAGCTGCGGCCCCGCTCCCCGAGCCTGCCCCTCCTCCGACATTCCCGCCTCCCTATGAGAGCAAAACTTTATACCCGGCCCTCCCACCAGAGGCTCCGGCAACCCCAACAGTAGCCGCTAACCCTGTTGCCCGGGTTAAACAAGTGGCTGACGCTCAGGGCGCAACACGTACTACCACCACATACCGCTCCTGCACTCGAGCGGAACTACAAGAGCTGTCCTGCGAGTCATAGGGCTAGGCCGCCTCATAGTAGAGTTTGGGTCCAACCTGCTGGACCTAGAAGAGGCTTGCTTCTTAACCCGCCAAGCCTCATGGAGCGGAGGACACGTCACTGACTTAAACGTAGTCATAGGCAACATCCATTGGAATATCCCGCTCCCGGCCCTTGTCGCAGGGCAAGTTGATCACAAGTCTCACGCCTGGCACGACGGACGGCCACAAAGGGCCACTGCAGAACAGCTTTTATTAGCCATAATTGGAGTCTCGTATGCCTCGTGGAATCCAAGAGTGCATCAACTGGGACTAACACAGGCCCAGTGTAACGGGGGATGGGCCCAACGCCACTTAAGAAACCCTGGGACCGTCCCAGCAACCCTCAAAGCTATAGAGGCCTGCGTAGAAGTCTATGGGGGAGAGAACGCCATAACACTCCGGCTCCTCCTCAACCCACTAGCAGGCCAGCCAGCCGGAAACCTCTTGAGCCAACTCCCACGGCTGCAGGCCCTCATGAAGTCAGCAACAGAGGCCTCAACTGACGCGACAAACCGACCCTCCGCGTACCCGATTGAGCCCCAAAACCCGAGACGCCACGAGTCCGATCCCCGGCGGGAACCGCGGCCAATCCCTCAAAGGTCACCCGAGGAGAGGGCCATGTTCAGGTTCCTCCTAAACAACTCCAAGCTCACGAAGCAGCAACCGCGTGTCCTGGGAGATGAGGGCCAATGACACCTAGCGGCCGAGTTAGGTTTCCAATTCTACAACAAGCAAAAAAACTAATAGTGGCCGATGGACACCCCGGCGGCCAGACTAGACCCGACCTTGCCGACCCCCTCCCCTATACCGAACTTACCGTCTACGACCCCGTTGACCCAAGCAACCAACGAAAAGTGCTCTTCCTCCTCGACACCGGAGCCCAGGTCGACGTAATCACTCCAACGACGCCCCACCAGAAAAAAAAAACAAAAAACAATTAAGGTTAAAGGACTCAACGCCATTGCAGTCACAACAAAAGTTAAGTTTGAAATCCAAGGCCACCGGCACGCTCTAGAGGCAGTGCTAGGGGGCATCGACCTCCTGGGTATCCCAGGAATCAAAGCCCTAGAGCTAAAAGAACAAGTGTTACAAGCCCTCCCGATCACCCAGAGACCGACCAACACAGACCCACACTCTGCAATACGTCCACGTGGCGTTATAAACCCATCCCACGCAATACTTCTCCAACAGGGAGGCCTCTGTCAATACCTTAACCTATCCCGCGATTTTTGCGGCATCAGTCAACGTTTGTCAACCTGAACGGGCCTGGGAAGCCCATGCCTTTTCAGGCAACTGCGATCCCAAATGTATCATTACCCATAAACGATCAAATCGACACAATACGGAAAATCGCAGCTGATACAAACCGAATCTTCGGTATCGGCCATGGGTGGTTATCTGACCTTTTGTCTGGTTTGGTTGGGACGCATCCTTCTTCTAGACCTCTTGAAGGCCCTTATTGCCTTGTTACTCCCCCTTGTTGGTATTTGCAATTGCGTTTGTGTCGGTTGTTGTTTTATACAGTACATTAAGAACAAGTTCATTTCGCTGTCTGCTTTTGTATATACCCACTTGCCGTATGAACCCCCCAAACAAGACGATGACGACCTAACCGACTTATGAGCAAATTAGTTCCAACTGTGCCATCGGCAAGGGGGCATGTCAGAGCCCATTAATTGAATGCCTACGGCACAGTGGAAACCCCCGCCACAGTGGAAAACTCCGCCAAGTCCAATGGCCACATCGTTCAAACGAGCGCCACCCATTGGCCGGTTACAATTTATTCCCACTTGGCAACAGGCAACTGGCATGCTATCCATATAAAAGTAAAAGCAGTTTCCGCCCAAGTTGGAGAACTCCACACGCATCCTGGAGTAAACTTGGCGGACTGTTCACCCACCAACAACTCCCCGGCACCGACCTTCCTGACGTATCCCCTCCCTGTGCGCTCGATAAGCCGTTAAAGGAACATCTCGTCTCGTCTCGTCTCAGAGAATTCTCGTTATGTTTGTAACTGCAACTTAAGTCAACTTTCTTCCTGCGCTGCACACATCGGCAGCGTGAGTAAACGATCTATTTGTTAGCAATACGCATCTGTGCCTAATTCCACTCCATTCATCAAAGTACCCGCCTGACGTTCCGGGTTCCCGGCCAGAGCCCGGCAGCCGGTCGGCCACCACAACCTCTGATATAAGTATAATGATTTCTATATAAGGGCTAAAGACAAAAGTTACACATAAATCAGTTTAAGTCATTAGAAACTGGTTTAAACCTGCAACAGAACAGAAGTTCAGTGCACATAAACCAGTTTCAAAATGGCTGAAACTGGTTTAAGATAAACCTGGTTGAATGTAGTATCAGACTTAACTGAGTTGGGTCAAACTGGTTTATGAAACTTCTGTCCCAGATCCCTTGCTGGTTCAAGTTAAATCAGAGTCCCCCAGCATCCCAGCATGCTTTCCAGCCCTGGGCTGGGCTGTACTGTCTGTTCCAGAGAGCAGGTCTGACAGGAGAGCCCCTGGCTGACAGGAGGGTGGGGCAAGCCCAGTCTGCAGGGTGGGATGGGGGAAACTGCCCTCCACGGCAAACCCTGGCTGGGGTCTGGGGCCAGGGAGGGGGATTAAACTCACCTTCCCCTACTCAAACTTACTGCTGGCTGTGACTGTGGACCCAGAGGCTCCTGGAAGCAGGAAGAGGAAGTGATGAGCAACCCTTCAATCTTTTGTGATTTTGGGCTCCAAATCCTAGAGACCTCGGGGGCATCAGAAAGAGGAAGGGTGCCAGGCTCTTCTCAGTACAGCTCTTTGGCCACGTGGATCTTGGGTTGGGGAGCGGTGCTGGGAGCGGGGCTACAGGGAGGGCTGTAGGTACCCAAAAATTCGCTGTAGACTCTCACACCCTCCCAGCACTGCGGGTGCTGCCCAGCCCAAGAACTACATGGCCAAAGAGCTGCACCAGGAAGAGCCTGGTGCCACCCCAGCCCCAGCCTGTCCCACCACACATGCAAATCTGGGGGCACATGCCCCCCATGCCCTCCCGGGCTGCATGCTCACCCTCCCCACATCCTCAGATGAGGCACTCACAGCTCTGTCCTGCACCATGCTCCTTGCTGTGCAGGGTTTGCCCCTGCTCCACTCCCCCCATCACCGCTGCATGCATGCCCCTCTCCACCCCTGCTTCAGCCACCAGAAGCCTGCGGCCAGGCTGCCTTTTTGCCCTACCGCTGCCTTGCATGTGGAGGAGCTAAACCCCATTAGCTCCCCATTCTGCCGCCTATGCCGCCACACCCCTGACACTAAGGGAGTGAGGCCCCAGCCAGGCCAGGGGAGGGTAGGAACCCAGGCGGCTCATCCAGGCACACAGAGAGGCTCCCGCCACTGCATGCACTCTGACGGAGGCCTGGAAAGCACCTGTCCCCCCATCTGTGGGCGGGGCTTACAGTGCAAAGCTCAGCATGCAGCAGCAACCACCTCTGCCCTGCACACAGATCCAGAAGTCATGTGGCCCGTGGGCCTCTGCCAGGGTGCATCCAGCACAGAAGCACACCCCACACCCCCACATGCGCCCCACATGCCTCCAGACGAGCCGCTTGAGCTCCCATGCCTCCCCGGCCCAGCCAGGACTCCACTCATCCCTGCCCCAACCCCTGCCCCGCCCCATTCCCTATCTCACCGCAGGGTAGGAGGGTGCAGAGGGGGATCGCCCTACTCACCTGGCCCAGCCCTGGTGGCAGGGGGTGTGGCTCAACCCAGCCACATGCATCCTGCCAGTTGGTCCCCAGCCTGTACTCATTCATGGGATTATTCTGTCCTAAGTGCAGAACTTTGTACTTCTCCTTACTAAACTTCATGAGATTTCTTTTGGTCCAATTCTCCCATTTTGCCAAGGTCCAACAGACTTGGAAGTGCAGACTATTTCTAATGGTAACAACTGTGATTTTAGATCCAGCAGCAGAAGATATCAGCATAGGCCTGACTATCTTGACCAGAAGCATTGACTTTTACTTTCTCCCCAACAACAGAAAGTCAGTTTTTGCTGATTTGTGCTGCCATAAACTTTTCTCTACTAGATTTGTCATTTGTTTGGATTTGTATAAAGTGCATGTCATAACACTGAGGAAGAATGAGGGCAGGTTTATTCTGACAGATAATTATCAGATTCACCTTCTGCAGATAGAATTTACACTTCTTGGAGACACAAACGTTATATTTCAGGAGCTGAATATTTATATGGTGAAGAACATTGTGATAGGGGGCAAGCTCAGGGCCGGGTCTCATGTTGGCTCACTCACCTGTCTAAGTAGGACAGTCCACCCAGTCTCACCTGCCAGAACTTGCTGTTTTTTAACCTGGTGTAAAATGTGTGAGACTGCCAATTTAAGACCCTGATGCCTAGGGGTTTACACATGGCTCTGACTTTCCTTTACCATGTCCCATGCCTCATAGATGGCATCCAGTTTATTATTGCACCTCAGTGTAGTGACCCAGTGGGGTCCTGAGCCCCAGGAAGAAGGCTAGGACCTATTAAGAACAAAGCCTAGCTTAAGCATGGGGCTAACAGCTTGTAGGCCTACAAAGGTGTCAGGCAAGCCCTGGAGTAGATTTGGCAGGGGTGAAGCCAGGGCTTAGGAGAGCCCCCCATGCAGCATTGTGGGGGTGCTAGGCCAACCCGGATTAGGGTGAGGGCTCTATGGTGCAACCCAGAAAGGACCCCTCTGGAGTATGAGGGTCAGCAGCTGCTAAGCTGACTTTCTGATCCTTCACACTGGTCAATGCAAGAGGGCCAGGACCAGATGACCAAAGGGCAAATAAGCCCAATGTGAGGGGCAGGCCAGTGCCATGGTGAGCTATCTGATACCCCGACTGGCCTGGAGGTGGGGCCAGAGCCCACAAGGGCTGAAGGTCCCTTCGATGAGGGGATATCACAGACAAAGAGGGTAGGGGTCAGCCAGAAAACAGGCTATTATGAACTCCGAATGGGGTCAAGGTGAGAGCTGGGCCCAAGGAGAGAGAGAGCCCAAGTTCATCATCCAGGAGCCCTAATGAGGAAACTAGACCAGGGCAGGTAGGCCTGCTTGGTCCCGGGTATGACCGGAAACTTCACCCTGCCATGGAAGGGTGGTCTGGTGGTGCTGTCTGTGGTGAGACAGTCCCCCAGAAATGCCAGGCCAGTTACCTCCCCAGTGAAAAGTGGGTAGGGGCACTTGATAACCCCAGCGCCCACCATCCGGTGGATCATTAAGACCGGAGGGTAGTGGGACCAGGTACACCTGGAAAGAGGCACCTGAGCCCAGTGTGAGTAGTGGGGGCCAGGTATGTTTGCCAAGAAGCACCTGACCCTCATGTGGGGGCGTAAGGCTCCGGTGGCCCTTGTCGGAAGAGGCCGTAGTAGTGAGGCCCCAGAGAAGGGGTGGTGAGTGCTAGGCCCCACTGGGGCCGCCCTAAGGTAAAGGCATGAGTGGAAGCCCCAGGAGGGGGCAGTGAGGCCAAAGTTGATCTTCAGATGCCTGAGGCCGTAGTTGAGCCTGAAGCTGAATGATGCGGCTCAGTGGGAGTCATGGGTGGAAGGGGTGAGTAGTAGGCCCTAATGAAGGAGGTGAGAGAGACAAGTTACCTGGAGAGGGGCTTGGGTCAGAGCTCCACCCAGGGTGAAGCAAATTGGTGGGTAACCATTCAGATGAGGGTCACAAGAGGGCCTGAGAGGCTGTGTGCCAGCCAGCCAAGAAGTGTGAGTAGGCATGCCTGATGGCCTACATGGTCGCTCAAGGGAGCAGGGCAGGTTGGGTGTGGCCCAGTGAGGGGCAGCATGTAAGAGGCCCGGTGAGAGAGGGTGGAGTGCAAGAAGCCCCAGTGAAAGCGGGGCAGTATGAAGAGGCCCAATGGGGCACAGTGAAAGGACGGATGCATAAGGCCTCACAACAGGCTGAGTTTGGCCCAGGCACAAGCTGCAGCAAAGAGTAACTCTAGGATGTCATCTGTGAGGCATGAGACACAATAAGGGAAGGTCAGAGTCATGTGTACACCCCTAGGCATCAGAGTCTTAAGTGGACAGCCTCCCGCATTTTTACAACCAGTATCTTAACAACAAGGCATGGCAGGAGAGACTGAGAAGGCTCCCCTACTTAGACAGGTGGACGGGCTGACCTAAGACCCAGCCCCAAGCATTGCCCCCTGTCACACCCAGCTTCAGGCCAGGCCAGACTCAGTCCACTATTGGGCCCTCACATACTGCCCCTTTCAGTACCACATTCATACTGCCCCCTCTCACTGGGGCCTCTTCCATTTCACCCACTGTCACTGGGAATCTTGCAATCTGCCACTCACTGGGCCACTCTCAACCTTCCCTGCTCCCTTGAGCGACCCCCTTGGGACATCAGGCTTGACTACTCTTACGTTAGCCCTGCACATGCAGCCCTCTGAATCGCTTGTGTCCCCCTACTCTACATGGCATAGTCCTTGTGCCCAACACTGGGAAGATTCTGCCTCTAGCTCCTCACTAGGAGACTTTCCATTTTCACGTACTCATGGAGGTTGGCCCATGTGCTGCCCCTCAGGCCATCCTCTGGCCCTATTCAACACACCCCCTGGTGCAGCCCTTCAGACCAGCCTTCAGTCCTACACCTTGCTTATGCACAGTCCTTCATGTCGTAATGATGCCCCCTACTTTGTGCAGGCCCACCATACATTTCCGCCCCTGCTCTGGGGCCACTTTCCTACCCTCTCTCCAGACCATGTTACTGCCCCCTCACTGGGGCCTCCTGGGTCTTACACCCCTGTGGCGCTCAGGTGTCTAAAGACGTGCTTGGCTCCCATGCCTGTCCCTAAGTCTGGGTGACCCATCAGGATGTGGGGGCTGGAGTTTTAAGGCACCCCTCCTTTCCTTTCACTGGGGAGGCAAATGACCTGGCATTTCTGGGGAGCTCCACCACCAGGGGTAGCCCCACCAGGCCATTCTTCCCCAGCAGGGTGTAGTTTTCAGTCATACCCAGGACCAGGAACCTCTTCCCATCCCCATAGCTCCTGCTCTTACTCCCAAGGTGTTCGTGAGCAGCAGCTCAGCCAGGCAATGTTCCTCCAGCTGCCAGCAGCTGTGGGCCTAGATCTAAAATGGCCGCCTCATCAGGGTTGGCCCATACCTGCCGACTGCCTGTGCTCAGCCTTAAAGTGGCAGGCATCCATAGTTTCATAGTTTCGTAGTAGGTAGGGTCAGGAGGGACCTGAACAGATCATCTAGCCTGACCCCCTGCCACAGGCAGGAATGAATGCTGGGGTCACAAGACCCCAGACA
>NW_005841882.1:1394912-1400058 GCF_000455745.1 Alligator sinensis | reverse complement strand
ACCATTGTTCCTCGTCACCCCAGGTGGTGCTGGGGAGAAAAGGGCTCTACCTATTTGCTGTTGATCTCCCCTGATGAATTTGTAGGCAGCCACCAGGTCCCCCCTCAGCCTCCTCTTGCTGAGGCCGAACAGGTTCAGGTCCCTCAGTCTCTCCTCGTAGGGCCTGTCCTGCTGCCCTCTCACCAAGTGGGTGGCCCTCCTCTAAACCCTCTCCAGGCTGGCCACATCCCTTTTGAAGTGCAGCGTCCAGTACTGGACACAGTACTCCAACTGCAGCCTGACCAAAGTCGCATAGAGGGGGGAGTATCACCTCTCTGGACCGGCTTGAGATGCACCTTTGGATGCATGACAAGGTATGGCTGGCCTTGCTGGCTGCGGTCTGGCATTGGCGGCTCGTGTTCATCTTGGAGTCAACAATGACTCCAAGATCCCTTTCTGCCTCTGTGCTTTCAAGAGGGGAACTCCCCAGCCTGTGGATTCCTTCTCCCAAGGTGAAGGAAAGAGCCCTGCCACAAACATCATTGTCTGATGATTTGATTTTAAAGTGAAATGCAGACGATTTCCGAGGGTAACTACTGTGTTTTTAGATAACTTCACTTCATGAGTAAGCTTTAAAATATGCCCTTCTAAAAGCTGCAAGTTCTGGTCCATTACGGTACAGCATAGTTCAAGCAATCTTTTGGATCCCAACCTCTTGATCAACATCATGGCAAATCCCACAGGAACATAACTTCTTTGTAGATTGAATGCCACCTGGATCCTCTTCTTGTTAGATCTAAACTAGATACTCAGTTCATGGTCATCATGGGTGATTGTATTGCAACACCAAAGCTTTTGGCAACCATGTAATTGCCAACCATGTAGTGGCATTCCTTAGTAAACGTATTTCATAATCTATTGTTCTTCCAACCAATCATATCAGGTACCAGTTCTGACAGAGGGAATTACTGGGTTTTGCAACAAATATTTTCACTGAGGAGCCTGTCCTGCATCTTAATATGAAACAGCTGAATAAGACTTAAGAATAAAAATCATCAATTCCTGAAGCAGAGGTGCTAAGAAAGGCTGAAAGATGGTTCAGCCTTTCTCAGCAGCCCTGCTTCAGGAATTGCTCGTGTAGATAGACACTTTGTGTCAGTTTGATGTCATGTTGCTTGTGGATAGGCCAGTAAAGGCCCTAAAACATGGTGGTGACTGAAGCTAGGACCACATTGACGACTGGAGTGGTGCAGGCGCCAAGGCACACAGTTGACAGCTCATGTTCGAAGCCATAGCAGAACTGCTTATTGCACTTGTCAGATCCCAGTAAATTCTGCTGAATACCTTGTCACAAGGACATGAGACAGGAAAGTAAAGCTATCGTGTCTTCTAAGTATCCTCCACCACTGTCTCTGAAACTTTTCAAACCCATTGTGCACATCTTGCAACCTACTCCTGGTGCCAGTTTTACCAGCATCTGCCAGGGCCAGGAGCTGAGGAAGTAAGTTGGGGTGGAGGCAGAGGTGGGTGGGACCTGGGGGCGGTAAATTCCCTACAAGGGGTCATTCATCTGGAGGTGGAGGGTCTGAGGCTAAAAACAACCTTTGGTCCAGGAGGGAGAGAGCCCCTCCACCCCCCAAGCCCTCCTGCAGACCCTGCTAGCCCCCCTGATTCTGCTAAACACTTAGTCATAGTTTCATAAATTCATAGATTGTAGAGTTGGAAGGGACCACAATGGATCATTGTGTCTGACCCCTGCCCCTGGCAGGAAAGAGGACTGAGGTCAGATGACCCCAGCCAGGTGACTGTCAAGACACCTCTTGAAGACCTCCAAGTTAGGTGATAGCACTACCTCTCTTGGAAGCCCATTCCAGATTCTGGCCACCCTTACTGTAAAAAATTTCTTCCTAATATCCAACCTAAATCTACTTTCCACCAGTTTGCACCCATTATTCCTAGTTACTCCCTGGGGTGCTCTGGTAAATAGGGCATCACCAATTCCCTGTTGTCCTTCCTTGATAAACTTATTGGTGGCTACAAGGTCTCCCCTCAGCCGTCTCTTGTGAAGACTGAAGAGATCCAGATCTCTCAACCACCCCTCATAGGATCTTTCACGGAGGCCACTAATCATGTGAGTGGCCCTCCTCTGAACCCTCTCCAGATTCACCGTGTCCCTCTTGAAGTGCAGCGCCCAAAACTGGACACAGTACTCCAACTGCAGCCTAACCAATGCCACATAGAGGGGGAGCATCACCTCCCTTGATCTGTTGGTCATGCATCTGCTAGTACACGACAAGGTGCGATTGGCCTTGTTGATGGCCTTGTTACACTGCCGGCTCATGTTCATCTTGGAGTCAACTATGACTCCAAGATCTCTCTCAGCCTCTGAGCTGCTGAGAAGGTCATCAACCAACCTGTAGGTGTGCTGGGAATTCCTCCTTCCTAGGTGGAGTACCTTATATTTATTTTTGTTGAACTGCATCCTATTTCATTCCACCCATTGACCCAACCTGTCCAAGTTGGCCTGTATCTGCTCCCTGACCTCTGGCGTGTTAACTTTGCCCCATAACTTGGTATCATCCACAAACTTGGAGAGGGTGCTCTCCACACCCTCGTCCAAATCGCTGATGAAGGTATTAAATAACACTGGTCCAAGAACCTAACCCTGCAGGACCCCACTGCCCACTTCCTTCCAGGTTGAGAATGATCTGTCCACCACCACTCTCTGGGTGCGGTCTCTAAGCCATGTGACCACCCACCTGACTGTACAGTCATCCACTCCACAGCCTGCTAGCTTCCCTGTGAGTATAGGATGCAAAACTGTGTCAAAGGCCTTCCTAAAATCCAGGGAGATGACATCAGCCTCAGCTTCTGTGTAAAGGCAGTGCGTGAGGCTATGAGGTTTGTCAGGCAGGATCTACCTGTGACGAACCCATGCTGGTTTCCTTTTAGCATCATTTCCCCTGCTGGGCCTTCACAAATGTGCTCTTTGATGATTTTTTCCAGTATTTTCCCAGGGATAGACTGACTGGCATAAAGTTACCCAACTCATCCCTTCTCCCTTTCTTAAAAATGGGCACCACGTTGGCCCTTTTCCACTTCTCAGGTATCTGGCTGGAGCACCATGAGTGCTCAAACAGCCATGCCAGCAGCTCAGCTATGACACTGGCCAGTTCCTTCAGCACCCGTGGATGGAGGTCATCCGGGCCAGCTGACTATCCAGCCCTTCCAAGTGCTCCTTAACTAATTCAGCACTAACCTTTAGTGTCTGGTGCCTTTTGGGCATCTGTCTATGCTCAAGATGGGGGAATTGCCTTGTTCAGTACCAAGTACCTTCTAGACTCCACTAACCCCTGAAGACCCTGATAGACCCCCCATCCCTCCAAGCCCTCTGCAGACATGCTTGCCCCCACAATTCCACCAATCACACGCCCTGCTTCCCCCCACTCCATCTCCCAGTCCCCTTGCAGAACCTACCTACCCTTCCAATCCCTCCCACAGACCCCTGGGGCTCAGCACTGGGTGCATCAATATGTGAAATTAATGCAGCATAAACTCCAGTACATATCACACTGGAGTTTATTGCTCCCAGATGCCACATTTACATGCATGCCTGGGACCGCAGCATGTTGAGCCAGGTCACAGCAGCCCCAGCTGCCAGGAGGTTCTGGGGGGGTCAACCTGCCAGCCTAAGTCTGGATGACTGTTTTACAACCTGAAACATTTAAGTTGAAAATAAAGTTCTCTTATTCATTCATTAGTATCAGTTATTTCTGTTAAAATGGAGGCCTTGCTTATAATGTAGCTTAAGGATATTAGGGCTTCCAGCAGCAGTAGGAAGGTATGACTCCCAAATAATACCAAATCACCTTTTGTTTGAAGTCACTTGACAACTCATGCTTTAAGTACTTAGTTGAATTTGGACATTGCAAGTGTTGTTTGACTCAGTTTTAATTGTGACTTTTTTTCTGATGCTGGTTATGGTGTCTCATTTCCTGAGCTAAACTACCATGTTATCTGATTCTGTACAAAGTAAAATTTTTCAATTAAGCTTTAAAAGATACCGCTAGGATCCACCTTTACAACCAAGAAATTCTCTATGACAGTTTCTCTTTCAAAGGGGCCTGTGCAAGAAAGGTGTTTTCCCTGTAGAATGCATTGTATGATTCTATTCTGGGAGTAAACAGAGAAGACTAGAGTCCCTGCTAACCAACTCACAAGAATGTAAAACTTCTTTGGGTGAAAATATACACCTTTTACATGCATGCCTGGGACCGTAGCATGTTGAGCCAGTATACAGCAGCCCCAGCTGCCAGGAGGTTCTGGGGGGGTCAACCTGCCAGCCTAAGTCTGGATGACTGTTTTACAACCTGAAACATTTAAGTTGAAAATAAAGTTCTCTTATTCATTCATTGCATGCCCCTAGAACTCAGCCCAGAAGGATAGAATTGGAATGAAGTTAGATTATTTCTGCTTTGCGGGTTCTTTGGTAGTGGGTTTTGTTTGTTTAACATAGGATATAATTAACTTGCTAAAATATCATTTTTTCTTAGATTACAAATGCACACATTAAAGACTCTTAATAGCAGTCAGATTCTCATATTTTAAATTGTGTGTCACATAAACTGAGATTAATGTTTCCTTTTTCTTTAAGCCTATTTTTCTCCCTGTTCAGAGACAAATGGTTAAGGCAGGATCATTGGCGACGTGTAGGGGGGTACAAGGGGGTGCATGTGCACCCCCTGAGATTGGCGGTGCACACCCTATGAAAAGCACTGCCAACGTTGCCAGCAGCACCTGTGGGCAGTTGCCACTCACCACCCCTCCCCCCTGCCAACACTGCCAGCGGCGTCTGCGGGTGGTCACTGACCACCAGTCAGCGCTCGCCACCACACCCAGAAACTAACGTGGCCGCCTGTGGGAGCTCCCCACTCACTGCCGACACGCCCCCACTGCTGACACTACTGTCGCTGCCACCTGCGGGCAGTCATCACGCTCCCCCAACCTCCAGGGGCACATGTCGTTCATGGGCAGGATGATTAGAGTTATGTCTGCTCTGTGGCCCTAGTGAATCATAGAATCATAGAAGTAGGGTCAGAAGGGACCTTGTAGATCTTCAAGTCCAACCCCCTGCCTGGGCAGGAGGAAAACTGGGCTCAAGTGACCC
>NW_005841882.1:1378262-1394585 GCF_000455745.1 Alligator sinensis | reverse complement strand
CTCTGCACCCTCTCAGTGTTGTCCACATCCCTCTTGAAGTGGGGTGCCCAGAACTGGACACAGTACTCCAGCTGTGGCCTGACCAGTGTCGCGTAGAGGGGGAGGATCACCTCCTTGGCCCTACCTGAGATACACCTGTGGATGCACGATAGGGTCCAGTTAGCCCTGCCAACCGTGACCTTGCATTGTCGGCCCATGTTCATCTTGGCGTCAGTGATGACTCCAAGATCCCTTTCTGCCTCCGTGCTCTCAAGAAGGGAGTTTCCCATCTTATAAGTTTGTTAGCCCACCCTTGCAACCTATCCAGGTCTTGCTGCAGTCTTTCCCTCCCTACTAGCATGCCCACCTCACCCCAAATTTGGTATCATCAGCAAATTTGAACAGGTTGCTTTTCACCCTGTCGTCCAAATCACTGATAAAGAAATTGAACAGTGCGGGACCAAGCCCTGGGGCACTCCACTGCCCACTTCCCCACAGGTCGAATATGACCCGTCCACCACCACCCTCTAAGTACTACCCTTCAGACAATTAGCAATCCATCTGACCGTGTAGGCATCGATGCCACAGTCACCTAGCTTTTTTAATGAGGACGGGGTGGGAGACAGTGTCAAAGGCCTTGCTGAAGTCCAGAAAGACTACATCCATGGAGATACCTGCATCCAATGCTTTTGTGACCTGATCGTAAAAGGCAATCACGTTGGTCTGACATGACCTGCCCCTAATGAAACCGTGCTGGTTGCTCTTGAGCATCATCCCCGATGCCGGCCCATCACAGATGTGCTCCTTGATGATCTTCTCAAAGAGTTTCCCCAGGATTGAGGTAAGACTGACAGGCCTATAGTTGCCCGGGTCCTCCCTCCTCCCTTTCTTAAAAATGGGGACCACATTGGCTATCTTCCAATCATTTGGCACCTGGCCTGAGCACCACAAGCGCTCGTAAAGCCATGCCAAGGGCCCAGCAATAACTCCTGCTAGCTCCCTCAACACCCTGGGGTGGAGAGGATCTGGACCTGCTGATTTGAACACATCCAGCCCCTCCAGAAGCACTCTAACCTGGTCCTCCTCAACCTTAGGTCTTGAGGCATTCCCCCCGAGTACGTCTTGAATCACAGTGGGGGAGTCCCTGTCCCTGCACAAGAAAACGGAGGTGAAGAATTTGTTAAAGAGGTCTGCCCTTAGTGATCTCAGGAAGGGACATATCAAACACTCTTTGTACCCTCTCCCATTTGCTCCTGCTTGTATGTATCCAGACCTGCAAATGCAGTGTCCCCTGAAAAGCCATTTGGAGGGTGTCCCCTGCAGCCATGCATGCACACCCTGGAGACAGAAGTCTTGAAGGCAACCACAGGGAGTGCCTAGAGTAGCTTTTCTGCCACATTTTTGGATTTGACACATGTAAGCAGGAACAGGATAGCTGGACATATTTGAGATTGTGCCTCTGCAATAATACTGGAGAAGTAGTGTAGAGGCTGTCCGACTGGTGGCCTGCAAGCTACATCCAGCCCACAAGGGATTAACATGTGGCCCCTGGGCTCCTGCCCAGTTGCCACTCATCCCATTGCTCCTGCAGGTCTAGCAACCAGGATCTCCACGTTCTCCCTCCATCCTCTGAGTTTTCCTTCCTGCCCCAGCTCCTGAGCATAAGGCAGAACCAGGCAACATGAGAGTGCTATATGTTTAGTTGAGCAGGGGGAGATCCAAGCTACATACTCGGTAAGAGAGAGGCCAGTCTATCCACACTATGTGCACCTCCAGGATAGAAGCTGAGCTGTTCACACAAAAGAGAGCCAGGCTGCTCTCACTGCCTGTGTGGCCAGGGACAGCCAGGCCGCTTGGGCTGCCTGTGCAGTAAGAGTGGGACCAGTATACATGCACTCTACATTTAGGCAAGAGGGAGACTGTTCACACTGTATGCCCAGCAGGGGTCAGCCAGACTGCTACCACTGCCCACACAGCTCGGGGAAAGTAAGGCTGCCCATGTGACTGGGGCCTCCAAAGAAGGCACCTGGAGGGTTTGGGGCCCTTGGGTTTGTGACCTGCAGGATGTGCAACCCCCTGCTGTCCAAAACTTGGAGGGCACTGTGAGGTAGAGCGAAAGAAGTCTTGGGAAGACTAATCAAGCACTTGCCTATGAGGAAGGGTTGCTAACATTTCAGATTAGTGCCTGAATGTTCCAGGTTCTTTTCTTACACAGAACAGAAAAATTCTGATTTTAGACAGGATTTTTAGAGAACAACGGTGTTCACTTTTCTTCTGGCAACTATTTTAAATTCCGCTTAAAAGCAGGCTTTCAAAGAGAACCAAGCAGGACTGGCTATAATCCTAGATGAGGGCAAAGGCACTGCTCATTAAAAGATATGCCAAAACCCTGAGCAAGCCCAAATCAACAACACAGATGAAGCCAGATGTCAACAGTGATGGGTATTTAGTTCATTCATGGCTCAGTGAATCATCTGCCCCACTCTTTGTCTCATAATGATCTGGTCATTTGCCAGGAAGCAGCCACAGAATTTATTTGTAGTGCAATACTTTTCCTTATTACTGCAATAAAGATGGCAAGTTCCAGTGGCAAGCAGAAAGAACAATATTACCAAGGGGTTTTAAGGTTCTATAAAACTTGGGAAACTTGTCCTATCATTTCTCCCTGGAAGAATCTAACTAAATATACAAACGTGGCTTAATATAAGCCATGCTGAAAACTGGAGAGCTATGAAACCCATGGTCTCCCTAACAGCCAGAGAAGACAGAAATAGCCCCAACATTCCACAGAAATGGAAAATGATACATTGTTATTACAGGACTTCAATTTCAAATACAGGCAACCCCTGCTTAACACTGTTTCACTTAGCGCTATTTCACTGTAACGCTCATTTTAAATTGATACATGATTTCACTTAGTGCTCAGCGAGTCTCATTATAACGCTTCCGGTTGCTGTCTTGGGTCATTAAAAACACTTGGGGTCACCATCTTGGATCAAACACTTTTGGTTTCACTTAAACACTCAAACACTTTTGGTTTCACTTAACACTCGCTTCGCTTAATGCTCATTTTTTCAGGAATCAATTAAGAGTGCTAAGCGGGGGTTGCCTGTAATGCTAAACAATGTTTCCAAAGCCAAACAGCAGATGAAACCATCCCCTTTATGTCAAGGAAGTTTGATAAAGGTCCACAAAGAGAACCATATTTACTCTCAGGGAAAAGTATGTTTTGGATAAGCCTGGTAACAGTTTCCTTTTCAATATCATGATTCTGGCTCCTGACTCTAAGGATTTGCAAAACTGAGCTTTAACTATGAGTTTTTAATACTGAGCTTAGGGAGAAGAAAAGAAGTGTGCTTAATAAGGTAGCAACATCATCAAGGATGTGGCTGATCTGGCAACACTTCTTAAAACAGCTTAAAGGGAGTGAAATGTGTGGGGAACTTAAAAAGCTCTTACGAGGCAGTGGAAAATTCAAAGGAGCCAGTTGTTTAATTGTTCAGAGGCTCATGTTACACAAGTCTGATGTTAGAAGTCCAAATAAACTCTTGGTAATCTCGTTGGGTCTGAGTGATTTCTAAACAACAGATGGCACCAGAAGATGAATGTGCTAAGAAAATACCCTGAGTGGAATAGTGGAGTAGACAAAACCACTACCAGATCTGAAACGTTGCAAAAACGATACTTCACTCTGTACCTGCAAGCAACAGGTGCCAGCCATAAAGAAGACTCATAAGTAGCTTTATTTATGAGAAAAGCCAATTCTGAAGAATTTGATGGTTTTCATAATTTTCAGGTAAGTCAGGCAGAGAAACTAATTATGAAAGTGTAATGAAGATATTTGAGAAATGCTAACCTTCACATGAAAGCAAGGACAGTATACATAAAAAGGTGAAAACAAGATACGTCTACATTATACATTTCTGTGTAGAGATACTTGAGGAAGGCCTAAACAAGCCTATGTACTACATATCTTGCATATTAAATGCAGTATAGCTGCATTAGGCTCAGCACCAACTTTAGACACCCTGGACACATCCTCACATGCAGAGAGGCATCCCTTGGGTGCATCTACATGTGGTATTACAGTGATGTGGTAAACTCTGGTGCAGTTTGCATGGGAGTCAGCTGCTCCTGGGCCCAGAATTTGCATGTGCTCCTACTTTGAGCCCAGGGATAAGCAGGCTCAGGCTGGCAGGGGGCCATGGGAGTCAGCCCTGGGCTCTGGGTGGTGACAGTAAGCAGCAAAGGGGTTAGCTGGGGCACAAGGGTGATAAAGTGCAGGGCTAGGTGGCAGGCAGCCCCCGAACTTTAGCATCCTCATGCCCCATAGATACCCTGTCACCATCTAAACTAAATTGGGTGGAGTAAATTACTCCACCATAGGTTAGTACTGTCCCTGATAGTACTATCCAATGGCAGAGTTAATTAATTTACTCTGCCCTAATACCAGTGCATGTGTAGGCTGTCAAGGTTCCTTGGGTGAATCTGATATCTTTTATTAGACCAACCCAAATGGTTGGAGAATAGTTATTAAGCAAGCTTTCGGGTTCAAAAACCCTTCGTCAGGCTAAGGAAGTTTCAGCAGTTGGTGCGTACTCTTCCTGGATGGAATGAAAAGTAAAGAAGCCAGGGGCTGGGCTGGCCTGCATACAAGACAGGTAGTCAGTGAAAATGTAGACTGAAGAGTCAATGGGTGTGTAGGCTGTGATACTTTACTGAAAAGCTAATTAGTCAACTCCACAGTAGAGCACTAGTTTATGCACCCCCTGGCACTTAACAATACTCACTTTGGATTCACACCAAATTGGTCCCTTCCAGACCTATGTGACTCTTGCACATCAGAAACTAGCAACAGTTGGGACATTCAAGCTGGTAGTCTCTCAGTGGTATGTCTAAAACAGTGGTTTTCAACCTGTTGTCTGTGGACACCTAGGAATCCTCAAACTGTGTCTAAGGGGTAGGCAAAAGATGACTATGATCAATAAAAAGTATGTGAATACTCACACTTACAAATCGAAGTTGCCTACACCTCTATTCAAAAATTTTTAGGAGTCTGCAAATGAAAAAAGTTTGAAAACCCCAGGTCTAGAACTAGCAGAAAGGTTCTCAACTATGAAATCTGAATCTTTGCCTTACCTGATAGATTTTTAAGTTTGTTGACCTAAATACATTATATGTTTACTTTGGCTTTCTTTAACAGGGCTAGGGGCAGGCAAAGTCCGGCCCACAGGCCGGACCTGGCTGGCAGTGGAATCCATTTCCCAGCAGTCCCTGCCCATATGACTGGGGCCAGTTTCCACGGAGACCCTGGCAGCAGCTTTGCTGTGACAGCGCAAAGCTGGAGTTTCCATGGAGACTGGCTCCAGCAAAGCTGGCAGGGCGCACATCAGGGCGAGGAGATGCTCTGGAGCCTCTGGGATCTCACGGCAGTGACGGTGTGGTCCAGAGCTAGGGCACAGCCACGCATGCTCTGGGCAGGGGCATGCAGGCTGCAGATCGTAGCTCTGCCCTGGCTCCTTGCAGCAGTGACAGCGTGGTCCAGAGCCAGGATAGAGCCATGATCTACTGCCTGCACACCCCTTACTGATTGTCATATGTGTTAGGACAACCTGTCTCTTGAGGAATTAAAATAGAACACGCATAGAGAGTTTAGTATGTTAAGTAAGATCCTAATACAGGGTGATGAATTCCTTTAGTGAGCTGGCAATGGAATTTTAGAACTGCCCTTACAATCCAGGAGTCTCCTTTGCTGACAACTCCATGATTACTTGCAGAGAAATATGAAATAGTAATACCTGTAACACTTAAAGTTTGTAAAGTATGATGTCAGGTCAACTCAGGGCTGTCCAACAGGCAGCCTGCAGGTTGCATGCAGCCTGAGGGGTTAATTTGTGGCCCTTGGGTTCCCACCAGGATGTACCCCCACTGCTCTGGCTACAGCAGCAACCTGCATCTCTAGGCTCTTCCTCCTCTGGCTTCCACTTTCTGTCCTCACCCCAGGGGGCAGGGCAGTGTGGTGCAGCACAGCCTGTGGTGCTGGTCTAATCTGTGGCTCAGCATGCCCATGCAATATAGTGCAGTATGGGAGCCTATGGACAGGGAGATGAGGGTGAGGGCCAGGGCACTTAGTGCAGTGCAATGGGGGGCATGGGGTGCTCACATGCATGCATTGCAACAGGGGGGGCATCCATGTGGCATGCAGCTCAGGGGGGCCTGTGGCTTATGTTGGTGTGGCCAACGCAAAACAGTGTGCAGACCTCAGCTGCTTACAAATTGGACAGCCCTGATCTAACAACAGCCCTGTAAATTAAGGGTATGGACAAATGTGCATTTGTAGCAGCTCCAAAATGAGAGCACAGCAGCTGTTATACTGTAATGTGCAGCGATAAGAGTCCGTTAAGTCTCCCTCACTTTGACCCTGGAGGAAGCACTCATGTGTGGCTGCAGGCTAGTGAAATAGCTGCTGTGAGGACCTGCGTTGATTTTGAAGCCGCTACAAATGGACAGATGTCCATACTCTAAACCTGAGGAGCAGCTGGAGTAGGGGCTGCCCAGGGGGATTAGAGTTCTGGTAGTCCATATTGTTGCAGCTTCTATTACTGCATCATCTAGGAACTTAGCGTCCCTTTGTGCTGGGCGGGCACTACATAAATGCAGAAGGAAAAGATGGTGCTTCCTCTGGCCAGCTTCAGTCTAAAACCAGAGATAATGGATGAGTACAGGCACACACAGGAGTATGGGAAATCAATGAGGCAATATTGGTTAGCCTAACTGGCAGTGCTCAGAGCAGTTCAGCAGCTGAAAGTGTGCTAAGTGTCTTTCTTTTTACAGGCATCATGGAAAAGAAGTTTTAATGAGGGGATTGAAGCAAGTGAATGATGTAGCACTGCAGATATTTATGGGAACTTCTGGACATGCAGTGCATTTTGGGATATGGCAACGCTTGTTTGAAAATCAGTCATGTAGGCAAATAAGACTGTCCTTGTGAGGCAGAAGTCAACCTTTTGATCCTGAAGGGGAGATGACAGATAGGGAGGGGAGTAGGCTATGAAGGAGTTTGGAAGCAAAGAAAAGCAGCTTATGTCTGTCTTGAAAGAGAAGACAAGGTTCTTTGGGTAAATCTGACATCTTTTATAAGACCAACTTAAATACTTGGGCGAAAAAAAATTTAAGCAAGCTTTTGGGTTTAAAAACCCTTCGTCAGGCTGAGGAAGTTTCTGCAGTTGATGTGTGCTCTTCCTGGATTAAATGAAAAGTCTTCCTGGACTGTTTATTCCATCCAAGAGGAACACACATCAACTGCAGAAACTTCCTCAGCCTGATGAAGGATTTTTAAACCCAAAAGCTTGCTTAAAACAAAATTTCCAACTATTTAAGTTGGTCTAATAAATTATATCAGATTCACCCAAAGACCCTTGTCTGCCTATGTCCTTAGACCAATACAGCTACAACCTACACCCTTGAAAGAGAAGAGGGAGCCAATGAAGGGATGGAAAGAGAGTGTAGACATGCTCAGGGCAATAGAAAAATGATATGCTCAGCAATATTGTGTATAGACATCAGCTGGGCAAGATAGCATTTATTAGGGTCAGAGAAAAAGGATGTTGCAGTAACTGAGATATGATACAGAGAGAGAATCCAGAGAGACTTCAGCTCCCACAAGCAAAAAAGCCATTAGGAACAAGGCAGAAACTCTATCAGAGTACATGCACCTGCCCACAAGAGGTCCATTATTTCTTTTAAAATGTATACAGCCCAAAAACTGGCTGGTTCTGTCCACTCCCCAAACCACATGCAATAGTCGTTATGGTAACAGCTGGGTATCACTACTGTTGTTATTATAGACATGAGGTAATAATGAAGGTCATGCAGATCCATTAGCAAAGAAGAACAAGCCCATATCAGGGAAGAGTGTAATATGAAAAATGAGGAAATAACTTGCACATTATTCCTTCTCTCTTCAGAGATGTATTGAGCAGGATATTTAGACAGAAACTTCTCACCAGAATAGGTGGAGCTGCTGCAGTCTGTATTTTAAGTGATTCCTGTTGGCTCTCCTCTTCTAAGCTGGTTTAGAAAAAGTGGCTCTGAAGAAAGGGGGCCATCTGACACAAAAAATGAAAATGAAATGTAAGGGAGAATACACACACACACTCACAGATATACACACAGTTGTTATATACACTGTTATTATGTATACCTGTATATCATTTGCCAGCAAAAACTGGAACAAAATGGTATCTCATTAAAATCCAGGCTTTTAGCTACGGAGATTAACTATATGAATCTCTCCTTTACACACGGGAGTCTTGTTTCTAAACTGAGACTCACAACACGCTAAAAATTTAGCTGTAGGAATGTAAAACATTGGAGAGACAAGGATATTAATATAGAGACTTGGCTGCACATAGCATGCCCAGATAAAAGAGACTAAGTAATTTTCAAAGATGAGAATATGTAGTTTCTTTGTCTATGCCATATATCAATATAAGAAATGAAATGCAGCTTGTGTTAATGTTGATGTTGTCAGTGACAACTGTGCTGATGTAGCATAAAAAAAATCCTGAAAGGAATTCTGTCAAGATAGCCCACAATTTGACCTTTCCTTTGTATTTTTCTGTTGCTTTGCAACAAATCAGAGATTCAACATAGTTTTTCCAAATGAATATTTTCAGTGGGCTGGAAGAACTGTGATCAAATAACTGCAATAGCATTGCTCTACTGGTTTTGTTAGTAGCTGCTTCATTCACTAGTAAGAGTAGCATGAGACTTAATTCACTAGCATCGCTAAAGTGTTTTGATATAATTAAATAGATTTGTATCCTGTTAGTGCAAAATATTATATGTGAGTAATGTTATAACAACTGCAAGCACTACAGTGGAGGCAAATATTTTTAAAAGGTAGTGAGAACATGGTAAGGAAAATTTTCTAAATTTGGAATTTCTAAATAATAATTGATGCAGGGGGAAAATCATAAAAAACCCCAAAAAAGTTTAAAAGGAGACTCAGAATATTACTAAATCACAGATTTCAGAATAACTAAAAGTTATATTACAGCCTGTCGTTCTACTCCCAGTCTTCTATTCACACAGCACTCAGGATGGTATTGTTGCTACTGCAATTCTACTTAATATGATCCTAAATGGTGAAGGTCAAAATCTGAGAGGTCACAATGATGGGAAGCAGATGAAATCCTCTGGGAATCAATCCATTGTAGGAGAATAAGAAATTCTGTGTTCTGCATTATGTTCAAAAGATACCCTGTGCACTTCTAATGCCGAAATAGGAGACGCTGCATATTGATTCTCATACATAATAAATGAGAGCAGTTAGTTTTCTGGCATCATTTTTGTCACGACTAATGGAAAACTGAAATAAAAACTGGTTAGTCTTCATTGGATCATAGAAAGGGAAGATGGATAAGCCCTATTGGGTTTGAGAATCCATTTTTCTGCAATCAAGTATTCTGCAATCAAGTATCTCTCCCCAGTGCACAGAGGCCTCGAATCAAGAAACACACGTACTAAAGTACGCAGGTAGCTGAATACAAGTGGACCTAATTGAGCACACGATTAAAGTGAAGCACATACTTTGCAGAATTGGCACCAGAGTGAGGAGTAAACTGTCAATAAAGCAGAACCTTAAAGCCTACCCTGGTGATAAAGGAAAAATATGTCCACTGTTGGAAGACTGGGGCACGGGGCTCAAACCAGCCAAAGAGGAGTACACAGAGTGGTGCATCAAGGAGCAATAATTGGGAGGAAAAAATGAAGAAATGAAGATGGAGAAAGAAAGAGAGAAAGTTGAAAAGTTTGTGGGCACAGCAGAGGGGAATACAAGGTGTAGATATGACAAGTGGGGCTTGAGTCCAAAAGCACCAGCCCCCATCCCAGCCTTTATCTGTAGATTTCCTCATCGTTACAAATTTATTTCACAGCCCAAAGGATTGTGTTAGACTAGGGCTCAGAAACAGTTGGTAAAGGCACATACAAGTAAGCAGCACCCCCATGAAAACCTCCATTGTGAACCATACGTAACTAATGAGGGGATATCTATGTGGATCTCTAGGCTAGGGGTTGGAAATCTATAGTTTGTGGGCCAGAGCCAGCCTGTGGCACCTTTTGATGTAGCCTGAAGACATGGGGTTTGGTCACACTTGGACTGGGGGGCTTCAGCTGTAGGCACTTTCTCCATGCCACTGTGGGGATGAGAGCCACCAGTGGCAGGACTCACCCCACAATGGCTCATTCTAGCCCACAGCCGGAAAAAGTTTCCTTCCCCTGCTTTAGGACCTGAGATCGTAAACTGCTGCACTCCTCTCAGGGAGGTTTTAACTCAGGTGCCAGTGATACCATAATTTAAATGTTAATAATGCTTAATGATTTCATTCTTCATGTAGGAAAGTAGAGGAGAGATCATAGACAGGCGCAAATTTTAGTTTAGCATCACCACTAACATGGGTGACTGGTGCCTTCTAATACTGGGGTGGGGGGCAACAACAGCTGATCACCAACCTTGCAGGGGGGGTCCCCCAGTGGCCGATTGCCCCCAGCAACCAATTGCTGACCGGGGGTAGGGGTCCCCCAGCAGCCGATCCTAGAAGCACTGCTGGCACTTCTCTCAGGGGGACATGGCTAATCTCAGGGGATGCATGTGCACCCGCGTGCACCCCCTACGCATCACCAATGACCACTAATCTCTTCCCTTGATTCAAGAAGGACAAGCCAAGCTCAAGAAGTTGAGCAGAGCCCCTGGGCACATATAAGCTCCAGTGAGGTAGCTCAAGGAGTTGGTCTAATAACAGGTATCATCTCTGAACCAAGAGTTCTAGACTTTTGCATTTCTTACATGATCGTATTCTGAATTTAAGTACGTTCTACTGTAAGACTCACATGGAAAAGAACCACTACCTCTTTACTCCTAGCATGATCCCTGTGAACATAGAGCTATTATGTGTGAATTTTTTTTATTTTGCAAATTTGGTATTCTTGGAAGCAAACCAGTACTAAGTAGAATGCAAGCAGGCAGTGTGAAAGCTTTCTACCACAGCCTTATCATTGCACAGCAATCAGAATCAACAATTTATTAGCGAACAGTTAGAATCTTTGCTATCCTGATTCTAAGCAAAGAGGAGAAGGAGAAGGCAAATAAATTAAGCTCAACTTTTGTTCCAAGAAGTCTAATGCACATAAAAAATGGAGACAGGACCACTACAAATGCAGACTGGTAGAAAGGAGCTGAATACAAATCTCCAGAAAGAGGCTAGTGCAGTAAATTGGCATGCAGCTTTTTTATGCTTTTTAGCTGATGCATGAAGAATTGCTAAATAATTGTTGCACATACAAAATATTTCTGGACTAATTAGAGCTGATTTTTGGAAAGACAGCATTTCCTACGTGGCTTGGCCCTCTCTGTTTTGTAATTATAGTGTCTCAGCATAGTTGTGTAGCTGAGACTGGATGTCCAGGCTGCAGCCGTAGGCCTGGGCCCTTTTTGCTGTTTCACAGCTATTGCGTTTCAACCACACTGTGTGGCTGAACCCCAGCCACATGTTTGGTTGGCAGATTTGGACCAGGGTGAAGCCTGACGTGGTTTGAGTCAGGGTGAAACCAGGTTCTACTTTTTGATCCAGACCTCAGTGCAGTATCAGCCTGACAAGCTTTTGTTGCCCAGTTCAGGCCCGGTGAGATAGGCCTGGGTCTCCTTCTGTCCCTTTTTGTAGTTTATGTCCCAGCCAAGCACTGTGGTTGGGCACCAGTTGCAATTCAGGCCCAAGCCAAGATAGACCTAACCTTTCCTCTGAGCTCTTTTACAATTTTCTGCCCAACAGAGCTGGGATGGGGACTAGGAATTTTGGGATACAGTCTGCTGATGAAAGCCACAGTTAACCCCTCAAAGCCACCATGCAGAAGTGGAGGTTGGCACTCTACCACCTCTCCAGGAGCAACACAGCCCCTTGCAATGCAGAAGGACCCACACTCTTGAGCAGCTTCTCGCAGTGCAGTGAACCCTAGGAGAAGCTCATAGGGCTCTCCAGTGTGGGCCCCCTCTCCAGCGCATTGCTGAAGGGCAGGTGTAGGGGTACAGGCCCCCAGAACTACCCATTGGGGAGCCCCAAGTCCCAGACAGTCTGGGTATGGGTGAAGCCTCTCACAACAGGGTGCCACCTAAAGATTTCACTTTGTAGTTAGTAGTGTTTCAAAATTATAGTTAGTGTTTTCTTTTGGGGGTTTTTTTGTTTTTACTCTGTGTAATAAATTTGGGTTTTTATGTTTACAATGCATAAGGAGGGGATCTTATTTATACAGGACGCCCCAGCAAATTTGGTGTTCCCAGATGCACATGTGTACTCCAAGCTACACCAAGATATTCAGAAATACAGAATGCACAGACTGTATGTCTGGGTTCCATAAACCTCCTTGAAGATCTGCCAAACTCAGAAAGGCTGTACATGAATCAAGCTGTAATTTAAAAAACATATATAATTTAGATAATTTATGAGTTTCAGATTAACCCTGGTATAACTCCAGTGATGTCAAAGGAGATGCTCCAGAAATGAGTGTAGCCCACTGTCCAGGTTAAACTAAAGACCTAGATTATTGCAATAATGTTTTAGTCCTGTCCATTTGAAATACTGGAATGTATCTTGTAACTCCAAAATGGGAAAGCAGAATGTTATATTTAGTCTTCAGAAGCTCTGTTCCCAGTCAGAGACCCTGCGAGGTATCAATTGGGAAGACTTCCTACAAATGGTGAGAAATTGGCGAAGAACAACATTTAAAATGGAAAGGTTGGCATGCTCTCAGATCCATAACTGAGGCATGGCAGAGGTGACAATACCTTGCTAGAAGTTCATTAAGGGCTAAATTGTACAATTTGTAATAGAGGCTATGAGAAAATGCACTTGCACTATCCTACCAAAAGTTCACACAGCTGGAATGTATCTGAGATTGTTGTGAGGTGAACTATAAATCAACCTTTGAAAGTTTGGTTTTCCTAGGTTGTGAGAGAATGCTCTGGCCTACCTGCCTCACCTGAGATGGCTAATGCTGTACAGATAGTAGCCTGGAGCAGTTTTTGACCTCCAATTCAAAAACTGAGATTATGCTGGGCTCAGCACACAGTGCAGAAAAGGTGGGTTGCCTGCATCACCTTCCCCAACCTCTTTGTATGTTCATGTAGCAATACATATAAGAACTATTCACGTTGAAGCTAATGATTTCAGTAGATGCAACATAAGGTTCATAGTGGTATGACAATATACAGGGATGTTATTCTTTGTGTCACAGCCTATCACTATGATGATGATGATGCCACTCTAAGCCAGTCATTTAATAGATGAAAGCAAAATTAAAACAATTCCAAAATAATGAAGAAAACACATTTCTTAGTTCTTTGCTCTGCTGGAGTGAAGTTTTAGATACAACTAGAGTTTTCTTTCTGAATACAAAATTTCTTTGTCCACGTGCTGCAGTGTGTTAGCAATATTTTTTTTGTTTGTTAGCAAGATCACACCACTTAGAGCATACACAAAACATGTTTATATTTTACATTATAATACATTTATAAATGTTTAAATTTTACATTGTGTTTTACTTATGTCTACATTAACTAAACAGAGAGAGAAATCACAGGAATGTGCTCACTCCCTTACTAAATAAATCACTCCATACATCTTCCTCAATGTTATAGTCTCACAAGGTACAATGCAAATCTAATTGAGTTTCAGTCTTACTACATCTACAAACCTAAGAAAGAATACTTGCTACAAAGCCTTCCAAAATTAGAACAACTAATATGAACAGAAAGTTTGTGAGGAGTATTTTAGAAAGGGGTTTTTTTAATAATGATGTCAGCCATTGTAATGTTAGACTGCACCACAAATCCCTGTTCAAGGGTTTCTGGTGAAATTAAGGAAGAGATGTATTTAGATGCATAGTGATGCAGCAATAGGCTAGCATTTGTCATGATACAATGCAACAGAGAAATCTCCTAAAACAGGGAGAAACAAGCCAATGTGCAAATGCTTGCTTCATCCACCCTGCTAGCGCACTGCAGTTCATGAGTCACCCCAAAATGCTGTAGAAACAGAGACAATAAAGTTATTCTGCAGCACATACTGTTAAACAGATCAAAAACAGTGCTCTTTGCACACTGAATGCTAACAGTACCATGATACCCATAAAACATTTCTCACAAACAACTGCAGTAAGTGAGAGTCCTTGCAGTGAGCCAATACTTACAGTATCAGACAGGACAAACCACTGTATTTAACTGTTTCTTCATATTCTGCTTCCATATACTGTTCTGTTTATTATGCATCTCTTCCACTGACTGCTTGTGTCTCTCAGCATCTGGAGCTCAAATGATCTTGGCCCTTTTCCCCCTTCTGCAAAATCAGCGGTTTCAGAGTGATGCATGACACTGCTGCAGCCTTGCTGTATCCAAACAAATTCAATGCAGCAGGCGTTTTAGCTCCCCCTTCCCAGTTACCTCTCTCTCCCTGTCTCTCTCACCCTCTCTCTCTTAAAGAGATACTGCCCTGGACTAATCTCCTGTTTCAATAGCATAGAAAATCTGCAGATTTTGCTTATCTGTTGAATAAAGTAAAATCCAAAAAGAAAGCCATTTTAAAAATACTAAATTTTGATTTACACAGTCTCAAGACTATCTCCCCGACAAGATCATATGTAACCCTATTATCTCCATCTGCATTAACTGATCAATATAATTTAAGTCTCTTTATTAAAGCAAATCTTCTCATCTCCATTTATATTGACTGTTTTCTTCTTGCAACTTCAGCAGTAAAACTGAACAGCCCTTTTTTATTTTTCTCATGTTTGTGCTATGATGTTGTCTGTGAAAAGCTTTACATTTCAAATACAGGTTTTCATGATTTGAATAAATTTCCTTGAAAACTTCTTTATTATAGCTTTTTGTAACATCTCTGTTGTTCCTCTTCTAGCTCTTTCATTTAAGAACTGTATATCATTTTCATACTCTTCAGATTACGTATGTGAATTCTTACATGTTGACTAAAGCATGACTATTATCAGCTGCATTCTGGTTTTGGTTCCTCTTCCAAGTTGGCAGAGGCAGTCATTAGTATATCTTCCTCTGAAAGTGTAATGTGATATTTATAGAGCATAAAGCAGACCAGAGAATGACAGGAGACCAGAGCAGACAGGAGAGTAGAGATGTAGGTATTTTATCTATAACCCAAATATAAGCTTAATTTTTATCAGTAAACCATTTTCTGTTTAGTAGGAAGAGGGGGGAGACAGTATATTTCCAAGATTACCCATTATTCTACCTATAGTGACCTATGCTAAGCTAATCCTTCCTGGTAGCCAAGGAAAACTAGGTATCTTTCCCTTTGATGCTTCTCTGGCTCAGCCATAGAACAATGCTACATAGAAAAACACAAGATACTTTCTCCTCTACTGCGAGGGAGGAACTGTGACCTGTCTTCATGGTGTTTCTGACCACTGCCAATCATCATTTTAAATATTAATATGTTAGCATAGAGATCAAAAGGGGTCAGAGCCCTGTTGAGTTGGATGCTGTACAGACAAATACCAAATCATGTTTCTGCCCAGAGAATGTAACAATGAGAAAAGGCCCCAAACATCTTTGAGTTAGGTAATCCCAAGCATAGGAACATAGCCATGTGAAAATGGGTCCTTGCTGAAATCATGAATTGATTATTAAAATTGTATGACTAATAATGCATGACTCCTAGTGCAGTACAGCCTTATACTTGAAGGTAAAGGGTATACAAGAGGCAAACCTGCAGAGGCAGATCCACTGGAGATGCAGTCGTATGGCTGCACCCCCTTTTTTTGGACTGGACCATGCTGCAGGAGCTTCTGGGGACTTTTTAAAGTTCCCAGAGCAGGTGAGAATCATCCCTTCCCAGTGCTCAGAGGCACCTCCCCACTCCTTGCTTTCCCCCACCTTCCCTGCTAGGGGTGTACCAATAGAGATTTTTTGGGGCCAATACCAATGGCCGATTTTTAAGGAACCATATTGGCTGATACTGATCTGATTCCAATACACAGCCAGGCACCTTGGAGACCAACGTTGGGCTGGTAAGTCTGGTGTGGGGGAAGGGGTGGAGGAGAGGGAAGGGGTATGCAGGGGGGAAGATCGAAGCCCCCGCGGTGAGGGAGGGAGTGGGGGCAGGAGCAGGCACAGGCGCTGCTAAAATGGGGTAGGGCAGGGTGCAGGATGGAACCACGAGTAACTTGTCTGAGGTGGGGAGAGGTGTCTCCTGTCGCTTCATGCACCCTGGGAGTGTGGGGGAGTGTGCCTCCTGATCTGCACCGGGGAGGCGGGGG
>NW_005841882.1:1376171-1378239 GCF_000455745.1 Alligator sinensis | reverse complement strand
GTTGCAGCCACCCCAAAATTCACTTTAGCCCCTCATAGCCCCTCCTAGCACTGCCACCACCCACCCTGAGCACAGCCCAGCCCAGCCCCCACACTGGGAACAGGAAGGGAAGAACCCATCCCACACCCTGCCCCAGCTGAGCAGCACCTGCCCCAGGCCCACTCCCTCCCTCATCACAGGGACCTCGATCTGCCCCCCCACACACACACACCTCTTCCCTCATCCACACCAGACTTACCAGCCTGATGCTGGTCTCCAAACTGCTGGGCTACGCTCCCGGTCCCATGCACGCTGCAGCTGTACGCATGCATGGGGCATTTATTGGCCACATCAGGGGAAAAAAGCCAACGTCCAATACAGTCAATTTTCCCTGTATCAGTGTTGGTCCAATATGGGACCAATGTATCGGTGCACCTCTATTCCCTGGCTGCTTCTTTCCCCACTGTCCCGGGGTGGGGGAAGCTTCAGAGGCACTCCTGCTCACTCCAGCTGGGCTGTGCAGGAGTTGGGCTCAACTGGCACAGCAACAGCAACAGCAGCAATGGGTGTGGGGTTTGCCTGCCCTGTGCATTGTCTTGGGGGGCCAGGCATGGTAGGAGAACCCACCTCTTGCCCATCACCACTGATGTTGTCCCAGCTGAGCTTAGCCCCTGTTCAGCCCAGCTGTAGCATGCAGGAGCAGACCCTATTGTGGAAGACCCTCTACAACTTCTGAACAAAAAATGGTGCCTGTTCCAGGCGGCTTACAATTTAAGTATGACATGAGACAACAGATGCATGCCACACAGGATCAAAGAAACAATGAGGTAATCTTGGTCAACCTGAAAAGCTCGTCTTAGTATACCAGCTCTGTAACTAACCATTGTTGATTCTGTAGTCATTATGACAAAGAAGAATTTTAAGGAGTGTGTAGAAGTCTGAGGCTCTCATAGAAAAATGTGTTGCAGCCAATCCACCCAGGATTTGCTAATCCTCTTTGGTTCTCCTCTGCCATGCCTTTGGTGTTAAAGAAAACCAAAAAAGAAAAGAAATTTCAGAAGGTAGATCTTATTGGTACTCACTGCAACACAGATAGCCACCTGGCCTCTTCACAGGACTCCTCCATCCCCATACCCCATGCAATCTTACGAATTTCTGCTGATTGTCAAGTGCCTGCGGCACTGAAGACCTGAGATTCTGCTCCTGCCTTTGTCTAAGGTAATTTGCATCATCACAGCCTCGCAGGAGAGCTGAGATTCTTTACCAGCTAAGAACTGCTGTCCAGAGGGTTTTCCATCTATTGACTCCTGTGTGAAATCCTATGAAATATGAACTTTCATTTCTACCCAGGAGAACTTTTACAATCTTTTCTCTGATGCCTGATGAAGGGTGTTTGTGCCCGAAAACTTGCAATTAAAGAATTTTTTTTGCAAAAATCTTGTTGGTCTAATAAAAGATATCACCTCTGTCCACAAGGCCTGAGTGCGGCATTGAAAGTACTCTTTAATTGGATTGACCTCCTCACAGGTCCCCAATTCTGGTCTGTCCTTAACCCTACTCTCCACTTGTGATTTCAGAGTACATTCCTTCTCTGAACCCACTCATGTTTATCACACACAGTCCTCAGTCAATTAAGCACCGGAGTTCCAGTGCTACTCCACATGAACCTATAGGGGACTAATCACAAACCATAGCCAGCCTAACGCAGTCCCCTTGGCTCAGTCCCCATATTGTGTCCCTGTTGCAGGGGAAAACCCTGTCTTCTCAGGCAGAAACCCTCGGTCAACTCTGCTTCTTCTTCCCCTTCTAGGTAATGCTCACAAAACGCCACACCCACTGGACTGGATCCCTGCTGGTCCTGTATGATACTCTCGCACCAGACCTCACCTCAGGTAAGAATCACCACTTTCAGTTCTCCTTGAGACGAACCGCTGACCCCTGACTGGGGTCAGGTAATCACTACACCTCTGTGCAGCTGCATAAGTCTCGGCTCCTGCTGGTTTGCCCTCTCTGGTTAAAGCAACTCACCTGATCCACAGGCCTTTTACTTTCAAGTCAGCCACCAGAGCCTATCAAGGTCCTGTCAGCC
>NW_005841882.1:1375037-1376161 GCF_000455745.1 Alligator sinensis | reverse complement strand
CAGGAATCAAAAGGCTGATTCTGCTTATTAGCTAGTTTTATTGTCTTCCTTCCCCCCTGCAGGTAATACACCCTGTTCCCCACAGTCCGTCTGCCTTCTCTAATCATGGGAGGGCATCACGGCTGCCCTGTATTAGAGTGTTTTGAAGAAAGAGAATGAATGGCTTGGCTTATGTCTGAGAGCTCCTCCAAAGTATGAAGGTCCCCCTGGGAGAAAGCACAAAGGTGCTTGTTTGAAAATTGTATTGAGTTGGCAACAGAAACTGGCATTGTGGGGCGAGTGGACGCATAAGTCAATGTCTCAATAATAAATGGCCCCAGAAGTGAAAACAAGTAACATGTTTGACACAACACAGCAGCAGAGGTAAAACTGGCCCAGACTGCACCCTGGGTAGTCCCCCCGCCCCCTGTATTTTCTTTACAGGGCTCTGACTCCAGGGTTCTGGCAGGGGCAGCATGGCAGGAGCAGCAGCCAGAGCTCACCATTGCTGGAGAGAGATGTCACTCCATCTTTTTTGCCGTCAATACCCATGTTGAGCAGCCAAAAAAAAATCAATTTTTGGTGGCAAAAAATAGGATAATGTGTGAGCCGGGAGCAGTCTGAGGCCCTCGGGGGGGGGTTTTCGCACGGCGGGCTGTGGCCAGCAACCCGGACACGGGTTGGGGAAGGCAGGCGGCACGCTAGAATTAGGCACGAACGCTTAGTGGTTGATTTAAGATTATTTTACTTACACCGAAGATGGTCGCAGTGCAGGCAGGAAAACTTGCTTGAGTTGCAGTTACAGACAGAAAAGAAGAGAGGCGGACTAGAGTTCCTTCCCATGAAACTTCTAGCCCAATCCGGTTGAAAGCTCTAAACCACAAGCCCGTCGTGTCAACCGAAGAAAGTAACTCGAAGCAAAGAGCTCTGAATACACTCACACGAAGTTTGCTAGGCTCCGTGGAACTTGCGCGCAGGGAAGGGGTTCGTCGAGGGATCGTTTGGCGACGGGGAGAGGCCAGACGTTGATCAGATCCCTATAGCCTTCTTAAGGTACGTGCTGGGTCCGATAGGCTCTGCAGCGCTTAGAGATCTTCACGAGATGTGAAGTTCTCCTCCTCCAGATGGTTGTGGAGTCCTCCCTT
>NW_005841882.1:1339464-1371959 GCF_000455745.1 Alligator sinensis | reverse complement strand
CGAGTGGCGGGAAATAATTTAGCAGTGCCGAAGCACACACAAACAAAAATCACACCCTTGGGTTGTGACAGATAACACCTCTCCCCAGCAACAGAAGAATCCAGCTGATACTCCTGCCCTGCTGCCTGCTGCTGCTGGATAGAACTACATTTCCCAGGATGCTGTCATTCACACATACTCCACCCCCATGGCTCTCCTTCCAAAGGTTGCAGGAAGAAGAGGAAGGGGTGAGGGGAGTATAAGGCACCTCCCACTCATTTCTGGTGTTGCTCATCTCTTACCCAGTGCCTGGGACTCGTGTCCCATTCACCCACCCATCCTTATACTACTGCACAGAAAAGGGAGCCAACTGAAGAATGAAAAGTAAAGAATAACGTAGTCAAAGCAACAAACCAGGGAAATTATGTATTCAGCAGCATTCTAAATAAGTAAAAGGGCAGTGCTAAAAGGCCAGAGTAAAAGATATTCCAGTAATCAACATGAAGGATGATGGGAGTCAGGATCAGAGTTTTAGCTGTGTTCATAAACAGAAAACAATATATCTTACAGTTCTTAAACAAAAAGAATCTGCAAGATATAGGCATAGATTAGAGGCAAGAACATAAGTCTGAGTGAAAGTAGAGACTGTACAGCAGGGGCAAGCAATTATTTTGGGAAGAGGGCTGCTTACCAATTTTGGCAAGCTGTCAAGGGCTGTATGGGTAGCCCTGCCCCTTGACAAGTGCCCCTCCTCCTGGTCAACCTCTTGTGACTGGAAGTCCCACCCCCTAACCCTTGACCTTTGCCACCAAAAGTCCCTCTCCTTCCCCTGGAAGTATTCCTTTCAGCAAGGGCTTTTGCCATCTCAGAACCAGAAAAATACCTATCTAACCTGCTTTTGAAAATTTCCATGCATGGGTGTGGGTGGGTATAGGGTTTGTGCAGGGCTGCAGGGCAGCGGGGGTGGTGGGGGTGTATGAAGGAGTGTGGGAGTGGGGGTCTGCATGTATGGCAGTGTGAGGAGGGTGTGGGTGCATGTGTATGGTGGGGTATGTGTTTAGGACTCACCCTATGAAAACACACACACACACCCTCCCTGCACACACACACACACACACACACACACAGAGTCCTTCCCTCCCTCCACACACACACACACACACACACACACACACACACACACACACAGAGTCCTTCTCTGCACACACACAGAAACATCGCCTCCCTACACACACACACAGACACACATAGTCCCTCCCTGCACACATGCACAGACACACACAGTCCTTCCCTCCTCCCCGCCCCCCCCCACACACACAGGGTACTGGCATAGCTCTGTGCTTCCACAGTCTGGTGATGCAACTAGAAGCCATATGGTGCTGGAACAGTGCTGGGGCAGGAGGGCAGGAAAATGGCTGGGGATGGGGGGGTGGGGTCTGGCCTGCTGAATCTTGCTCATGTCTCCCTCTGGGTCCTACTGCCCCTGACTCCTGTCATCTTTGACGGGCAGCCAGGAGCAGATAAACATTAAATTTCTAAATTTTTAGGGGGGCCCACAGGCCAGATAGAATGGCCTGGCAGGCTGCCCCCAGGCCATATTTTGCCTGCCCCTGCTGTACAGTATTTATACAGAATACTGTAGAGAAATGTGCAGTATTTATTCTCATTTCACAAAATATTTCAAAGCCAGATTCTAAGATTATACTTTTTTTTTAAATTGAACGAATACATGAGCTGCCTAGCTAGGGCTCATGCCCAGGATGTGACGGAGAGGATCCCCAAACTTATCCAGCCTGTTGATCACCGTCCCATGCTACTCATCCATGGGGACAAAAATGATACGGCACAAAGCAGTCCAGGCCGGGTCCTGCATGACTACAGGGCTCTGGGGGCTGGGCTCAGGGGGCTGGGGACACACATAGCTTTTTCATCAATCCTCCTAGCCACAGGACATGGACTTCGGAGGGAAAGGTGTATCGGTGAGGTGAATAGAAGGCTCAGGCGATGGTGCCATCATGAGGGCTTTGGCTTCTGTGACCACGGTAAACACTTCAGAGAGAGCAGACTGTTGGGAAGGGATGACCTCCACCTCACTTGGAAAGGGAAGAAGCTCTTCTCAGCCAGAATGGCTGACCTTCTTGACAGGGCTTTAAACTATGGCTGCTGGGGGACGGGCAGTCTATTAACAGTTCTATCCCAGGTCATGTCAGAGCATTACTAATAACTTGGGCAGCCCAAGGGAACCCGCTTTCTATATCAAGGATCAATTCACTTCCCAGAAAATTGAATTTTCTAACCAGGAAGGGCATTTTCTAAACAGGAAGGGCATCTTGAGACCCTCTGGGTCTTGTAGGAGTCTAGTATAGACCTCCCCACCAACAGGAAGAACTTGATCAGAAATTCAATAGGGAACTTGTCAAGGCCGCCTGCTCCCAATATGCATGATCATCATGGGGGACTTCAACTTCCCCAACATCTCTTGGGATGAGCGGACAGCCAAATCTGACAGGTTGCACAGCTTTCTCGCTTGCATTGATGACCTCTACCTAAAGCAGGAGGTCTATGGGCTTACTAGGGGAGAGGCATTGCTTGATCTGGTTCTGGCCAAAGGGGAGGAACTGGTGAGCAATCTGAGGATCAAGGGGAAGCTTGGTGATGGCGACCATGATTTGGTCAACCTCTCAGTTCACCGAAGAGCAGGCAAATCCCTCAGTAAAACAGAAATCCTTAACTTTGGGAAGGCTGACTTTTGCAAACTCAGAGACTTGGTGAGTCAGGCAATTAGAGGCCAGAGCCCCCTAGATAAGGGAGTACATGAGGAATGGGCATCTCTCAAAAACCTAATCCTGGAGGCACAGGGGAAAGCCATTCCATCTTGCAAGAAATGTAGTCAATGGGCAAGGAAGCCCCCTTGACTGAACAAGGAACTGTTGGACCTCATTAAACTGAAAAGAGAAGCCTACACCAGTTGTAAAATGGGAAGCATCACCAAAGAAGACTACTCAGCACTCGCCCACTCCTGTTGGGAGTGGCCCAGAAAAGCGAAGGCACAAACTGAACTCAGGTTAGCTACAGAGATCAAGGACAACAAAAAGTCCTTCTTCAGATATTGGGAAGTTGAAAAAAGAACAAAGATAGCATTGGGCCCCTCTGAGATCAAATGGGGCAGCTGACATCCAACGCCCAAGAAAAGGCCAGGACTTGGTAGCAGGCTACAATTATATAAGAGGGGTGCGTCAGCACCTGGGAGAACAGCTGTTCATCAGAGGTCCCCAAGGTTCACCAAGAATGTCTAATGGCCATAAACTCCAGGAAGGCTGATTTAGACATAAGAAAAAAAGTCTTTATGGTGCGTGTATCCAGAGTTTGGAACAGACTCTCCACAGAAGTGGTGCAAGCACCCACTCTGGACTCCTTCAAAAAGCATCTGGATATTTTTCTTGCTGGGTTCACGTGATCCTTGATGACTTCCTGCCTATGGTTGGGGGACTAGACTCGATGATCTCACGGGGTCCGTTCCAGCCCCTAATGTCTATGAAATAAGGCTCAGATACTCAAGAATCAACTTTGGTATAAAGGTACTATAATATTTTCAGAGAACAGCAGAACAGAGTTGCGGTTTCCTTTCCTCTGGGTAGTAGAAGACAGATTTTTTTTCAATCACTTTTCATTATAACAATATTTTTCCAGTGATCATGTGGTTTTTCCAGTATGTGTCTCATTTACAATTCAGACTTTGTACAAGATCATTTTTAATTATTTTATTTATGCCCTTACGGTGTAATCAACAGTCATAGTAGCATATATACTACTAATGGGGAAAAAGAGAAGAGTCATTAATTTTTTTAACATAAATAGATGACTACCACTACCATATTATTATTTATAATGAAAAATAGCTCTCATTGATAGTGACATATTTGCTATTTGTATTATTGTTCTTTGCTTTAAAATGATTAGCCTCTCAATCCAGAAGTAATCAATCAATACTATTATTTAACTTATGTGACCAATCACATGGCAAATGGCTGAAGCAAATATTTCACAGATAAATATCTGTGATCTGTTTTGGCATGTACTTATGAATAATTACTATATATGTAATAAATAAATAAGTTAGCAGGCTCAAGAGAGTTACATTGCTAAGATAATCAGCTGACAACAAATAACTGGACCATCTCTATTGCATCCTGGCATTTTTACATCCAAAGTTTTCAAAATATCCTTCAAGTGTTCCTATTGCTGTTCAAATTTATGCACAATGGGATAAAACCATGATACTTGTTACATACTCTATCCAAAGAATCAATTTCCTTACAGCTAATTTACCATGGGAGTTCAGCATTTCCATGCACAGAATGGTATTGGTTCTTGAAAGGACATGAGATAGTGAAAATGAGCAAATATCAAGCCTATCCTGTAGCTATCTCTGGCTGTTGCTTGAGGATCAGGGGAAATAAAGTGTTTGGGGGGTCAAGTCTCAGCTTTCCTGAATCTTGCCATAAGCATCTTAATAAATCCTACATGAAATAAAACAAAGTTGCCTTGGAGGGACTGGAGAAAGTGAAAAAGCAATTGTTTTAACAAATTCCCTTTTCAAAGTGCCCAGATTCTGTTGCACTAGCAGTCTGAGAGCTTCCATCTATTTTTAATTCATTTTCTTATTGTTGAAACTAGATTAAGAACTACAGATTGTTATGAAGTTAGATTTTAATAGAAGAATGTTAGTTGAAAGTAGACATTGTGTTTACAAACTGATTTTGAAAGAGCGGCTGAGCTCCTGATGATTAGGGAGCAAGTGGGGAGAGCCAAATAGTAGACAGAAATTTTAAAATAAAGGCAAAAATATTTATAAAAACGCCTAAAAGATATATTCAGAATGAGAGGAAAAGGCAGCATTCCCAATCACAGTTGTTAAAAGGTCACAAAATCAAACCTCCCATCAAAATCACAAAACTCTCAAATCATGAGAGATGGTAACAATACAAAAGTTTTGTGTAACCTCTGCTAAAGTAGTGAAGGGCCCATTCTTACGTATAAGTATAACCAGACATAGAAATCAAAATGAACTCATATACATTATAACAATTACAGCCATGAGTTAAGAGCTCTAGGGTCTTTAAACATGCATGAACTGCCTAGTTCCCTGTCATGGCTTTGGAAGAACATGCATGGTGTCCCTGCCTCCTCTGTTTTTACCTGTAGCATGTTATAGGGTATTATTGGTGTTTCAAATACTGTTCTTTGTACTTGTCAGGAAGGGTTTGGTGGCAAGTTCGGGAGGATCCTTTTGGTTACCAATTGCCTGCAGATGCAGAGAACTGGACTTCCTGGTCCAGGAGGCCCCTTCCAGGCCTATGCTTGTATGTTCCTATTAATACTGGACAGATCAAAGTCTTTGTAATTACAAGTTGTTTTTCTTCATGTTACAGAACATATGCAAAAGTTTTGAGAGAGATTTACTTTTGTGGAAAGTCTGCAGGGAAGAGGTGGACTAAATATCTTTGGTTCTTGGATCCATCTGTGGATTCAAATATCTTTGAGTCAACCAGACAGAAAGAAAAATGAAATACAAATCAAAATGCTGTGATAGGGGTTTTTTTTAAACTGAAATAACTGAAAATAATAATTTGTTTAACCAAATTTCTCTACTCTGTGCAGAACATCTCTGCAGTAATATTCATCACAACCTGCAGGGTAAATATGGTAATTTCATGTGACACCAATTTTCTATTTTTACAAAGTTATAAGGGAGAAAAACAGGGCTTTAAAATAGAACTCATCTGAAAGCTCAACCTGTTAGAGAAGTAAAATGTAAAGATTTTAATGGCCGCTTTGAGATAAATTCTACTCATATTCAACAAATTATTAGCTACTGACATCTTTAAAGATCAATAGAATTGATGACAGTCCAATTTACTATACAAGCAGTGTAACAAGGTGCATAGCTCAGGGGCTGGATCCCAACTGCAAGGGGTTAGAAGATGATAGCTGAATGCCTAGGAGCCCTGGGCCAGCTGACAGGGATGATTGGTTGGCTCCAGGGGAAGTTAAAAGTTCCCAGAGGGTAGTTGGAGGAAGAGAGAGAGAGGACATTGATATGTTGAGGGAAAAGCACTGAGTCTGGGTGGTGGAAACTTTTCTCTCTAGGTTGAAGGAAAGACCTAAAGTTGTATTTTTGTTTGTTAGTGGTATGTTTATTTATGTTTGTGGCAGTTAGTATCTAACCTGGTGCACTCTACTCTCCTTTTATATGTTAGATGGCACCGTCTGATAATATAACTGTATTTATCGACTCTCACTTGCCACATCCTGATAAATATACGATGTTATAAGTCAGGAGGTGTCAATTTTTATCTACCGTCATAATAGCTTGCAATCCATATTGAGGGAGAGGATCCCCTTTGCAACACACCTTGCTTCCCCTTTTTCTCTTCTTTGTAGGGTGCCTAACTTGTTGGCTGTTAATTAGAAATTACAGCCTTACATCGTTCAGTTCAGGTTCACAATGTCCTTTATTTATTGATACTTAAACTTACATCCATTATCGTCTTGCACTGAGCATAGATTCATAGATTGTAGAGTTGGAAGGGACCACAATGGATCATCGTGTCCAACCCCCTGCCCGGGCAGAAAAGAGGACCAAGGTCAGATGACCCTAGCCAAGTGACTTGAAGACCTCCAGGTTAGGTGATAGTACTACCTCTTTTGGAATCCCATTGCCAATTCTGGCCACCTTTACTGTAAAAAATTTCTTCCTAATGTCTAAACTAAATCTACTCTTCCACTAGTTTGCACCCATTATTCCTTGTTACTCCCTGGGGCACTCTGGTAAATAGTGCATCACAAATTCCCTGTTGTCCTCCCTTGATAAACTTATAGGCAGCTACAAGGTCTCCCCTCAGCCATCTCTTGTGAAGGCTGAAGAGATCCAGATCTCTCAACCTCCCCTCATAGGGTCTTTCACAGAGGCCAGTCATGTGAGTGGCCCTCCTCTGAACCCTCTCCAGATTCTCTGTGTCCCTCTTGAAGTGCGGCACCCAAAACTGGACACAGTACTCCAACTGAGGCCTGACCAAGGCTATCCTTACTTATTTACATCAATTACATATGAATGTCAACTCAAACAGAATCCCACTCAAATCTAAATTCAACTTAAATGAGTTACTTCTTATCTATTACTCTTGAGTCAGTCCTATCTTTGTTGCCCTGGGTTCTATTTCTTTCTTACTTGGTTTCCCTTTGGGGCATGGTCCCGCTTCCTGGGGACTTGCAGTGACTTTTCCCTTAGCCGCTTTTATTTTTCTTTTCCCTCGTTTATCTCCAGACCTTGCCTGACTAGCAGAGCAACACCCTATCAACAATAACAGCCACCCCTGTCCCCGATATCCCCCAAATGGGAGAAGGATGCCCTGGTCCCTGTTTTCCTCTTCTCATAGATTAACTCTACCTCCACTTTCATTGGAGCTTCTCCTTTTAGTTAGTTCTGTGCGTCCTCCTTTTCTCCTTTTGGGTCTCTTCTTATCGGGCTTTTTTTTCTTTCCCCTCCAGTTTCGTTGTTTACTCCTCCAAATCACCCCAGCATCATGGAGCAGCTGCTCCAGAATCTCTGCTCCTCTCCTGATCCCATTCCTTCCTCTTTTTTTCCTTCCAACGCTGCTCCTGCCGGGATTCTCTTATTTATTCCCGCTGTCTCTTCACAGTGTTATTGCTTGCTTTATCTGCCATGAGGACTGAAAGCTTTTTACATGTAAAAATAAACAGACTGGAAATGGGACTTAAATGCTGCCTAGATTTCATGAGGAAGTTGGCTCTTGTGTCAGGCTAATAGAGGGACACCCTGCTACAAGCAGCAATAGAGAGAGCTTATGTTATATGCAGCGTAATAATAATCAAGGGAAGTATAATTAAAGGTTACAGTAGCATGCATAGCAATGGTGCTAGCAGCTATATCGATAAATTATTTTCAAGTTCATTCCAAGTTGCATGTGGCTCACTTGTTGAGGCTTCATGGAGCAGGACAAAAAAGGAAGATGACAAAGGAATGATATAAAATAACCTGAAGGCAACTGAAGGGCACCCAGCAGAGGTGGGTATAAAAAGACTCCCAAGGCAGACTTATTTTTTTAATTAAAAATGGTTTCAATGTTTTGTAATCAGTAAAAGCTGGGGCAGGGCTCTCATTATTTCTGTTTAAAAGAAAACATGTTAAAAATTAACATTTCTAGGCTGTGTTCCAAAATGATTAAAATACCATCTATCCCAGGCTGTTAGTGCCATAACAATTATAATGCCAGCCAGTCTAACCTATTAGTGCTAGCATGATTAAAATACCAGCCCAGTCTTCTAGAGCCAGGATGATTAGAATACCAGCCAGCTTAAGTTGTTACTGCCAGTGCTGTTAATATCATGCATCAGTCTAACCTGTAACACTATTGTATAGCACATTCCTTCATGAGGTTATGTTAAATTCATGTCCATTTGTAGTCTCTGTGCAATATCTTGCATTCTCCTTTTATTATAATTTCCAAATAAAAAGCTGTAATATTTCACACATTTGGGAATAGACAGGAAAGCAGTGTTCTGATGCATTCACAGAATCATGTTGCTAACAGGCTAAATTATAAAATGAGTTAATTATAATTATATAAATCCTTAAAAGGATTATATACTATTCTAATCCACTTTTTGCATCATTAGGAAGCCGTTGCCAAACGTTACATGCCAGAAAGGCCTGGGGGAAAGTGAAAGGATTCCTCTGGCTGGTGACAGAGGTGACAGACCTGATGAGGGAAGCCATGTTGTATGGCCACCTGGGAGGAAAAAAAAGCAATAGACTCCAACAATGTGTTTGTTTCCTGTTTCAAAAATGCGTTGTGGAAAACAACTTGTTGCTATACAAGCATATAAGCCTCCAAGTAGAGGACTGCATAAGACTGGAGGTGTGCAAACTGCAACTGCAAAGGAGAGAATAAGGCAGAAGAACCTTGGAAGAGGAAAAGATGTCGTGGTATTTTGCAACATACGCATAGCAGGTGACTGCTGAAGACCTATGAATGTGGCCTGGGAAGGGAAAGGGGAGGATTTCTAAGTGGTTTAGGGTGTAAGAGGAGATGTGAGTGTGTGCTTGGGGACTGGGTAGAGGAGGGAGAGGGAAACAAAGTGGATGCAGTGAGCAGTAATGTAAATGTAACTGTCAGTGAAATGTTGAACTATTTGGTCAAGATGTTAAAGTGTACAACCAAATATCTGTGTGCGTGTGTGTGTGTGTGTGTGTGTGTGTGTGTGTGTGTGTGTGTGTCAGGAGCAGGGGTGGGTAATTATTTCAGTTGGAGGGCCATTTAACAAGTTTTGGTGAGCTGTTGAGGGTCACAAGGGTAGCCCCACCCCTTGACAGGTGTCCCATCCCCTGGCCACTGTCTTGGGACTGGAAGTTCCACCCCTAACCCCTGACCTTTGCCACCAAAAGTCCCTCCCCTTAGCCCCGGAAATACTCCTTTTGGGAGGGGGGGGGGTTGTCATATTGAAACCACAAAAAAAACAAAGCATATACCAAAAAAAAATCAAACATCTACTATAACTTATTTTAACTTTATTTTTTTTAATTGTCCTGATTTACGTGTGTTTGCATAATGTATCTAGAAGTGATTGTGTAATAGCTCAAAATACAGTCCTACTCTTGTATATTGTGGGGAGTGGTAAAGGGGTGTATGTGGGGTTGTGTGGTTTGGGAATGAATGTGTGTGTATGGTGGGGGGGTGTATGTGTGTAGGGTATGGGTGTGGTGGGAGCAGTGTGGGTATGGGGTATGTGGTTGGGGTGTGGGTGTATGGGAGGGTATGGGTGTGGGTGTAGGTATGGTGGGGGTGGGGAGGGTGGGAGCAGGTGTGGGTGTGTTAGGGCATATAGTATTGCTGGGGTGCATGTGTGTATGTTGGGGGGAGGGGCCCTCAGAGTCCCAGAAGTGTATGAGACCCTGAATCTGTATGTGGTGGCAGCAAGCCTCCAGCCCTATCCAGCTCCATAATGCACAGTGCCCCATACTCTCACCCCAGTCCCCAGTTGCAGGTGGCAACAGAGTGCAGGGCTAGCCCCACCTGGCCCCATAACACGCAGCTGCCGCCCAAGTCCCTGGTTATGCATGGTGGTAGTGTCCGCGGCCAGTCCCACCCAGCCCCATAGTGCTCCCACCCAAGTCCTCAGGCATGGAGCGTCCTCAGGCATGGAGCGCGTCCAGCCTCACCTGGCCCCACAGCTGCAGCTCCCACACTCCTACCCCAGTCCCTGGCCGCAGATGGTGGCAGTGTGCAGTGCCAGCCCCACCCAGCCCTGTAACACACAGCTCCCACACTCCCACCCAACTCCCTGGCTATACATCATGGCAGTGAATGGGGCCCCCTACCATGCAGATCCTGCACTCCCACCCCAGTCCCCAGCTGCACATGATGGCAGCATGCAGGGCCGGCCCCACCTAGCCCCATAGCACACAGCTCCTGCACTCCCACCCCTTTCTCCCAATGGGAGGCTCTGGCCCTGGCCCAGTGGGCTCCTTACCTGAATTCCCAGTCTCGCAGACAGGGAGGTCAAAAGATGTATGAGCAGTTGCTGGAGGTACTCAGTAGCTTAACCCATCAGCCTTTCAGGTACAGCTAGCCATGCACCTGATGGTGGCTCCTGACAGCATTACCAACACACAGGTGCTGGACATGCTGCTCTAGAGGATTTTCACTGACAGTGACACTAATATGGCCTGGTGGCATTGGCACAAGTCACTTGCTCCCAGAGCACAAACTGTATCAAGATGTGGAGAAGCTTGAGAGATTGCAGAGGAGAGCCACGCGCATGATCAGAGGTCAAGAAAACAGACCTTATGAAGAGAGGCTGAGAGCCAAGGGACTCTTCAGCCTGGAAAAGTGCAGGCTCAGGGGGGCCCTGGTGGCCACCTATAAGTTTAGCAGGGGTGCTCACCAGGATTTGGGGGAACATCTGTTCACCAGAGCACCCCAAGGGATGACAAGGTCAAACGGTCACAAACTCCTCCATGACTGATTCAGGCTGGACATAAGGAAGAACTTCTTCACTGTCTGATCCCCCAAGGTTTGGAATAGACTGCCGCCAGAGGTGGTTCAAGCACACAATTTGAACACCTTCAAGAGACAATTGGATGTTTATCTTGCTGGGATCCTATGACCCCTACTGACTTCCTGCCCCTGGGGCAGGGGGCAGGACTCGAAGATCTTCCAAGGTCCCTTCCAGCCCTAATGTCTATGAATCTATGAAAGTCTGGCCTCTGACTCACTATTTTCTTTTACCTCATAAACATTGGCAGCCAGTCACTGCCACTTGCCTTCACAGACCTCCTGAATTCCACTAGCCCTTCTTTCTCTCCAGAATCCCTTCCTAGTATCCCATGCCCTCCCCGCTCATTCCACTCATGCCCAGGAGAGCAACTGTCTCAAAAATCCCAAAGTGAGGTAGGGATCCACTTCCTGAGAACAGGACACAGCTGCGCATTCTTGTGCTAGATTTCTGGAAAGCTTTTGATGAAACTCTACCTGGGGAGGATTTGGACAAATCCATCTCATTCCATTGTGCCCCACAGCCTTTTAGCTAAAATGCACCCATTATTGCAGTCTATTGAGGCTCTGGAGGGGTGGTGGTTTTCCCCAAGAGCAGACTTAGCCAGATACTTGAGTGTATGTGTAGGAATAAGTAGTGTGCAGCCTCAGGAGCAAGAAATGTAAGTATTTTTAAAATGGAGCTTTATCAGTGTACAAAAGATTATGTAATGTGATTGCTTTCAATTGCAGGGAGCTAGATTTTTATGACCCAGGATGTCCTATCCTGTTTTCTTAATATGTTCTGAAGAAATCTTAACGAAAATATTTTATAATGATATTTCATAACTTTCCATTACACCATTTATTAATGAAGAAACAGTCCTACTAGGATGATATGCACCTATTTTACTTCAATTTTTAATTTTAAACAGCAACTTGGTACTGAGCTATTCTGAACCTACACTAGTGAAAATGAGAGCAGAATTTGACCAATGAACTGTAGTTGCAGTATCATGCACCTTGTGCTAGGAAATAATAGAAAAGCACTGCATGTCTCTGAAATGAAATTGGTTCTTCATGAAGCCTACTGCATTTACAGCTAACATACCAGCACGTGCACACAGATTGGACTGCTGGTGCCTTTTCCTAACTTTTCCCTCCTGCAAGCTATACTTCTTCTTCCAAATTCCATGAAGGTTGCTACATCTTTCTTTCTGACTCTTCTTGTTGTTGCTGGGTCTTCTGTGCATACATTTACTGTTGTGATGGGACCAGAAGTTACCTGTATACAGCTTGCACTAAAGACATGGCCTTTACTGTGAGCCCCTTGCAGCTTGCTAGGCCTCATATCCCTTCAAATGTGCTGATTTAAAATCCGTCTTCCATTATTGCTGCTAACATGCAACCTGCTATCTTTACGTTTTTGGGTAGCATCTTGTCAGCTGTCTGATTTGTTCTAATGTGTTTCTCCTGATACACCTATCTCAGATCAGCTCCTAGCTGAAGCTTTTTTTCTATCCTTCTGGACCTGGCATGGTGCACTGGCCGTCTGACAATAAAATTAGTTCTCTTTCAGTTTATTTCCATCTTTGTCCTGAGTCTGTAAGTATATCATATGCCTTGTTTCCAAGTGCAACTTGGACTACTGTTTTTAGCCACTGCTCTCTGTGGGTATTTGATGGCTGGAGCCAGACTAGGTCAACTTTGGGTAATGGCCTGCTTGCCTCACTTGCTATAACAGGCTGGCTGTCAACCTTCACTTTCTCTTAACTTCTTTTGGCCTGTACATCATTCCTCTGTGAGGCTCCAACCACCTATCATAGGAAGTAGAGTCTTGGTTGTCTAGCTGAACTGTCCTTTGCTGGACAGCTGTCTAGTTCGTGGAAGGGAGTATTGTGATGTGCCACCATTTACAAGTGATCCCTTTTTGTCCTCTTTGACTTTGTCAGTTTCTTGGCTATAATTACTGCCAACTCTGCTTTCCTGTTGCTTTGATCTTCTTCTTAAACTCCAGTTTAACACTGGATCATTTGAATTCTATTGCAACATAATGAACATGGCATGTTGGACATGTCATGCCTCACAGATGCCCTACCTTTAGTTACCTGATTACTGGTTTTTTCCTGGAAAGGAAGAGGAAACAAGACCACTTATAAGTGAATCAGATCTGAAACACTAAACCACAAATCTGAATCAATGTTCCCTATTGCTGGGTCTGGGATAAGCTAAAATTAATAGCACAGAACAAGGAATGAACCAGAGATAGCCAATTCATTGGTATCAGAGTAGTCACAGAAGTTGGCATCTTTCATGGCAGCTGAGTCCTTACAGGTGAAAAAGGCTCAGGGAAGTGCCTGTATTATTTATTCCAAGGCCTTAATTATTCCAAGTACAGACCCTGCCTATGTGCTGGCTAGGAGAAAGAATTTCTTCTCCACCTTCCTATGGGGGGTGACCTTGCCTTTTCCTGAATTCAAGATGCTTCTGATGAATCTTCCCTGTCTGTTCAACAAGTTGTGAGAACAGAGGTTTGGTGCCTGGGGAAAGATGAACAAGCTTTGAAACGCCTTAAGCCTTACTCCATCACTAATTCTGACCAACTTTCAGCCAAGAAAACTTTTATCTACCCTCCTCATCTGTCTCAGTGTGGACTCCACTCAATCATCAGCTGGTAACCAAATTTCACTCGCTCAACCATTTCAGCCTGGACCTCACCCACATATCCTCAGGAAGCTGTTTCCACAGTTTCTCTGCCTAGACCTTGTTCTGATAATGGTTGGCAGCTGAATTTTGGCTACAGTTTTGTGTCTCTGCCTGTCATTTCTGAAGGGAAAGGGGGAATACAGTCAGATAGGGAGCATAATGCCACTGACACATGTACATTTGCACAACTGTACTCTCAGCTTGTCTCAGGCACAGTTCTGGTTCAAGCCTAAAGAGCTATGAAAAAGGGAAGCTGAGGAGTTTAATATCAGATTAAATGAATTAGGCATTAGGGGGCATGTCTACACAGGTATTTACATGTGCCTAAATTTAATGCACCTTTGCTTAAGGCACATGAAGGCAATTTAGGCACGCATCTACACATGGATGCACTAATGCTCATTAAAGCACATTAAATTTAGGTGCAAATAGCTAAGTCTCATTAGCGCATGTGAAGATGAGCTAATGCACATTAACTTGGTGTCTATCCAGATACACACTGCCTTTAAGGCTCACATAGCCTTAAATTGCCATTTTTAAGGTGCATTAAGGGCATGCACATGTAGATATGTGCCCTTAATGCGCCTTTAAAATGGTGATTTTAGGCTAAGCCTGTTTAAAAGAGGCATGTGTAGATGTGCCCAGGGTGTAAAAAGCTATCACCAGAATACTGACAATTGAGTATTAAAGATGCTGAGAAGTGCTATACTTCAAAGCTGCCTTAGGAATCTGAAAAAAAAATTAACTTCCAGTTTAAGGAGAAACCTATCAAAGCCAATGGAGAAGAAAACCCAAAGATCTTTAATTGACGGGGGGGTTTTAATCCTGTGAAAACTCTGCTAGTGAAAGAGATGTTGAATGTGCACAGTGTACCAGCTGAAAGCAGAGTGTACTGGGGAGTTGTTCCTGAGTGGTACAAGCTCAAAGCAAAAAACTCAACAGCATTAAATTGCTATGGACGTGGGGAAGACCCACTCTGAAGACCATTTGACCAGAAAGGACTGAGAATGATGCATTCATTTTCAATTTATAATAACCAGTTATTTAAAAAAGAACGGGTTTAGCAAGCAGCAACACTCTTCTAAAAACTTACCCAAATCCCATGTTCACATAAACATTTTAAACAAGAAAAGGTTGTAAAATTCTTATATTCTGTCTTAATAGTTGGTGTTCATGTGCATCTTCTTACTACCCAAATTTTGATTCACTGTTATTGCTGTTTCTTTCACAGGTGGTCACATTACAGTTCTAAATGTTGCCGTATATTTAATCCACAAGAGGTCGTTGTAGCACCACATAAACTTTCCTTAAAGAAGCCACAGATGTATGGAGAAGGCTGTATTTTGACTCTGAAAGAATGTCAGTCAGATGTTTTTTGTAATCCTAAATCACTTAAGCCAAACTTTTCCAACTTAGATGCTCAAAATTAGGCACTTAATTGTTGAAAGGTTGTTAGTGCTTAGAGCTTCCACTTGAGGTAGCTGCACTGAGGGTAGGGATGAGAGAAAACAGCATAGAAAGGAAGGTGGTGACTGTCAGGACTTTATGACCCATCTTGTCCAGTCTTTCTCTGAGCTAGTTTAGATAACATGATACATGAATAGCAAAATCTGGCAAGATCAGTTTGCAAGTCCTTTTTTTGTACTAAAGGTGTGTTTCAAGTTATACAGGCCTGTAAGTGGGGTTTTTTAGTTTTGGAATTATATAGACAATTACATGACATTTAATAAAAGAAGCCAATGCAGCTCAAAAGGATTCAAATGAACAAACAAAATAAAAATAGACCAATTAGAATATGTTTTCATGTATCATTGTTCTACACAATTTCTACTTAATTTATTAAACAAATTCAGTTAATCTATTCCCTCCTAGACCTCATGCAAGTTGAATCAATGCCTCTTGCCCCACAAACAGTCAAATTCCCTTTAAAAATTGTAGCCAAAGTACACATTTGTGGCTGTCAGCAGGGTTTCTAAGGTACTACAGCTGCCTTAAATTAATGTTCATACAATTATTGTCATATATTTTTACTAAGCTGTGTTTTAGGCAATATTTTGCTAGGTACTCAGAAGGCTATAGGTATAAGGGCCCTACAAATAGAAATTTATGAATAATAGTTTTGGATAGCCAAAGTAACACACCTGTGCAGTATTTGTCAATATGAAAGAACAAAGCAGGGGACAGCATATTAGCTTCATTGTCAATTTTGGCCAACTGTGTATTTCACACTTTATCATGGAGAAGTTTGTTTTTTTCTAAGTCCGATAAGACAATCAGTGCCAGGCTGAGCTATTTTGATGCACTGGGCAAAATACATTTTGCTGTCTCTTCCTTTTTATTAACATAGCTAATGGTATGAACCAGTCACAAACGGCTGATAACTCATCAGCTCTAGAAATGCTATGCCACCAATTTTTTTCCCCTTGGCAACTGCACAGCTTGTCCACAGGACAGGTTGGCCGGTTTCCCAACCGGTGTGCCATCGGGCATGTCCAGGTGTGCATTTTGGACTGAAGCTTCCTGCTGCGGCTGCGGACACAGACAGTCAGGGAGCGTGGCTCCAGCCCAAAATGTTGTTCAGCTAGCTGCATGCCACCCCTCCCCATTGGCATCTGGCTGGCTGCACCGCCCCCCACGCCCCCCAGTCGGTGGCTGGCTGGCTGCACGCCACCTCTTCTCCTCCCCTGCTGTGTGTCCAGTGTGCCACGGTGCTTTTTTATTTAGGTAAGTGTGCCGTGGAGCGAAAAAGGTTGGGAAACACTGTATTATACATTAGTTATCAACAAGGAAAGAAAAAGCCAGGCGTATTTTGGCTGAGATACAGTTAAAGATAGCTATGGGGTATGTCCTGCCTTGATCCACAACATATATGTTTAACTCTGACCACGTATCTCTGAGCACATCAATGAGATTATTCACATGCTAAAGTTAAGTGCAAGCACAAGTGTCATGATAGAGTAGCACATATCCATTGCCATCAGACTGCTCATTTGATACTGAAAACCTGTTTGATTGACCTTCTCTGCTGCTGATGCCACTGCATACTGAAGCAACAGGTCAAACCATCAAGGAATATGTTTAGGGCCCAATCCTCAAGAATCCTCTTGTAGGTAGACACTTGACCATATTCAGACAGCAAATGAATTCTCTCAAATCCTGCCTGAACAGAATCCTTTCCAGGATTAGGGCCTTGACTGGAACCCAAACTGAGACAAAATCTTCAAAACCATAGCCTACAGCAACAGTGGAAAAATTTTAACTTTCATAAAATTTACTCTGTCATGACAAAACCCTCTGTATCTTGGGACACTTACAGGCAGCACAAAACATACAGCCATCAACTGAAACTGCTGAGTTAGCCAGAACATTAATATACTTCATTATGATACCTCAACTGAATACCTTATTGATGGGCTGCAATTTGCAAAGCATGGGACATGTATTTGCATGCAACCAGTTATGAAAGTGTATGCTTTAGCACTAGACAACCTGGGGGAAATTGTAAAATAACTTCATAAGTGACTGATTAAAAGGTAAAAATCATATCCTGTCATTACAGCAATTGAAAAGGGAAATAAATTTCCAGACCAAAGACATGAACTAAAAAGAAAGTATTTGAATAACTTTCTGATGTAAGTATATCAGACTTTTAGAAAGTAGCTATTATTGCACAACTACTATATGTTGATTCAGGAGTCATCTTTATAGCACAAGCATCAGTATGGGAGAGTATATATGGAGAAAGCTTACCAAAAGGAAATAATAATGTGAGGTACATGGAATACTTTTAGGCTTGGCAGAATTCAATTTTTTTAAATTATTTCGATTACTAAAATCAATGTTTATTTTTAAGCATTTGTTTTGATTTTTCTCAATTGAAATTTTCAGGGTTGCATGAAATTAGGGATGCTTTTCAATTTTTATCAATTCAGCATGCATATGAGCGCGCACACATGCACATGCGTGGTGGCCACTGCAGGAGCTGGGGGCTGTGCCAGTAAGGCTGTGCTGGGAGTGGCAGTTGGAAGGGCAGGGCTGTTAGCGCCCAGGAGCCCAGTGCTGCCAGCCCCTCACTCTGCCCAAGTCCCAGTCAGGGCAGGGGCCAAACTCCTGTGGGACCTGGCCTGGCTTAGCCTCTGTGGGAGTTTGCCCCCTGCCTCAATCACACAGGGGCCATTCAGGCTAGGCTGGGCACCATGGGAGTTCGGCCCCCCCTTGACAGGGACCTGGGAAGAGTGAGTGGCAGTCCTTTATCTAAATGTTGATGATCACTAACAGAAATATTTTTCCATTGGTTGAATCCTGCCAAGCCTAAATGTTTTGTACTTAGTTATGAAGTAAGTTATAATCTATATGAAATCTCAATTAGATACAGAGCTATGATTTAACATGCCATTTTTTTGTTTTGCCTACAGTGAGTCAAGAAAGAAAACATTTTTTAAGTATCACGTAAAATAGTTTACTTTTTAAAACAGAAAATAACTGACCTTTAACTACAGGAAGGCTACTGAAAAGAGATGTTAATTAAGAATTTAAAAAATAGATGTGGACAGTTCAGCTCTTTATCCATTATTTAGACACCTGCTTGATCTTTTCAAGTACTTACTAGCAAGTAGTTCTCACAAATGTGGAAAGGAGAGCAATTGAGCAATTTCAAATATCTAGCTAATTACTTACGATATTAAATATGGGCATAGAGCCCAACTTTACATTTTTAAAAAGCTTGGCCATAATGTCGAAATAAAGGTACCCATATATTAATATAAGGAAAGTTATATCTTTAATAATAGGATAAGTACCTGTCAGTTGATAGCTATATATTCTCAAACATTTTGTTAATATGAATATTTCCCCCCACATAGACATTTGGGAAGTTTTTATTTCATTGTCTTATATCAGGGGTATCCATCTTTAAAGCAGCTGGGGGCAGCATGACACACCAGTTGCAAGCCCTGGGCCACACACCACAGAGGCTGCATGCATGCATGGGCAGCACAAGCCCCCATCCCTTCACTGCCAGAGCACTGTGAGCCCCCTTGTAACTGTATTGGATCCCCCTGCCCTGGCCACATGAGTAGCAGAAGTCAACTCCCCCACCTTCTGCCACTGCCATGCAGGAGAACAGGACCACCCCCCACCATTGCTTATGAGCAGTGAGAGCTCCCTGCCCAGCCTTCTCTGCTGCTGCAAAAGCAGCCAAAGCTTCCCTTCTCCACAGCCTGGCCAGTGAGCTTACCAGGCTGGCTCCAAGAGCCAATGGGCTGTACATGAACTCCTCCGGGTGCAACCCACAGGCTGCTAGTTTAACAGCCCTTAGATTATGTAAGTATTGTATATAAAGGACCATAGTTAGGGAAGAATGGCACTTTTTTTCCTAATGTCTACTTATCAACACATAGGTACATTTTGTTCATTAAAAGTTCTTCCAAGCCTAGCAACCCAGAGGGATAATGTGGTTAAGGCATGCCAATTACCCTAGTGTGACAGGGCACTGTAGGTGCCTGCCACTTTAAGGGCCTGAAGCTAGCAGCTGACAGGTGTCGGATGGAGGCAGCCATTTTGAACCTAGGGCAGCCCATATAAACAGGGCAGTTTTGCTGCTGGAGGCAAGCAATGATATTGCCTGGCTGCAGGTATCATCTGGAGGTAAGGGAGGAGCTGTAGGGGATGGTCAGGAGGCTCCTTGGTCTTGGGCATGCCCTAAAATTGCACCTGCCAGGAGTGGGTGGCCTGGTGGTGCTCTCTGTGGTGCGGGAGCCCCCAGGAATTGTCAGGCCAGTTATCACCCCAGTGAAAGGTGGGTAGGGGCACCTTAACCCTAGCCCTCTCCTTTGGGTGGGTTTGCATTCCATCAGAGGTAGTTGTGGGAGTGCAAGCCCCAATGAGGAGAGTGGGGGCCAGGTAGGGCTGTGGCCACCTGAGCCCTGCGGGGGTTCCAGACCCCGAGGGGGAGAGTTGGGGCCAGGTACAGCTGAGGCCGACTGAGCCCTGCAGGGATGCGAGACCGTGAGAGGGAAAGTTGGGGCCAGGCATGGCTATGGCCACCTGAGCCCACCAGGGAGCAAATCCCACCCCCTGCCCCCCCCCGTGGCCCCAGTGAAGGGGGTGGTCTGGAGCCCCAAGTGAGAGGGGGTGGAAATTAGGACCCCAGTGAGGGGGTAACCCAAGTGAAGGGGACCGAGATCTGTAGCCCCAGGTGAGGGGCGGTGTGCTAGCCCCAAGTGAGGGGCAGAGTTGTGGAGCCCCAGTGAGGGGGTAGCCCCTAGTAAGGGGCAGAGATGTAGAGCCCCAAGTGAGGGGGGTAATGTGGAGCCCCAAGCAAGGGGAGTAGGCCCAGGTAAGTCTTCAGATGCCTGTGGCTGAGGTTTGGGCCACAGGCCGAGTGAACGGGGGCTCAGCCCCAGAGTGAGAGAGGCGAGTCCTGACCTCGGTAAGTCCTCCACTGGTGGGAGGCAGTGTGTGGGTCAAAGGTAAGATCTGAAGTAGCACCATGACCTGCTGCCTCAGGAGGGGAGTGAGAGTCCCCTGTGAGACCCCGAGGCACCAGTTGTGGTGTGAGTTACCCCAGCTCCCAAAATCCAAGAAGGGGGACCCAGAGAGAGTGTGGGGCTAGTGAGGCCAGAGGTAGAGTGCCCCCTTGACTGGCCCATGCTGGGGCCAGGACAAAGAAGGTCAAAAGGGCCAGGGCACACTGCAAGGGGCACCCAGAGCTGTGGGCCTGGGACCCTGCTTGGCCTCGGAGGTGAGGCCAGGGCCTGTGTGTGGCTGAAGGTCCTGAGTGGGGACCACGCCCAAGAGGGGAGGCAGCTACAAGGAGCTCGGCAGCCCAGATGAAGGCAGTGTAGGCCGCCTGAGCAAAGGGTTCAAGGGAGGGTCCTGCCAGGGGGATTCTGGAGCCTAATGTGGGCTAGTGTGCTAGTTAACATCTGGATGCCATCTGCAAGGCTTGGGCTGTGGTGTAGGGGAGGAATGGAGCTGCACATAGCGCCCACTGGCATTGGGGCAAGAAATGGGCAGCCTCCTGCCTTAGTTAACAACTTATTAACCTTCCAACAGTTGTGGTGGGCAAGACAGGCAGGCAGCATGCCCAGAGGCAGTGGGGAGGCCGGCGACAGCTGGCCTGAGAGAACCCCACTTTGCCACACCTAGCCTCCCTATCACACAAGAGTGATGCAATTACCCATATTTTGATTTCCAAGTCCAAATGACAAGATATCAATTCATAACTGTGTCAGCTAGGGACAACCTATAACCCAGTCCAAAGCAGAGCTCAAACCCATGTCTATGGAGCCATAGTAAGACACCTTAATCACTCTGTTGTGACATTTCTTACATGTCTTTCATGGTGTCTTCTAAATGAATGTGCTGTATATTAGAGCTGTGCTAAGCTTCGGTCCTGGATTTGATTCAGTGTAGATTCGACCCAATTCAGTGGCCAAATCATTGAATCTGAATTGAATCAGGAGACCTTTTAATCTTTCCAAATCGAATTGGAACCCTCCAAATCCATTCGGAGAGATTCAGAGATTCAGACATAGAAAAAAACATTTAAAGCTGTGTCTACATGCCTCAAGGTACCAGGCAGCTCGTCAATGCTGTGATGCTGGGGCAGATGGAGTGTTCCACAGAAGCCCAGGGGGCTCCTCAGTGTGATGAAGTGAACTTCGGTTCACAAAAGCATGTGCCTTCTTGGCCTTCACACTTGGAATGTGCTTCTGGACCTTGCCTTTTGTCTGATACTTGGTCTTGAAACTAAATACGTAACTTCCCTGACAGACAACCACATTTAAGTAAATAAATGTAAATGTTAAGTCATCTAATACACACACACACACACACACACACACGTGTGTGTATGCTCTACTCTTTTTATCCTAAACACCCAAGGCCATCCAACTACTGCCACAATTAGCATATAACACACATGATTAACACAACCCTAACTACAAAATATTCTAGGGAAAACCCCTCTGTAGGAATTATGAAATGCATTGTAATTATGCAATAGGTGTTGGTGTTGGCATGTTTTATTATATTGGATGCAAGCATGACAAATCCAGAAATCCACGATTTGAGAGAGACACAGAAATGTAGGTGATAACATGAACAACAGGAAGGAGATTGCCTCCAGGAGGTGTAGGGACACCCTCCACGATTGAACAAAGTAAGAAATAAGGTTTTGTGTATTGAGAATGATGAGATAAGTCTGCATGGAAGTTTGGGTTTCATAATTTCATAGTTGGTAGGGTCGGAAAGGACCTGAGCAGATCATCAAGTCTGACCCCCTGCCATGGCAGGAAAAAGTACTGGGGTCAAACGACCCCAGTGAGGTGTTCATCTAACCTCCTCATAAAGACACTCAGGATAGGAGCCAGCACCGCTTCTCTTGGAAGTTTGGTTCCAGATCCTAGCCGCCCTGACAGTGAAGTAGCACCTACTGATGTCTAGTCTGAATCTACCCTTTGCCAGCTTGTGACCGTTATTTCTCATCACTCCTGGTAGTGCTCGGGGGAACAGGGACTCCCCCAATACCTGCTGGTCCCCTCTGACTAGTTTGTAACAGGCCACTAGATCCCCCCTCAGCCTTCTCTTGTGGAGGCTGAACAGGTTCAAGTCCCTTAGCCTGTCTTCATAGGGCCTGCCCTGCTGCCCCCTGATCATGCGGGTGGCCCTCTTCTGAGCCCTCTCAATGCTGTCCACATCTCTCCTGAAGTGCGGCGCCCAGAACTGGATGCAGTACTCCAACTGCAGCCTGACCAGTGCCACATAGAGGGGGAGGATCACCTCCTTAAACCTGCTTGAGATGCATCTGCGGATGCATGACAAGGTGTGGTTGGCCTTCCTAACCGCGTCCCCACACTGTCGGCCCATGTTCATTTTGGCATCAATAATGACTCCAAGATCCTTTTCTGCCTCTGTACTGACAAGAAGGGAGTTCTCCAGCTTGTACGTATGCTGCTGGTTCTTCCTCCCCAGGTGCAGCACCTTGCACTTGTCAGTGTTGAAACCCATCCTGTTCTCATCCTCCCACCCCTGTAACCTGTCTAGGTCCAATGCAGCCTATTCCTCCCTTCTAGTGTGCCCACATCCCCCCACATCTTTATGTCATCAGAAAATTTGAATAGGGTGCTTTTTACCCCCTTGTCCAAGTCACTGATGAAGAGGTTGAACAACGTGGGTCCGAGGACTGAGCCCTGGGGGACCCCACTGCCCACATCCCTTCAGGTCGAAAATGGCCCATCCACCACCACTCTCTGGGTGCGGCCCTCCAGCCAGTTAGCGACCCATTTGACTGTATAGGTGTTGACGCCACAGTCCCCTAGTTTTTTAATGAGAATGGGGTGAGAGACAGTGTCAAAGGCCTTCCTGAAGTCCAGAAAGACTATGTCCACTGCTACCCCTGCGTCTAAGGATTTTGTGACCTTGTCATAGAAGGCCACCAGGTTGGTTTGACAGGATCTGCCTCTAATGAACCCATGTTGGTTGCCCCTAAGCATAACCTCCCCTTGTGGACATGCGCCAGGATAATTCTCTCAAAAAGCTTACCCAGGATCGAGGTAAGACTAACTGGCCTATAGTTCCCTGGGTCCTCCTTCCTCCCTTTTTTGAAAATGGGAACCACATTGGCCCTTTTCCAGTCCTCTGGCGCCACACCAGAGCACCACGAGTGCTTGTAAAGCCGTGCTAGGGGTCCTGCAATGACCTCTGCTAATTCCCTCAGCACTCTGGGGTGGAGGTCGTCAGGACCAGCTGATTTAAATACATCCAGTCCCTCCAGAAGTTCCCTGACTAGATCCTCACTGACCCTAGGCCTGGGTGCACCTCCTTTGGGGCCTGAGGGGGTCCTGGCAGATGGGCTGATCTGGTTCCTGCTCAGGAAAATGGAGCCAGGAGCAGTGAGATGAGGAGGGATCTAGGCACATGTGCATCCCGCACACACATGTGCCCCCTTACCAGACCCGAGGCAGAGGCAGCCGCAGCAGCAGCAGAACCAGCAGCGAGGGCAGCAACAGCCTATCCTCCAAAGGTAAGTGGGGCAGAGGGACCCGGCACAGCTGAGCCAGATCCAGAGGGGAAGCCCCCTGGATCCCTTTTAGCTGAGCCGGTAGGGAGCGGCACTCCTGAGCCACGCTGTGCGAACAGAGCACGCAAACAGGGGGAGGGCTTGGGGGGGACTGTCCCCCCAGGCTAGGGAGCACCCTGGGGTTAACCCTTGGGGAACAGGCTCCGGAGGCACCAGATCCCCCCAGCGGGGAGCATAGGGGGCGGGACTGCCAGCAGGCACTTCCGGGAAGCCGGAGCACCTGATTGGCTGTTGGGGCAGCGGCAGGAATTTCAAACCGCAGCCTTTAAAAGCTGCAGTTTGACGCAGCTTCCAGCACTTGAGAGCCAGGAGCAGGGAGGCGAGGAGGGATCTAGGCACACATGTGTCCCGCACATACGCATTCCCCCTTACTGGACCCAAGGCGGAGGCGGCCACAGCAGCAGCAGAACCAGCAGCAGGGGCAGCAACAGCTGATCCCCCGAAGGTAAGTGGGGAAGAGGGACCCGGCACAGCTCAGCCGGATCTGGAGGGGAAGCCCCCCAGATCCCTTTTCGCTGAGCTGATAGGGAGCCATGCTGCTGAGCCATGCCACATGAACAGAGAGCACAAACAGGTGCACTCTGTAATAGCGCGCCGGCATTTGCGCTGGCGTTTGCGCTGGAGGGTGGGCAGGAAGGGCCAGGAGGGAGACTCCTGCAAGGGTAGGGTGAAGGCACCACACAAAACTCTAAGTAAACAGCAACTTATACAATGGTGTGGACGCGGAGTGCTGCTAGGGCCCCTGCCTGGGGGGCACTGCCTGCCTGGGGCTTGTCTGAGGCCTCCACCCAGACAGAGCCCATGTGGGGGCTGGCGTCCACCTGCCCCCCAGCCTGTGGGGGATGCCCAGCAGGGCTGGGGGGGCAGGGAATGGGAGCCCCCACACCTGTCCTGCAGGTGCCCGTCTTAGGGCCCTGGAGGCACAGGTGAGGGAGCTCCAGGAGGAGGTTAGCAGGCTGAGGGGAATCAGAGAGGTGGAGGATGAAATTGATGGTTATTTCTTTTCCCTGCAGGACCATTCACACAAGGAAGAAGCACCCAGGGAGATTCCCTCCACTGCTGAGTGGCAGATGGTCACAACCAGAACCAGGGCTGCTCACAGCAAAGCAGTACCAGTTCCTCCAGTCCGGCTGGATAACAGGTACAAGGCCCTGGCAACACTGCAGAAGAAGAAAGGAGAGGAGGAAACCTCCAGTGAGGAGGCAACTCCACTCTCTTCATGCTCTGAACAGGCCAAAGGAGCCAAGCAGACCCAGAGGAGGAAGCGTCGAGTAATCGTCATAGGCGACTCCATCCTGAGAGGTACAGAGGGCCCCATCTGTCGCCAGGACCCCTCAACATGCAAGGTGTACTGTCTCCCCGGAGCAAAGATTCGGGACACAACGGGTATGATCCAGGCCATGATCCAGCCCACTGATTACTACCCCATGGTCCTAATCCATGTGGGTACTAATGATGTGGCCAGGAGAAGCCCTGATCACCTGATGACCGACTCCCATGCTCTGGTGGGGGTTGCTGAGGGAGATAGGAGTACAGGTGGTATTCTCCTCTATCCTACCAGTGAGTGGATGTAGAAGATGACATGAGACCTGCATCAGAGAGACCAACTGGAGACTTCAGGAATGGTGTCTCGAGGCAGGCTTCGACTTCCTGGACAATGACCCGCACATCACGACGAGAGACATGCTCGGGTGGGATGGGCTTCACCTTTCCCCCAAAGGTAAGCATGTGTTCTCTTCTAGTTTGGCGGATCTCCTCCAGTGGGCTTTAAACTAGGCTTATTGGGGGATAGGGAAGATGAGGGCGGAGGAAACCTTGAACCAAAAAACCAAGAGACACCCACAAGAACAACCCAGCCTGGCCCAATGACGAGCAGAATGAATACCCAGGTAAGCAACTGGGGCCTGGGCAGTACTGAGATTAGGGGGCCAGTGCACACATCTTCAGGAGGCCTCAAATGCCTCTACACAAACACTCATAGTATGGGGAACAAGCAGGAGGAACTTACCCTCCTGCTAGCTGACACCAAACCACATATAGTGGGGCTCACAGAAAAATGGTGGGACCCAATGCACGACTGGGCGGTGAATATCAAGGGCTATAGGCTGTACAGGAGGGACAGGACAGGGAGGAAAAGTGGGGGTGTGGCGCTCTACATCAAGGAGGAATACATATACTCATCTAGTAGCACAAGGTCGGATGAGGGGCACACTGAAGTGCTCTGGGTTAGAATACAAGGGAGTCAAGGGGAAAGGGACTTAACAGTGGGGGTCTACTACAGGCCACCCAACCAAGGGGAAGAGTTAGACCGGGAATTCTTAAGTCAGCTCACGGAGGTAGTTAGGTCAAAGGACGTGGTCATCATGGGTGACCTGAACCTTCCAGACATCTGCTGGGAAGAGCAGTCAGCCAGGTCTGACGGCTCACGTAGGTTCCTAGCCAAGATACAGGACCTCCATTTAACTCAGGAGTTGCATGGCCCCACCAGGGGAGACGCCTTGTTGGATCTGGTGCTGGCCACAGGCGACGACCTCATGAGGGGCCTGCAGGTGCTCAACCACCTGGGCGACAGCAATCATCGCCTGCTGGAATTCACCATCCAGCCCAAGGTGGCAAAAGCCTGCAGCAAGGCAGCAGCCCTAGACTTCAGGAGGGCGGATTTCAATGAGGTAAGAAGAATAGTTGGGGAAGTAGTGAGGTCCCGGAGGGGAGGGGAGTCGGGTGTCCAAGAACAGTGGTCGTTCCTTAAGGAGATGATCCTCCATGCCCAAAGGGAGGTAATCCCAACAAGGATCAAAGGGGGCAAGAAGGCACAAAAGCCCCCATGGCTCACCAAAAGCACACGGGAACGTCTCCTAGCTAAAAGGGAGGCGTACACCCAATGGAAGGGAGGGGCCATCACCAAGGAGGACTATACCTTGGTTACTCGGGGCTGCAGGGAGGCGGTCAGGAAGGCCAAGGCAGAGATGGAACTCGGACTAGCTACCCAGATCAAGGATAACAAGAAGTCCTTTTTTAAATACATAGGGGGCAAAAAGAAGGCACCGAGTAACGTGGGGCCTCTGCAAGACACGCTAGGAAATCTGGTTGTCTCACCAGATGACAAGGCTAACCTATTTAATGATTTCTTTGCCTCCATTTTCTGACCAGTTTCTAGAACTCAGAAGAAGGAGATAGATTAGAAAAGAAATATAGCGGGGGTAAGAGAAAGGCAGGTAAGATGGATTCTTTACTGGAGAAAGCTGATCTGCTGGAGCCGACCTGCATGGGACAGCTAGGATCTCCCTCACTAGCTCTCACTAGTAAGTATTCTTCCTCGCTAGTAAGTATTCTAATCAAAAACTTGTTACTGTAAGTACTGTGTGGGTTTAGTCATTAGTACATATTGTAACCTTGTAGGTAATGTATAGTTAGTGTTTTGTTATAATATTTTAGAGTGTTTGTTTAAAGTAACAATTGTTATTGGCTTTTGGATTTAATAAAAGTAGTTTACCTGAATTACTGAGTCATTCAAATTCCAACACCCTCACTTGCATCAGATATACTCAAAGAGCACTTCTCAAGTTTTGCATAAATATAGCAATTGTCAGTGAAAAGTAGACTTCAGATTTTCTTGCCAAACAGAAATAATTTCAGCCAAAGCCTAATTTCAAAACCTAGATCCAGCTAGCATCCGACTCCATTTCCCAGCAGCTCTTGACCACATCACTGTGGGTCATTTCCATTGAAACCCCAGTCATGGTGGTGCCATGACAGCATGGGGCCAGGTTTTCCATGGAGACTGGCACCAGCAGCACTGTCAGGGCACGCAGCTAGGTGAGGGCTGGGATCTTGCAGCGGTGACAGCATGGTCTGGAGCCAGGACAGAGCTGTGATCCACTGCCTGCATGCCCCTGCCTGGGGTGTGCTGGAAGTGGATCTCAGCCTTTCCCCGGCTCTGGACCATGCTTTCACCGCTGCAAAATCCCAGCCCTCACCTAGCTGCGTGCCCTGACAGTGCTGCTGGGGCTGATCTCCATGGAAACTCTCACCCTGCACTATTACAGCCCTGCCATTCCTGGGGTCTCCATGATAATTGGCTGTAGCAACGTGGACAGGGGCTGCTGGGCAATGGAGTCCACCACAGGCCCAATCTGCCCTGCTCTAGAAACATACACTGTGTCAACATCCCTAATTTACAGCTAGATGGGTGTACTTTAAGCCTGTAAGTACTGCAACTCCCTAAAACGTATTAAAATAATAATAACTATTCTCTACTGTACAGAGAATTACGTTCCTTTTACAATAGAGAGGATTGATCTATGTAGATATAATTTCATCTCTGACTTTTACTTTAAACAGACACAACTTTAAAATAAATGTGTGTTTTCATACATTTGACCTCTTTCTTCTTTTTAATAATGAAATATGTAAATGCCCACTTCTAAGCGTGTTTTTTGTTCACAAAGCATTCATTCTATTTAAGGATTTTAAAATGTTATAACGTATACTATCACTCAAGTAAACAGAAAACAACAGGAAACCAAATACCAAAGCTCACTGCCTAAGCTATGGCTAAAGTAACACATAAATACACAAAACCAGAAAATGCTGTGTTATGTGGTGTCTCTAATTCACCATATTGTACATATATGCTGACCTTGCTTTACTTACTAACATTTATGCTCTTAATTTCCATAGCATCTAAACTCCTTAACTAGCAAAATCTGAGACACAAAACAAGAATAAAATAATAGTAAATCAAATGGCAAGTGAAACAAAAGTATTATTGCCACTGCTGATTCTTAGACCAGTTGCTTAGCTTACGTACTATAGCATACATACTTCAATATCAGAGTACCACAGCGAGACAGTAACTTGAGTATGTTACTCAACTTGAGTATGAGCAAATGTAAGAGTCCCTGTGTCTAATTTTGAAACTGTATTGAACATCCAACCTCTGCCATTACATTACTTACATTTTTATTTTCATTTAGTATACCCCTAACTTACTTGAAAGAGTTGTTTTACTTACTTAACAATACTTAAGACTGGTTCCAATTTTTATTTTTGACTATATCAAAATATCAAGTCTTTACCTTTATCACTTCCAGATATGAATATCAAAATAGAGTGAAAAGTCAAACAATTTGGGTGCCTATACATATGCTCCCAGGGAGAGGGGGAGGTGGGTGTTTTAATCAGAGCGGCTCTTGGGAGCCACTTTAACTAAAGCTTTAACTAAAGCTCATCAAACACTGCAGCAGTCTGGAGCGTTCTGATTAGAACACTCCAGCACACTTGATTAATTGAGTCTGCTCTGATGTGTTCTAATCAGAACGTGTCAGAACGCATGTAAAAGTGCCCTTTATGATGAATACAACTTGATGGGATAGTTTTCATATAGATTGTTAGAAGGGTTCGTTGTTTCATCCCAAGACAAATCTACAGATGGAAAATGCAGGAATTGAACCTGCATCTTCCACATACTTGGTGAGTGCTCAAGCCAACAGGCAGTTGGGTAAAGTGGAATGCACTTCTTCCTCCAGCCATGTTTGTGAGGCACTAGATGCTGCGAGTGGGCCTGAGAACTTGCTGTTTTGGAGTCATTGGGCTGGAGGACCTGGTTTGTGGACACTGACAGGATTTAGGTGCAAGTGAGTCACCTAGCTGCTCTGTGCTGTGAGGATTTCAGAGATTCTGGGCATACTCAGAAGCAGACAGTTAGAAGCCTAGGAAAATGTACTGGCAAAAACATGTGTGCCTACGTACTTTGGATTTTCAGGATTAGGCAGCAGTTGTGCAGGGCTTTGAAGATCTAAATTTTGGATTTAGGCAGGTAAATGGCACATAGGCACCAGTGTCCTTTTGTGAATGTATCTTTAGCCATCTTGCAGGAAAATATTCTGTGTTTTCTTCTTTGGGCCTAACACTTCTAGGCCTATTGTACCATGATTGCATGTATATGCTTCCTTAACAAGCCCAGTCCTGCATTTCTTCCTCAGTGAAACATTCCATTGAAATTAATAGGAATATTGGCTATGCTAGATTGTGATCAACAGAAACAGAATCTAAGGAGAACAGTGAATGCTGCCCAGCTTGTTTATGATGTTGCTGAGAACTAGATACAGGAATAGTTGTAGTTTATCTTTCCTGTCAGGCAAGGTTCTTTGGGTGAATCTGTAACCTTTTATTAGACTAACTTATATAGTTGGGGGAAAAAATTTTTTAGCAAGCTTTCGGGTTTAAAAACTTCTTTCCAGTCATGCACAGTAATTAAAAGTTGGCACCAATGTTCTAACAAATTGAGCAAACACCAGGTCTGAGTCTCTGGGTTATTGCTTTACTGACCCTAAGCTCAAAGAAGAAGGAACATCAAGGAACTGGTTACAGCTATGAATTTCTGCCCAACATCCAACTGGGTTCCAGCAGCCTAGAGACTGGTTTAACTTGAGCCAGCTAATAGCAATTCCTGGTAGACACTCTGCAGATGCTAACATTGTCTACTAGCCCTGCTTTACACTCGTTTGAGTGCACATAAGCAAGCTACACAGTTCTGTGCTTGCTAGGAACTCATCTACAACCATGTGGTCCCCAGCCAACAGTACTCCTCTGTTTTATGCTACCAGGAAGTGGTATGGAGCAGAGCTGAAAATCTCTTTCTTATGATCACATTTCTAAAGGAAGCCAAGCCAGTTATCAAACAGTATCAATCTGTAGGCATAGAACCAATTTTCAGGAAGCAAAGGTAGGAAAACCTATTTCATGTGCTTACTGGTAATCTGGTAACAGGCAAATATTGCTGCAAATTGTGTGCACTTAATTTTTAGTCTTATAACTACATTTTCACTTCCCTAAGGATTAACACTACCCAAAATGACAAGAGGGCGAGCAATAGGCATAAAGAGCTGTAGGATAGGCACTAATTCAGCCTGGTTCCAAAGCATCACTCACTGGAGTAAAGAACTGACCATAAGATACTGCTGCTCTCCACCCTGCCAGAAACCTGGAGGGACAGTAGACAGCAGTAATACACAAGTGCTTGGGGGTCTATGCTGGCACAGGCAAGTGTGCCATACTTCTCTAGGCTAGTGACAGTGCAGCTAACAAGTCATGTTTATTGTACTTTCATCTTAGGAAGATAACCGGCCCCCTGTGAACTCTGTCCCTGGATGGAGTATAACACATGTCGTGAGATATCTGAGACTTCTAGGTCAGGTTTAGATGTTGCTGAAAAATTGTGGTTTTAAATATTTATTGAAAAGTGGAAAAAAATAAACCCTGTGTAACTGGCAATGTGATATTACAGGTTCTAAACACATTTATTTAGAAATACATATATTTTGGAGTTCCTTCACACTTTCTTATTATTCTTCACTATTATTATAAGAGTGGCACACAAGGCTCTGTTAGAAATTGGATACCACTGTGATAGAAAAATAAAGTCCCTGTCCTTGCCCTGAGTACCAGGTATCTAAGTTTCTTAGGCTTTATCTTATCTAGCCTGAAGGAAAAGAACTAACTTGTTTCTAAAAGTAAGTTAGATGCAAATAAAAATGTCATCTGATTTCATTTTGAACTGTTTGGTTTTTTTTATACTGACTCAAAAATGACATGTTTTAAGACTTTACCTAGGACCTTTGTATGGAGTGCAATCTGGTACAAAAACTAATGGTAAAGAAAACAGGCATTAAAACCAAACATTTTTAAAGGGCTTTTCCACCTTCAGCCAAGCTTCACACAAGCATCTGCAGCAGCTATGTGATACTTGATCCTCTTGATGCCATTGTTAATGTAAGCTTTCACTGTTTTAAAAATAAATAGTATTTCTAGCCTTTTTCTTGGACTTCTGCTCTTGGAATCTGGCCTTTTTGCCTGTCACTTCCTCCCGAACAACAGAATCTCAAGCTTTCTTCCCATGCGCAGTTCCATAACAGTTACTACAATAATTTAAGTGTCTCTGAAAAAATCACTGGCATGTCATCCTCTGAAGACCCAGACTTTGGGAGACCAGATATTGGAATATGGCAGGTATATACATCACTAAATTAAGGAAAAGAGACTGCAGTGAGATGCATTCTCGGAGTTCATAACACTCACTAAACTACAATCCATGAAAGACTTTAATATATATAAAGTTGAAGTATACTATGGGCTAAATCCTTAATTGCATCAAGGTATATTTCCATTCCCCTGATCCTAGAGCTGCTCTGTGCCGGAAGAGTCCTTGGGATCATTTAAGAGCAGCTGTAAGGCTTCAGTAGTATGGGGTGAGTCCCACAAGTCCCTCCTAGCTCCTACACAGATATAAGAGAGGAGGAGATTGAGTGGAACCAGCTATGTCAGCTTTTCACACTTCAGGGGATTTCCTTACACTAAGGAATTCCCCAGCTGTCCATTAGCTCATAACATTTGGGCAATGCAAAGTGGCTGGAACAAGCATTTGACAATCTGGTCCTCAAACATTAAAGCAAAGATGCTGAAATTCTCTTTGGCCTCTGTCACAACCCAAGGGTGTGATTTTTGTTTTGTGTGTGCTTTGGCACCACTGAATTATTTTCCCGCCAATTTGTAGCTTTCTTTGCAGTGTGCATTTCTTCTTTGCAGCACAGAAATGCACTTTGCAAAGAGTTCCCGCCATTTGTATTATAATTCGAGCCCCATTATTGGCTTGCATGAAATTATTCACA
>NW_005841882.1:1322947-1337123 GCF_000455745.1 Alligator sinensis | reverse complement strand
TTGGCTTGCTAGCCGTATAAAAAGCTTGAGTGGTTTCCGCCCAAGTTGGAGGACTCCACGAACACCAGGAGGAGGAGACTTCACACTGTGTGAAGATCTCTAAGTGCTGCAGAGCCTATTGGACCCAGAGCATTTCAAGCAGGCAACAGGGGTCTGATCAGCCTCTAGCCTCTCCCCGTCACCGAGCACAATCCTCGACGTATCCCTCTTCCCTGTGCACAAAAGGACCCACGGAGCCTCGACAACTCCGTGGGAGAGATCCGAATATTGTCTGAGTCCTCAAACGAGGATTTAAGCGGAGCTGTGCCTGGGAAACTGTCCAGCCTACACCGCGACCATCTTCGGTGTAAGTAAACAATCTTGAATCAACCATTACGCGTCCGTGCCTAATTCTAGTGTGTCTCCTGTTTTCTCCGACCCAGCGTGCCCGGGCTGCTGGCCACAGCCCGCGCGGCGCGAAAAAGGGCCCGGATCGCTCCCGGCCCACACAGCCTCAAGCTGCTATCTGTTCACAAAAACGAAGGTGCAGAATCCTTGATGGCAGAATTTATGAGAGGGGAGAAGACAATATGAGACAGCAACTACCATTTTCTAGCTAACATGTTTCTCAAGGGGGCTAGAGGCAAAAGCCATTAGAAGAAACAAACATAAGACGGCTAGTAAAATGCATATGCTTGCTGCAGTGTCTTTCTGCAATGATCTTATACAATGAAAGGGTTGCTTTGTTCATACCCATTACTTTCCACCTTCTAGCCCTGAATTGTTCTCCCTGCTGGAATGCTGCAAATTTTATTTTCAGAGACATTTAAGTGGCTCTCTTTTGCAATAATGGATGTGCAACTGAGTTACACTTCACAGCCTTGTCACACAGGACACTTAGCACCTTGTTAAAGTTGTTCAGTATAAAGCTGGAATGTGTTCTGAGTAGTCACATTGTTGCTGTAGAAATTTGGGTCTGTGTCTGAGAGAGAGAGCATGGCACCCAGCCTGACTCTGTAAGTAGGTCACAGTGTGAATTGCAGTTGACCTTACCCCTGTTAAGATGATGTCAGCCACCTAGAGGTAGTGTCATGTGCACATTTTAGTATTGAGCGCAGAACTAGACAGTGCCATGCACATATCCATATAAAAGGGTATGCATGGTTGGAGCTCGGGGTGTTTTGAGAATGCTTGAGGCACGTGTGTGGGACTGCCTGGTGTGGGTTTGATGTGTGCGTGACTGAGAGTGTGGTAGAGATTAACTGATGGTGTCCGATTGAGAGATGGTGAGAGAGTGTGAGGGTGTGATTGGAGTCCGCATGGGCCCGAGTGCCTAAGCTGGTCAAAGGTGAAGAGTGAGAAGGAACGTGCAGTGCTCCAGGGAAGTGTGCCATCTAACACTCGAGGGTCTCCAGCATCTTGCTCCACTTCAGCGGACACCACAGCGGAGGCAATTAGGGTTGGCTCCCTGGAACCTTTCTCCCTCCGGGTGTGTTTTACACTTGCAGCAGCCCTTTGCCCCATTGTTGTAAGTATCACCCTGCTCTGCCTCCCTCCTCTCCATCTGTTCTGTAGTAGTGTAAGTGACCCCTATTTAATAAGCGGAAGATAAGCCACTGCCAGGTCAGAGTGGACTTGTGAGGTGAACAGCCTTCAGGATCTCAGAGGCTGCAGAGGTTGGAGCTTAATAAAGATCTCCCTTCTCTTTCTTAATAATATTTATGCCACGCTGTACCTTGATAATAATAGTGTAAGGAAAAGACAGATAGTTTTAGATAGATATATTATACTTAGATAGAAATAGATAGAATAGTGTAGTTAGGTGTAAAGGTTATTATTGATAAAAGTGTGTGAGTACTGTGCTTCGTGTCAATATTACTTACCTGTTGTTTCATAGTTGGTAGGGTCAGAAGGGACCTGAGCAGATCATCAAGTCTGCCCCCCTGCCATGGTAGGAAAGGATGCTGGGGTCAAACAACCCCGGCAAGGTGTCTATCTAGCCTCCTTTTGAAGACCCCCACAGGGTAGGGGCGAGCACCACTTTCCTTGGAAGTTGGTTCCACATCCTATCTGCCCTGACTGTGAAGTAGCGCCTCCTGATATCTAGCCTGAATCTACTCTCTGTCAATTTATGGCCGTTATACCTTGTTACTCCCAGTAGTGCTCGGGGGAACAGGGACTCTCCCATTGCCTGCTGGTCTCCCTTGGCCAGTTTATAGATGGCCACCAGATCTCCTCTCAGCCTTCTCTTGTGGAGGCTAAACAGGTTAAGGTCCTGTAGCCTCTCCTTGTAGGGCCTGCCCTGCTGCCCCCTGATCGTGCGAGTGGCACTCCTCTGGACCCTCTCAATGCTGTCCACATCCCTCCTGAAGTGCGGCACCCAGAACTGGACGCAGTAGTCCAACTGTGGTCTGACCAGTGTCACATAGAGGGGGAGGATCACCTCCTTGGACCTACTCGTGATGCATGTGTGGATGCATGACAAGGTGCGATTAGCCTTCCTGACTGCGTCCCCTCATTGGTAGCCCATGTTCATCTTGGAGTCTATAATGTCTCCAAGATCCTTTTCTGTCTCTTTGCTGATGAGAGGGGAGTTCCCCAGCATGTAGATATGCTGCTGGTTCTTCCTTCCCAGGTGCAGCACCTTGCACTTGTCAGTATTGAATCCCATCCTGTTCTCATCTGCCCACCCCTGTAACCTGTCCAGATCCAATTGCAGCCTGTCCCTCCCTTCTAGCGTGCCCACTTCTCCCCACATCTTAGTGTCATCTGCGAATTTGAACAAAGTACTTTTCACCCCCTCGTTCAAGTCACTGATGAAGATATTGAACAGTGTGGACCCGAGGACCAATCCCTGGGGGACGTCACTGCCCACATCCCTCCAGGTCGAAAATGACCCATCCACCACCACTCTCTGGGTGCAGCCCTCCAGCCAATTTGCGACCCATCTGACTGTGTAGGCATCGATGCCACAGTCGCCTAATTTTTAAATGAGAATGGGGTGAGACAGTGTCGAAGGCCTTCCTAAAGTCCAGAAAGACTACGTCCACTGCGCCACCTGCATCCAAGGATTTTGTGACCTTGTCATAGAAGGCCACCAGATTGGTCTGACAGGACCTGCCTCTAATGAACCCATGTTGGTTGCCCCTAAGCATACACTTCCCTGCTTGCCCCTCGCACATGTGCTCTTGGATAATTTTCTCAAAGGTCTTCCCCAGGACTGAGGTAAGACTAAAGGGCCCATAATTTCCTGGGTCCTCCTTCCTCCCTTTTTTGAAAATGGGGACCACATTGGCCCTTTTCCAGTCCTCTGGCACCTCACCAGAGCACCACAGGTGCTTGTAAAGCTGTGCCAGGGGTCCCGCAATGACCTCTGTTAATTCCCTCAGCACTCTGGAGTGGAGGTCATCAGGACCTGCTGATTTGAACACGTCCAGTCCCTCCAGAAGTTCTCTGACTAGGTCCACACTGACCCTGGGCTGGGCTGCACCTCCCCTGAGACCATCGGGGATCCCGGCAGGGGGGATGACGTGGTCCCTGCTGAGAAAAATGGAGGCAAAGAAATTGTTAAATAGGCTAGCTTTGTCATCTGGTGAGACCACCAGATTTCCAAGCGCGTCCTGCAGAGGCCCCACATTACCCAGAACCGAATTTTTACCTGCTATGTATTTAAAAAAGGATTTCCTGTTATCCTTGATCTGGGTTGCTAGTCCCAGTTCCATCTCCACCTTGGCCTTCCTAACAGACCCCTACAATCCCGAGCAACGGAGGTATAGTCCTCCCTGGTGATGGCCCCTCCCTTCCATTGGGTTTGCTATTTGTGTATTTAATAAACCATTATCATTTAATTCATTATCCATGTGTGGTTCTTAATTAATCAACTCACAAACTAATTGCCGGGGGGCTGGCGGTAACAGATGCATTGTGTCCCATTTGTTAACGGGTCTGGGGCCAAAAGACCACCTCCTATTGCAAGTTGAACTGAGGAGTCAGCCACTTAATTAGTGACCCTAATTAGGCGTTAATTGTTTCCCCTCACAACAACATGGTAATATTTACTACAATCTCTAACATGCACAGTGCATTGATTATCAGTCCCAGCCCTGGCACTGCATGGGAGTCTTGAACCAGCCTCCATGAGATGCTGGAACTGACAAATCAGCTGAGTGTTGGTCCCAGCCCTGGGGCACTCCAGGGCTGCAGGCATCCAGCTTTCAACTTGATCCTGGAGGAACCTGACAAATGAAAGATCCAGGATCTCTCCTCCAGATGTGTGGCTTTCCTCATTGCACCTGGAGACTTAATACAGCAGAGGGGTCCCTGGTTAATGTCAAACTGGGTGAGGACCACAAATTGCTCATATTATCTCCATGGAGCAGTCTGATGGTAGCTGAACACATATTCCTTACTATGAGTCGGAGATTGCAAAGTTTTGACTTTTTGAAAGAGGCTATGATTTGAGTGCACTTAGCACATCTTCTACTGCTTGAATATGTGGCCACTCACTTTTAAAGTATATTTAACATATACAAATACATGCAACATGGCCCTCAGATTTAAAAATTCTGGAGTTCTTATATTGAAAAATTAACTGTGTGTTAATGAACAGGTTTGATGGCAACGTTAATAGAAAATCCCCAAACTTTGTGTTAAAGTTACACAGTTTACAAGTTTCCAGCTGTTTGTATACAAGGTGCATTTTTTAGCAAACTTTAATTTACCAAAGATTTTTGTTTGAGATTTCTATTAGCATTTTACCTCCGGATACTTGAGATTCATCTCTCAGGACATAGAATAAATTGATCCTACTCAATCTGGATTACAGTTTGCATTACAAAACTACTGCAATTTTATTGTCACAATGTAGCATACTTAAAAGAACTAGCAGGAGCAGGTTGAATATGAGGAGCACTGGCCAAACTGCATAAGGAAACCTGTTCAGTGCCTGGCAAAAGCTATTGTTATTAATCCTTTCTTTCATGAATACCAGATACAGCCCAGAGATGTTAATAAACTCTTTACAGCACAGTATAATTATTTAATAGTTCAAAATGTTTGATCTTTTTGTACTGCTTTGAAGTACTGACTTTTTGGCATTTTGCAATCATTTTGATTAAAGATACTTTAAAGATAGATTAAACAGGATTATTTTCCTGCTGTGCCAACTCTGGAAATCCTCAGGACGTGATCATTGTTGTGTCAGTGATAATCACTGGGAAACCACCTGCCAAAATAAAATAATAGGATTACAGTGCCACACAGAAGTAAATATACACAGATACAAGGGAATCTATTGAAATATATACCAAAACGGAACTAGCATTACAAATAAATGCCTGGCACTGAAATCCAGTATAATGTCACAATCTCACTAAACATGTATCCTATAAAGTGTTACATATGCTGGTTGATTTATAAACTAGTCAACAGATTTCAGTTTGTAAGAGTGTACATGCTGTTACTTTTTACATCACCCACAGCTTCATGTCTGCAGGAGTAGAATGTCAGACGCAATCAGCTGATTGTGATTTAGTTGCCCTAGCATAGCCGCACCAGAGATTAACATTGTGGTGCAATGGTGTGGTGCAACATCTCATGCTAATACAACTAGTGTTGACTTTAACTCAGATAAAAGCCTGTGCTTTTGGAGATTAAGCTTTCCACATGACCATGATATTTATATATAGTACTAGGAAAATGCCCATAATGAATGATGGGGAAGGGGCAGAGTGGGGACAGAGACCCGCATCCACCCTGCCCTCTCCCCCCACCACTCTGGGCCCTGCCCCACTCCCCACCCACCCACTGCCACTCAAGGTGCTGCCCCACTCTCCCCCCGCCACCCTGCTGCCATTCTGGGTCGTGCCCTGCTCCCCCTGCTGCTCTGGGTCCAGCCCCGCTCCACCCCCACTCCCTGCTGCTCTGTGTTGGGGGGGCGTGGCACAAGGCTACATGGGGGGATGGTATGTGGCCACAGGGCATGATGCAGGGAGCAGCCACCAACTGCATAGTGCGGGGAGTGGCCCAGGGGTGTAGCGCAGGGTGTGTGGGGGGATGAGGCACATGGCTGCAGGGGGAAGGGTGGCACACACCTTGGCATGGGGAGCAGCCATGGCAGGGGGAGCACCCCCTGGCTGTGGCCACGTGGCATGGGGAGTGGCACAGGGTGTGCAGGGAGGTGTGGCTGCAACTGTGGGGCATGGCATCGGGAGTGGACATGGCATGGGGGCACAGGGAATACCCACCAGCTGTGGCTGTGTGGCATAGGCAGCAGCCCTGGGGTATGGCGTGGGCTGTGTGGGGGGCCTGGTGTATGGCAATGGGGTGTGGCATGGTGTAGGGATCGGCTACAGGCTGCACCCACATGGCACAGGGAGAGGCCCCAGGGTGTGGCACAGGGGCATGTGGCAGGGTGTGGTGCATGGCTGCACCAGGGGGTGTGGCGTGCGACTGTGGAGCATGGCGCAGGAAGTGGCCACAGTGCGGAGGCACAGGGAATGCCTGCTGGCTGCAGCTGTGTGGTGTGGGCAGTGGCCCCAGGGTGTGGCGCAGAGCATGCAAGGGGTCGTAGTGCATGGCCACGAGGCATGGCACAAGGAGTGGACATAGAGTGGGGAGCACCTGCAGGCTGTGCCCACGTCACATGGGGAGCATCCCCAGAGAGTGGTGCTTGGTGCACAGGGGTGACATGTAAGGGGGATGGCATGGTGCATGGGGGGCATGCCATGCAGGCTTGTGGGAGGCGTGATGTGCAGCCACAAGTAATGGCATGGGGAGTGGCCCCAGGGTGTTGTGTGGGGTACGCGGGGGGTGGCATGGTGTGGGGGGGGCATGCAGAGGGGGTAGTTCATGGCTATAGGGTGTGGTGCAGGGAGTGGTGAAGGCATGGGGAGCGCCGGCTGGTTGTGGCTGTGTGGCACAGGGAGCGGCCTCAGGATGTGTCACGGGGCACATGGGGGAGCGTGGTGTGTGGCATTGGGGGGGTGGCACATGGCTGAGGGGTGTGGCATGGGGAACAGCCACAGTGGAGGGAGCACCTGCGGGCTGTGTGGCATAGGGTGCAGCCCTGAGGTGTGGTGCAGGGCACATGGGGGGTGTGGCATGTGGCTGCAGGGTGCCACACAGGGAATGGGGGGGGTGTGCCCTGCCCTGCCCCTATGCCAGTTCCCCATGTGGCATCCTGCAGCCATGCACCATGCCCCACTGTGCCTCGCCCCCCCCCACTCCCAACAGTGTGCCCTGCAGTCGCAGCTAGCAGTTTCTCCCCACAGGGGGAAGTCGGGGCGTGGCTGCAGGGTGCCGTATGGGCTGCGGGCATGGGGGGTGCTCTCCGCCAGCACTGCCTGCATGCCCCCATGCCAGCTCCCTATGTGCCTGCACACCATGGCCCCCCTGCACCCTGTGCACCCCGTGGCCGTGGCCAGCAGGCATCCCTGCACAGGGGGCCATAGTTTGCGGCCACGCAGGAGTGTGGTGTGCCACACAGAGAGCTGCTGTGGGGGATGCACCATGTGCCCGTGGCCACATGCTTTAGCTGGTGGGCACTTCCCACATCCATTGCGCCATCACCCCACATGCCTTGTGCCCCACGGCCACAACTGGCAGGCAATCTGTGCGCAGGGGATGTGGTGCACCACCGTGCAGCTGCAGGGTGCCATGTGGGGAACAAGGGGTGCCACACCCTGCGGCTGCATGCTGCAGCGAGCAGGCGCTCCCACACCGGCTCCTCATGTAGCACCCTGCAGCCACATGCCACACACCCCCCCCATGCCCAGTGCACCCTGCTGCTGCAGCTGGCAGTCAATCCCCACAGGGGGGGATGGCATGCAGGCACCAGGTGCAGGGGGTGCGCCCCACCCTGTGGCCACATGCTGCAGCCGGTGTGCTCTGCCTGTGCCCATTCCCTGAGAGGCACCCTGTAGCCATGCACCACACCCCCTCGCCATATTCCATGCTCCCCGCAGGGCTGCAAGCAACACTCCCTCTCTCCTCACCTCCTCTTCTCCCTGTGTGGCAGAGCACACCCTGGCCCCCACTGCCTCTGCCTCTGCCTGTCTGTCTATCTGTCTGTAAGGCTCTGGGCAGCACACATGCAGTTGACCCAGAGTGTTACGGACAGCCAGACACACAGCTGGAAGTGGTAAGGCTTTTACTATATTAGAATAATGAGTGGATCTAGATTTTGAAAAGTGGGGTGCAAATCATAGAAAGTTAGGGTTGGAAGGGACCTCAGGAAATCCTCTAACCCAATGACCTGCTCAAAGCAGGACCATCCCCAACTAGATTATCCCAGCCAAACCTTTGTCTAGCCAGGTCTTAAAACCTCTAAGATTGAAGCTTCCACCACCTCTCTGGGTAACCTGTTCCAGTGTTATACTACCCTTCTAGTGAGAAAATTCTTCCTAATATTTAACCTAAACATCCCTTGCTGCAACCTGAGACCATTGCTCCTTGTTCTGTCTTCTGCCACCACTGAGAAGTTTAGCTCCATCCACTTTTGAACCATGCTTTAAATAGCTGAAGCGGCTGTTAAATCCCCCCCTCTCAGTCTCCTCTTCTCGAGACTAAACAAGTCAAGTTTCCTCAGCCTCTCCTCATAAGTCATCATGTTCCTCAGCCCCCTCATCATTTTTGTTGTCCTCCACTGGACTCTCTCCAATTTGTCCACATCCTTTTTGTACTGGGGCCCCAAAATTGAATGCAGTACTCCAGATGTGGCCTCACCAGTGCTGAACAGTGGGAAAGAATCACTTCCCTTGACCTACCGGCCACACACCTACCGATGCAGCCCAGTATGCTGTAAGCCCTCTTTGCAAAAAAAGTTACATTGCTGGGTCATATTCAACTTATTGTTCACTGTAACCCCCAGGTCCTTTTCTACAGAGCTGCTGCCCAGCCAGTCAGCCCCCAGCCTGTCCTGGTGCATGGGATTTTTCCATCCTAAGTGCAGGACTTTGCACTTGCCCTTATTGGACCTCATGAGATTCCTTTTGTCCCAATCCTTCAGTTTGTCTAGATCACTGTGAATCTTAGCCCTACCAGAGTACCTACTACTCCCCACAGCTTGGCATACCGTATTTTCGCGCATATATCCCATGGGGTATACGCAATTTTACAAAAAAAAAAAAGGATGTGTGCAGGCTATATGGGGATGCGGGCTATCCATGGACTTCACCACCTCCCCGCTGGGCCCGGGCAGGCTGGGCTGCACTACCGCTGTGGGGGCTGGGGCCAGGGCGGGCTGCAAACCACCTCCCTGCTGGGCCTGGGCAGGCCAGGCTGTGCTACCGCCACCGTGGTGGCTGGGGTGGGCCAGGCTGCACCACCTCCCCATGTATATGGGGCCTCGCCCTCCGTCTCTTTCTCTGCCGGGGGTGCCGGCGCTGCGGCCGCCACCTGCCGGGGCATGTAGTGGACACCCAGCGGTGCCTCCGGGGCCTAGTGGGGAGGCGCCGCTTGGCTTGGAGTCCTCCCCTGGGGGTGCAGGGAATACAAGGGGGTGCGGGGAATACACGGGTGTGGGGTATGCATGGATTATGCTTCAAAAACGCAATTTTTTGCAGGTTATACATGGGTGCGGGTTATACCCGTATGCTGGGTATATGCATGAAAATATGGTAATCTGCAAACTTGCTGAAGGTGCACTCTATGCCATCTTCCAGGTCATTGGTGAAAACATTGAACAAAACCGGCCCCAGGACCAACCCCTAAGGCACTCCACTGGATACTGGCTACCAACTAGACACTGAGCCATTGATTACTACTCTCTGAGCCTGATGCTTCATCCAGTTTTCTATCCACCTTACAGTCCATTCATCCAACCCGTACTTCCTTAGCTTGCCTGCAAAAATGTTGTGGGAGACTGTAACAAAAGCCTTGCTAAAAATCAAGGTACATCACATCCACCAGTCTCCCTGCATCCACAGAGCCTTGTCACCTTGTCATAGAAGGCAATTAGATTGGTCAGGCATGACTTGCCCCTGGCAAATCCATGCTGACTGTTTCTAATCACCTGTTTCTCCTCCATGTGCTTACAAATGGATTCCTTGAGGATCTGCTTCATGATTTTTCTAGGGATGGAGGTGAGGCTGACTGATATGTAGTTCCCTGGATCCTCCTTTTTCCCTTTCTTAAATATGGGGACTATATTTGCCCTTTTCCAATCATTCGGGACCTCTCCTGATCTCCATGAGTTTTCAAAGATGATGTCCAGTGGCTCTGCAATCACATCAGGCAACTCCTTCAACACCCTTGAGTGCATCCCATATGGCCCCATGGACTCGTACATGTCCAACTTTTCTAAATAGCCCCTAACCTGTTCTTTCACTACTGAGGGTTGCTCACTTCCTCCCCAAACTATGCTGCCCAGTGCAGTAGTCTGGGAGCTGACTTTACCTGTGAAGACTGAGGCAAAAAAAGGCATTGAACAGATGGTGTCATGCAACATTACATGTAACACAACACTTGTTTCTCTCCAGTTAAAAATAAACTAGAAGCCTTACAATACACTAAGGGCTTAGGGCTGTACAAGGCTTACTGTAAGATTGTAGCAAAAACAAATATAACTTCACTGGAATTAATCCAAAACAACATGCAGGTCTGTGAAACAGGAGCTTTATTCCCAGGAGCAGCTAACAGATAGCAGAGGTGTAGAACAAAGGATAACCTGATTGGAAGATCACTGAGACCATTAAAAAGAATAGAGACTTGTTAACACCTATGGAATGAAGAGTTTAGAAGGGATCATAGAAAATTAGGGTTGGAAAGGACCTAACGAGGTCATCTAGTCCAACCCCCGACTCAAAGTAGGACCAGCCCCAAATACATCATCTCAGCCGAGGCTTTGCGGAGTCTTAAAAACCTCCAAGGATGGAACCTCTCTGGGTAACCTGTTCCAGTGCTTTACTACCCTCCTAATGAGAAAATATTTCTTCATATCTAACCCAAACCTCCCTTGCTGTAGCTTGAGACCATTGCTCCTTGTTCTGTCATCTGCCACCACCAAGAACTGTCTAGCTCCATTCTCTTTGGAACCACCATTCAGGTAGTTGAAGGCTGCTATTAAATCCCCCCCTGAAGTCTTTTCTTCTCCAGACTAAATAAGCCCAGTTCCTTCAACCTCTCCTCTTATGTCATGTCTCCTACCCCCTAATCATTTTTGTTGCCCTCTGCTGGACTCTCCAATTTTTTCACATCCTTTCTGGAGTGGGGGGCCCAAAACTGGACACAGTACTCCAGATATGGCCTCATTAGTGCCGTATAGAGGAAAAGAATGACTTCCCTTGGTCTTCTGGCAATGCTCCTACTAATACAGCCCAGTATGCAATAGCCTTCTTTGCAACAAGGGCACACTGTCCACTATAACCCCCAGGTCCTTTTCTTCAGAGCTGCTGATTAGCCAGTTGGTCCCCAGCCTGTACCAGTGCATGGCATTGTTCCATCCTAAGTGCAGGACTTTGCACTTGTCCTTATTGAACCTCATGAGATTTCTTGTGGTCCAATCCTCCAATATGTCAAGGTCTCTCTGAATCTTAGCCCTACCCTCCAGTGCATCTACTACTCCCCCAGCTTGGTGTCATCTGCAAACTTAAGAGGGCACTCCATTGTATCTTCCAGGTCACTGATGAAGATATTTAACAAATCAATCCCAGGACTGACCCCTGGGGTACTCCACTTGATACTGGCTGCCAACTAGGCATCAAGCTGTTGATTACTGCAACAGGGGACTGCCTATGACCCCTGTTTCAAAGGAAAGAAAAGAAAGAATAATTACTTACCAGGACACTGAGCCAGCCAGCTGCACTCCTGCTGCATGGTGGTGGAGATACCATTGGAAAAGTGGAGGGGATTCCCTGGTCCACATGGAAGCTCGCTCTGGAATTCAACACTGATTGGCCAAATAATTGGAAGGCCAGGTAGAAAACCAGTCGGGATGTAGATTCCTGGAGAGGGGAACCAAGTCCAGCAGTGGGAGAATGATGTGTAGTATGTGGAGAGGCACAGAGAGGAGATAAAGTCTTGGAGGATCTGGATTGGGGAGCCAATTACCTGAAGCCAGAGGAAGATCAGTGGGATGAGTTCCAGTGGTGACTGGCTAATGGTGGTCAGAACATAGAAAGAAAGAAGGGGTCTGATTTGGGAACCTATAGAGGGAGAAGGTAGTTGGAGGCAAATTTAATTACTTCTATGGGGTTGTGCCTCAGCAGGGAGAGACCTGTGGGTGTTGAGCTGAAGGTAACCCTAAGTGGGCCAGCTGAAGAATGATCTGGCACCTGCAAATGTCTGAAAACATGGCTACGGATAGACAAAGAGTGGACTGGTTTTCTGACGGTCATAACTGAAGACCCACGAGCTTCCGGAGTGCCAGAGAGGGAGGGATGGACATAGACTGGGAAAGACAAATATCAGTTCCTAGGGAGAATTGTTTAGACCAAGGGCCATGTCTTTATTGGAAATGAGTCTAGGCAAGTTGCCTCACTCACTTAAGAAGTTGGACACTAACCAAGTGAGTTGACACCAACCCGGCTAGGTGAGGTCAGGACCAGAGTGTAGTGGAGGTGAAGCCCTGTGGCCAAGGCCAGGACATGTATGTTCCAGTACCACACCATCCGATTGTTGACCTCCCCCATTTTTGCTATTTCTTTAACAACGAAGAATGTTGGGCAAATGAGGAAGAGGACCAGGACAAGACTGGAAGGGAAGGGTGCCTGATGGGGATGTCGGCTCACAATTACTAGCCTCTGAGTCCAATGAGCCAGCCAGTTTTCTATCCATCTTACAGTCCATTCATCCAACCTATACTCCCTTTCAGGGACTGATGGGAGGCTGACTGGTCTGTAGTTCCCTGAATCCTCCTTCTTCCATTTCTTAAAGATAGGCACTAGATTTGCCTTTTTCCAATCATCCAGTAGATTACGATGAGCCATGAAGTTGAGTCCCCTCAGCACTGCCTGTCATGAAATGATACTGCCATTGCCAGGCAGTTGATTTTAAACTTTGGGTGGACCATGAATCAGAGGGATGCAACTGCCCCCTCCTTCTCCCCTTGGATCCATCCCTGTATAGTATGCTGTAACAGGGAGCCTATGCTTCCTGTTACTTATAGAGGGAAAAATGGGGGAAAACAGCACCCGGGCAAACAAAAAGGGGGCTGTAACACAGTACAGTTGTGCCCAGCTGATAGCCTGTTAGCAAACCCTAGCAGGAAATTCCAGCCCCACCTCCACACTCTCCCGCCATGGCTTAATGTTAAATTGTAGAATTCTTTTGCTGAGGCCCTCCTACTCTGCTGTGGGGTGGGGGGGTGGTAGTGCCAGTCCACCTGGCCCACTTTAATACATAAGCCCCTGCTGTCTTATGAGTGCTATGTCACGGTCTCTATAATGCTCAGTCTGATGAGTACTATCTTCTCCCGTTGGATCTGACAACCCACAGAGGAGGACTCAATCTCTACGCCCCCCAAACACCATCCTAGTTAAAGACCACAGGGACTATTGTAAGCTCCTCCACCCCTACTCTCCCTTTGCAAACCTCTGAGTCTTTCGGTCAGTCCTGGGGCCCTGGGTCATGCTGGAAGTGCTTCAAATGGCACTCAATCTTCAGGCTGGAGTCACAGTACCTATGTACATAATTGATCTTGGTCTTCCCATTTGGGATGCCTAAGAGTCCATTCAGAATAAATAAAAACAAAAAATGTGGGCAGAATTGCTGCCCCTTAACAGTCCTCAGTGCTCACTCCTCAGTAGTCTGCTAGAGCTCTTCACTCTTCTTTTCATCCCACTTAGTAGCTGCCTCCATGGTGCTCTAGCTAGCCAGGGTTGGGTACTTGTTCCCAGCTCCTGCAGGTAAAGGGAAAACTGATAGCTGGGAAAAGCCCTCAATGAAGCCAGAACTCCCAGGTTTCTCCAGTGTCCCACAAAGGGCTTCCCTGGGCTCTCAGTTCAGCTCCTCATGAATTGATCATCGGGTCCAGTTTCAGGGACAGACCAACCAGCCTTTTGCCCTGGAAGGAGACACTCTCCACTCTGGACCAGCTTGGGTGGTGCCCCAGTGGGTCCAGGAGTCAGCCCCAGTCCCTTGCAGCAGAGTGGGAAAGGACTGGCTCTTTATCAGCTTGGGCAGCAGATCCGCACCAGTGACAAGCTCCAGGGCTCGCTCCAGTAAGAGGGACAATGAGAGAAAACTTGTTCCCTGCCCT
>NW_005841882.1:1297150-1322916 GCF_000455745.1 Alligator sinensis | reverse complement strand
CCCTCTTCCCCTTACCCTGTCACAGGGGCTAACTGTAAAAAAAATAGGCAGCCAGAGCCTAGGAATGGAGATTGTCTATTGCTGTGCTGGTTGCACAGAGATAGTACAATAGTAGAGTAACCTATGTAAGCAGGAAGAAGCCCTACTGCAGTGCTAGCAGATTCCTGGTGAGACAGGAAGTGAGTCTTGGGGGTAAGACAACATAAGGCTACAGAGGTCTGCTGCTATAGACTACCCTTAAGACCAATAAGAAAAGCTAATTAGAGGACACCTTCAGACTGCCCAGGGAGTCACCTCACTGGAAAGGTCAGGGCTCTGATGGCGTATAAGCCAGGGCCAAATCCAGAGCAGTCAGTCTGGCCCAGGAGGCTGAAGGGGAAGGGGCTCTGCAGTAAGATGCCTCCTGATGAAGATCCTGCTATTCCTGAGAAATGTCAGTAAGGAACTGAGGGCTGGCAGGGGATAGACTCAGCATGGATGGGGATTTCTGAAGATAGCCAATGTGCTTAGAGGACTAAGTTACAGCCATCGCACTGATGCCACCAGGGTGCATGGCAGCTGCCCCTGGGGCACTGGGTCCTCTTACATACGTGTATTTAGTTTTATTTTGTTGTGCCTTTCTCCCTCTGAAAATTTCCGTGTTAGACAATGAAACCTACATTATGAAAGATGGACAAAGATTTATCATTTTAAATGCTGGCAATACATTGTACATCCTGCACCTCCGGAATACTCTTTAATCTTTTATCACTTTCCTTCCAGTCTCCTTGACTATACATGTCTCATCTTTTTAATACACCAAAACTAATCTTGGTTTAAAAGGTTAATGATGTAGTTTCTGTTTCCAATCACAAATAATTATTTCTTCTAATTGCACTTGATCAAAGTGTGTTTTTATAGTTTATATAGTTAAAAAGGGGCCACTGTTATCATCTAGTCTGATCGCTTTCATAACACAGGCAATAGGATTTCTCTGAATGGATTCCTATTTGAACTATAGAATGCTTTTTCCAGAAAACATCCAATCTTGATCTAGAAATTATGAATCTACCAAAATAAATAAGTTATTTCAGTGATTAATTACCCTCACTGTTAATAATACTGTGCTTTTTTCTAGTCTAAATTTGTCTAGCTTTGACTTTACTTCCTAGATCTTGTTAAGATCAAGCAAACTCTGATTTCAAGTTACATGTCTTATAGATTCTTTTGAGGCCTTATGACTCTTCTTATCCAGTATATACACAGAACAACATAAACAACAGAATAACATAGTGTGAATTGTGCTATCCTTCCAGTATGCAAAACTGAACTTCTAAAAATTACTTTCCTCCATCCCAAAACAAAAGCTGTATTGAGCTCCAAGTATTTAAGGATCCATTTAAAGGGTTTAGTTTTCTTTTATACTAATCTATTAAACTAACCATGGGCATAAGATATCAAAGTATCCATCAACATTTGGCTGCATTTCCTTGAAACTTTTGGAGAACTTTGAAATTTGATATGCTGCCTTCAAATCAGTGTTAGTGTTTAGTAGATTTTATGAGCTGAAAAATAGTACTAGTACCTAACACACTTTGTGGACTATTTTAGGCTATTTTCTTTTAAATCTATATATTAAATAATTCTAAATTTAGAAATAACATAAATTTCCCCACTATTTTTACATACAATGAATATGAAGATGTTAGGACAAGTCAATCATGTAAGCCCTGATCCAAGTCTACTAAAAACCAAAAGAGATACAACTTTCTCTTTCAGTTATATTTTTCAATTAACTCTGGATTAGTCCCTTAATTTTTACTACAAGACTAAAATTATATTGCTTCATCTAAGAATTATTAAGGAATTTAAGAATGAATTACATGAGCTGCTAACTACTCAATATTATTAAAATTAGTTATGTTAGACTGAAAGGTAGCTAAATTCTCAAGATATACTAGGTTGAATTTGGGAATTACAGACAAATGAACTTTACTTAGTAACACACAAATTAATTTAAATAATAATGAAATACAGAATTCTAAAATATTTACTAAACAGAGACAAACACATACAGCTTCTGTAAAGGAAAACCACATCTCCAGCCTACTAAAGTTCTTTGTAAAGTGAACAGATAAAGGAGAACCAACAGATATAATTCAAGAATTCATTGAAAAAGAAGTCTCTCACAAGAGACTATTTAAATAGCTGGGTGTTTAAAGGTGAAATGTATCTTTCTGTACAGGATTATAAACTGGTTAAGGGGCGCAAAAGAAAAAGGTAAAAAAATGAATGCTCGGTTTTCAAAAGGGCAAAAAATCTCACTGTTCTGCGCTAAGGCCAGTATTATTGAACTGAACAGAAAGGGTTTACAAAATTTATGGAAAACAAACAATTTAAGAGTAGTATAGACCAAAGGTGTTCAATAATTATTAGTTATTATAATTATTTTAATTTTGTGTCATTGTGGATGGCTCACTGAAAATATATGTTCAGCATGCAAAATGTAGAGGTATAAAAAGCAAACTTGATTATTAAAATGATTTTAATAGAAGAAAATATAATGAAATCCAGAACAAATATAAAACTACTATGTATATCAATGGAACACACCTCACTTTGATACTATATCCCACTTCATTTCCCTGTTTCAAAAAAACAAAGAAAAAGCAGAAGACGACAAGAGCGGGACAATGAAAATGAAGAGCAGCATGGGGAGATTCTTAGTAGTAGTAAAAAGAATGTGACTGGGGCTAGAAGCAGGGACAGTGGTGGGTACTGGGGCTGGGAGGGTCCACCCCAGGGTCCACACCCCAGTGCAGGACTTACCATGGGTCCAGGGCCGGCTTGGCTGGCAGCTCAGTGTGGGGCTTCCCATGCCAGGTGGTGTCCGGCTCTTCCCAATGTCCATGGTCTCCAGTGGGCTGGGGGCTGGCACCCAGCTAGGGCCCTCACCCTGGGAGGAGCTGGTGCTACTGGCGACCGGTGGTGGCATGGCTGGCCACTCCTCATTGGTGTCTGTGGAGTTGGGCCGAGGCTGAAGCAACCACTGGCCAGGGCTCCCAAGGGTGCATGGTGGGGCGCTGAAGGTCCGAGGTCCCCTGTTCCAGTGACATGTCACTGGAGGTTCCAGAGTAGGGCACAGGCATGAGCTCCTAGAGTGCCAGAATATGGGTCAGCTCCTGCATTTAAAGATGTGGTTCTAAGGGCCCCTGGGACTAACAAATGTTGCCGGTCTCAGCCACCCACTGGGCCCACAAGTCCTTGGCCTTCATGCGGCAGTGCCGTGCCAGCTGGGAGTGGCCCCACACATGCATCCCAGCTGCCAGGGCCTCTCAAATGTGGGTGTTTGAGTACCCGCCTGGGGTGAACTGCCTCAGAGCATTGTCCTTGCCCCATAGTGCCACAAGGGCACGCCTCTCCTCCCAAGTCCAGTTGGCACCTCTGGGGCTCTGGACAGGTGGGCACACTTGGACAGGGCTGGTGCTGGACACAGGAGAGGAGAAGGATGTCATGTCCTGCACCAGCTGGCTGGGCCCCTGCATGGCTGTCCCTATGATGTCAGCCCTGCAGGGCTAGGAGCAGCACCCATGACAGGGGCACAGCCAGGGAGTCACAGCTATGCCGCCAAAGCATTTTGCCATGGTTCTGCAAAAAGAGAGGTGGAGGTGAGCAGCAGCAGGCAGCAGGTGCTGGCCCTGGTGGGACCACAGGGCTAGGCAAGGGTGCAGAAAACTGCAGCCCTTTGCAGCACTCACCTGTAACCAGAGAGCAGCTCTGGAGTGGAACAGACCTGGCAAACACAGCCTGCGGGCTGTCCAGGGGGGTACATGGGGCCTGCTGGGGTGCTGCAGCTGCAAGCAGTTCCTGCCAGCTCCCTGGAGTGTGTGCCCCAAGGCACAAAATGGCTGCAGGCTTTTATACCCTGCAACTAGGGGCTGCCAGAGAGCAGCCCAGCCCAGCAGCAGGGCTGCTGGGGGCCAGGCAAGAACCCTGGGGCTGGGCTCTGGCTGGCGCCCTCATGGCTGGGCAGACCCAGCCGGGAAGCTTCTGCATTACTGTGCAGTAAGGCATGCACACATGTGTTACTGCACTGTAAGTCAGCAGGCATAAATTTGATACATGCATCATCTGTAAGTCAGCATAGTTACTGCAGTATGGGCATGCACAGATAGATACACACCTGTACTGCGCAGTAATTTTCTGCGCAGTAATTTAGGCTACTGTGCAGTAAATGTGCATGTATAGATGTGCCAAGAGTGTACCTTCTAGAGTGACTGTTTCAGGCTCTTTCTGTAAATTCAGAAAGACAGCCACTAAGTTGAGTTAATGCATTCAAAGATATTTTCTCAATCATGAGGAGCAGTAAAATTTTTCAGTGAAGACTAAGGTCTTGTCTGCCCTTAGAAATTTATGAAGATGATTACTTAGGAATAACTATTTCAGTACATTTCCAAGTGTAGACAAGCATTTAGAGTGTGGAATAATATTCTGCACCAAGGGTGAATTCCACCACAAACTATGTGGCGCATAGCCCTGTTTATAATTTACTATTGCAGCTAGGTTATAGCACTTCCTATGAGCCTACATCTGTTCATGTTTTTAACATCTGCCAACAGATTCAGAGTAGATATTTTATAATAAGAGTTTTTTTTCCAAGTTCTTCTTTGTTGTTCTTATGATGATAATATTTACTTATCTTTGTAGAGTTCTTTGGGGATCCTTATCTTTAAGGGGGTGTATTAGTTCAAAGCATTATCATATTTTTTTTTATATTTAAATAAAATGTTAGGGAAATTCTACTTGCTGTTCATATGCCAAGAACAGAGCTAAATGGTGACTTTAATTAAGTGTTCACCGTTGGAAATGTTTGGTTTGTACTTTAAGAATGATTTTAATCTTCAGATCCTCTTTCCTATTGCCTTGGAAATGGTTCAGCTCTTTTCTAGGAAACAACTAGATCTCATGCCCAGTGTGCTTATCTACCATAACATTAATTTCCTTTTTCATGCTTAATGTTTTCCTAAGTTGTTTCAGCACACTGATCAAAAAATCTGAGGCACAATCTTTTGTGAAACCAGTGAGGCACATACACACCGCAGTGCACAAAGATATGAGAAGCCTTTTGTTTCTGAGAAACTGGGCTACCTCAGGTATTGCAAAGATTTAGGGATTTCTTTAAAGTATATATATGCACAGCATTGAAATGTTTTCCTTTAATTGCAGAAGAAACGTGGGGATAACAAGGTGATGCAAACCAGATTCTAGCGATTCTTATAAATGTCCTTTGTGAGGCTTTTGAACACTGGGCAAATCTAAAGGCAGAAAACATAATGGATATTTGAGAGTCTGTCTGGCACAGCGTATATGTTTAAACCATGTTAGACACTGCACGTACATGTCACATAAAGCAGTAAAATAAATCAAATTGATTCCCACTCACTATGCTTCAGTAGAGTGAACATAAAGCAAGCAAAATAAGTTGAGTGACTGAATAGGGACAGCAAACTGAACAGTTTGCAAGCAGTTTCCTGGAAGCAAGAGGAGGAAGAGGAAAGGGAGCAAGGTACCAGATCCTACTCCTGAAAGGTAAGTAAGTCAAGGATGTCTGTGTGTTTGGCTTGGTGTTTGGTTGGTTGGCTGTATGCTTGGGCTTGTGCGCCGAGCAACTAGAGAGTACTGCTACCTGAGTGATTGCTGCCTGCCTCTAACAAAAGCCCTAGCAAGGGGGTGGAGCCAGTTCAGGTCCAGGACAGTATAAAAGGAGACTCCCCAAACAACCAGGGACAGCAAACAGGGCAGTTTTTAAGCCCGTTTGTATACTCTTCCCCCCACTTAAAGGTAAGTTCTTTCTTTAATTAAAAGTAACTAACCTAGATATTTAGTGTAAGTAGCTAAAACTCAGTACAGCAAAAGCTGTGTTAACTGGCACTGTACAAGTCAGCATGCTCTGTTAACTGGCGTGCCGGCTTGTAAGGGAACACTGAAACCAGAAGTGCCCACCGTGGCACTTCCAGCTTTGTGGAGGTCCCACAGCCCAGGGGAAAGCAGCCTGTGCTGCCATGGCCAGGGGGCATAGCAGGTTGCACAGGTCCCCCCCTCCCTGTCCCTTGGGGCCCATGGGAGGGGCGACAACACCCCAGATGCAGCAGGACAGGTGGCGGCCTGAACAGACAAAAATGCCTGTTTGGGCCACTCAGTTATCTGGCATTTTTTGTTATCTGGCACCCTCCATTTCCCATGGGTGTCAGATAAAGCTTTTACTGTAGTATAACCCTGGCGCGACACTACATGCGCCCTCACCTGAATAATGCCTGAATAATGGGATCCTGGGGTCCCGAGTAGCCCTGCCCAGCCCCCCTGGGGAGCTGCTGCAGTGCCCCCGAGCGGAGAGCCTCCCCTTACAATCAAGCACCCTTGCAGACAGTTCCAAACTATTTACAAGATTGAATTATTTACATCATAACAAATAATTATTAAATAAGCACATGGATATACTGTCTAATAAACCCTCAAGAACGTATTTACACAGTCTCTCACTTGCACACAGTATACTGGGGACCCCGTGTGCACTGCCCCTGGCGGGGTATCGCAGAAAGCAGGACTGTCTGTGTCCCTGCACGTGGTCTGTGGACGCTCCCTGGCACTGGTGCCCGTCTCCGTGCTCCTGGGGTCTCCAGGCATCAAGCAGCAGCTCCTCTGCAGTTCCTGCAAGACAGCCTTCCCCTGCCTTTGCCCCCCTTCCCTGGTTCTGCTGTGAGCAGTGTCTGGACTGCAGGCTATAGCAACCCTCCTGCCCCACACAGCCTCAGAGCCCCAGCAAATGCAGCCCCTCCCTGGGCTTTGCCTGCCCCTGGGGCCCCTCACCCCTCAGGGAAACTAGGGAAGACTCCAGCAGTCCCCACCCCGGCTCTGCTGTGCTCACCCAGCCACACCGGCTGCAGTCAGCTCTCTCCAGACTTGGGTTCTCCACACCAGCAGTCCCTGCCTGCTCCTGCCGCCACAGCTTCTCCACTGCTCCTGCAGGCCTCTCTCAGGGGCTCTCCGAGGGACCACTGCACTGAGACTCTCAATCCGGTCTCCAGCCTGTCCCTCAGCCCCCTCCCTCTCTCTTGTCCCCCGCGGGAAAAACTGATTCCCCTTTTATCCAAGCCTCTCAGCCAATCCCAGCTCAGGGCCCTTCCCAGGCTTTTGCTAACAGCTCTCTTTCAAACTTTGCTGGGGTTACATCACCCCTCCCACTTCCAACAGGGCTGCTCCTAAACAGCTTCACTTGCCCTCAGAGCCTAGTGTCCCCTCTGGGACAAACTCTCTCTCTCTGTCAGGCAGCTCTTCCCATTCTGTTCAGGTGGGTCCATTTTTTAATGGCTGCTACATCAGTAAGGTCAATACTTAAGTCTCTTTTTAATTAGAGACCAGAGTGAGTAGAAAGTTTGTCTGGAACAGGGGAGTTTGCTAGGGAAGGTCTGCTTGGAGAGAGGGGCAAGAAGAGACAGCTAGTGAATTTAAGAGACCCAGAATGATGTCTGGAGGATGCCATAACGCTAGAGCCACTGCCAACACTTCCTTTGCTTGCATGTGAGAGGTGTCTGTCCAGGCAGAGCTGTTCACTGTAGAGGCTTCCACCCAGGTCCTGGTTTAGTGCTTTACGGGTTGCAGCTTGCAGGTCCCATCATGAATTGGTATAAAGTGTTCAAGAAGGGCAGGCAGGGGAGAAGAAAAGGAGTTGTGTTTCATGTAAGAGCTGTATGGTTGTTCAGTGTTCCAGCATGAAACTGAAGATAGGCCTGTTGAAAGAAAAAAAAAATAATGATAATAATCACTGGATTTTGGTGGGAGGGGAGAGTAACAAGCATGATGTTTTGGCGGGGGTCTGCAGTATGCCACCAGACCAGGTGAATGAGGTTTTCTTCAAATAACTAGCAGAAGTTTATAGCTCATGGGCCCTGGTTCTCTTGGGGGATTTCAATCACCCTGATATCTGCTGGGAGGGCACAGCAGTGCACAAGCAATCCCAGAAGTTTTTTGAAGAGTGTTAGGGACACCTTCCTGGTAGAAGCATTGGAGTGGCCAAGTAGAGGCTGTGCTCCTCTTAACCTGCTGCTCACAAACAGGGAGGAATTGGTGGGGAATGTAATAGTAGAGGACAACCTGAGCAGCAGCAACCATGAAATAACTGAGTTCAGGATACTGAAGAAAGGAGAGCAGCTGAGTAAGGACCCTGGAGTGTTTGTAGACTACATTTTAAAGCAGGTTAAATGTCTTTTGCACTGCTTTAATGGCACTGCTGTTTGCACATTCAACAGTGTATTGCGCCTTAAATGACTCTGGGGTGCTGCAAATTAAAACGTCTCCAAGGAGTGTTACCTCTCAGCTCCGTGTTCTTGGGGAACCCTGGCACAGAACGCAGTCTGACTCTCAAAGAATTCCCCCCCCGCAACATAACTGATTAAGATGCAGTCGGAGACATACCTAAAGCCCTCCAGATAACGGAGTAACTGCCCTAGGTCTCATTTGCATCTAAAATGGAACCACATGACCATTCATTTACATGGGAGATAGAGAACAGAAAGCCCGAAGCAAAGACTGCAGAATTCAGATAAGCAGGGGAGCACTGCATGATGGGGAATCTGTTCTCCAAATGCTAATCAACCCACATTTACACACACCCAGCTAAGCATTTATCAGACCAATTCTAATCTAGATTTACAAAATACTTCCCTCCCCCCCACCACACACACCTCTAAGCAGAAGTAAAAGTTTAATAGGCATCTTGGGCCATACATTCCCAGGTCCCACTATGGGAGGCCTATTTAAACTTAATAGGCTAAAACACAGTTGCTGGGTTAGGGAATGCTGAGGCAAAGAGACCGAGTCAGAGGGGGTATGGGCAACATTTGAACAATGGTAAAGGATTCATCACAGCATCCAGCCCGTTAGAATCCTGACCACAAGTCTTGTCATACTTTTCCTGGGATGAGCCCTGACCACAAATGCTGTCATACTTTTCCTGGGATGACTGCTGGAAGTCCTCCCCACAAAGTTTATGAACACTCCAATAATCCTCTTAAGTCTATTAAAAGACTACAGTAAGATCTGGAAAAGGCATGCTAAGCTGAGGCTTCTTCACAACAGGTAAAAATACAAAACTCTGATGCTGCAAGCTATCTGAGAAGAAACAATGAGGTAACCCATCCAGTATATCCGCTATCCATAAGAATTTCAAGCTGGATCCTAAGTGTCTGGTTACTCCTTAAAAACGTATGTTTTTCCTGGGTGTTAATCAGTTTCTTGAGATGTTCCAAACCAGATAACCCCTTGTCAATAGAAAAGACAATTATTTACACAATTAAAATAATGCTTTGAAGAATCTGAACTGAGGGTTTAAAAAGCTGTAAAAGAAGCAAACAGCATGCTTCAAGAGAGAAATCTCTCTGACACCATCCGCTGTTGTTCTCGAGAAGCTGGAAGAAACAGATCATCTCCCTTCAAAGATTGTACTAATAACTTTACCTGTCAGCATTGAAACCCAAGTGCCTTGAACTGGTGAGACCCCAGCTCTCTCTCTCTCTCTCTCTCTCTCTCAGCATAGATTTCTGAACCTGAACTGTATTAGTTAAGCTTGAGCTAAGTTTCCCCAAATACTTAGTGAAACCAGGGTAGTATTGTAATGGTTTATGTTTGTTTTTCCTTTGCATGTCTATTGGTACTAGTACCATTATTTATTTCATATACTTAGCAATAAATAACTTTTATAGTCAAACTAGTAGTAACTGGGTATATTTTTCCTTCTCTACTTCTCCTTCCCCACCCCACTTGCTCTGCAGCAATGCTTCTTTTACCTAAGCTAAAGATCCCTGTGAAGCCCAAAAATACTGTGGAGTCTGCTCATCAAGAGGCTAAAGATTAGGACGTGCTGAGTTTGAAACACATAAGGGGCTCAGCTTGTACAGGCTGATTGACCCAGTTTAGCCCAGACGTGCCCTAATAAACTAAATGCTGGCCCATGAGGGTGTCAGCTGGACACCCAGCTGGATTCAGAAGTATTCTGTTTACCTGTGTGCTTGTGTCTGACTGCAGTTTATTGTTGCTCTGATGAACTGATTCTTAGCATATGAAGGTGTCAGCCTGTCCATGCTGATCAACCCAGCTGGGTCAGGCGTGTCACGTTAATGTGTGTGTGTGTGTGTGTGTGTGTGTGTGAGTGAGAGAGAGAGAGAATGACTGATTTGGTGACTGGAGGAACCCAGCCCCGTTGAAACTGAGTCCTGCAAGATCGCTCCATTGGGGGTGAGGACTTGCAGAAGGGAGATATACAGCTCTGTATAGAAACACAAGCAGCACATTGATAGAATTACAAAGACCCTAGAAACCTCTCTCTAATAAATGAACACACCCCAAGATGATGGGCAGATCTAGTAACAGGACTTTGTTTCCTACCCTACAGCTACGGAGGACAGCACCTGGCTCCATATAGGGGCTGTGCAGGCAGATTGTGCAGGCGGCCTGGCAGCAGCCTGGGAAGGCAAGAAGGAGCAGTGAGGCTGATTTTTTTTTTTTTGGTTTTTTTGTTTGTTTGTTTGTTTTGTTTCTTCTCTCTGAGTGCATCTCCTGCCTGATCTGTACAGGTGTCTGGTGCTTCCCTCCATGGGTGGAGGCTGCCTAGGAGGTGGGCTGCTGCCACTGCGGAGGGGAGCACCAGCCCCCTCGCCCCTCCAGCTCAGGGACCTCTTTGCCTGCCAGTGGCTTACTCTACCCCCTCCCCACTGGAGAGGCAGGTAGGGATTGGGCAGACACAGGTGCACACGATACAGGGGTTTACTTCGCCCTAAATTGAAATGGTGATTTTTATTTATTTATTTATTTTAAAACACTGCTTCAATTTAGGGAGAATTAAACCCCCGTGTCATGTACAAATGCCCCTGGACTTCAGAAAAACAGGCTTCAACTCCCTCATGATATGGATAGGAAGGATCCCCTGGGAGAACTGTTTGGTGGGGAGGGGGGAAGGAATCAAGGAGAGCTGATTGCACTTTTAAAGAGACATTCTTAAGGAGTAAATCATCCTGATGCACATGAAGGCAAACTAGTATGGCAGAAGACCAGCTTGGCTTAGCAGTGAACTCGTCAATGAAATGATCACAAAAAGAAAGTTTACAAGAAATAGGAATTTGGACAAGCTACTAGGGAGGAATATAAGAGTTCACTGCATTGTTCAGGCATGCAGGGATGAAGTCATGAAGGCCAAAGTACAGCAGGAAGTGTAGCTAGCAAGGCATGTTAAGGGTAACAAGAAGGGTTTCTATAAGCATGTTGGCATCAAAAGAAAGATCAGGGAAAGCGTGGGTCCCTTACTGCATGGGGGAGGCAAGCTAGTGACAGATGATGCAGAAAAGGCTGAAGTACTCAATGCCTCTTTACCTCAGACTTCGCAAGCAAGATCAGCTCTTAGACTACTGCACCTGCATCATAGTTTGGGAAGGAGGTGCAGCCAACACTGGTGAAAGAACAGGTCAGATTTTTATTTAGAACAGCTGGGTACGTACAAGTCCCTGGGGCTGGACATTATGCACCCAAGGGTGCTTAGGGTGTTGCCCAATATGACTGCAAAGCCACTGGCCATCAAGATGGTATAGAGTGCACCCTCAGCAAATTTGCAGATGACACTGAGCTGGGGGTGGGGAGAGGGGAGTAGATATGCTGGAGAATATGGATAGGATTCAGAGAGGCCTAGACAAATTGAAGGACTGGACAAAAAGAAACCTCATTGTGTGGGCCACCTCCCGATCCCATCCATGTCGCCATGTGTGAGCCGGGAGCGATATGCGGACCCGTCTTTGCGCACGCAGGCTGTGGCTAGCAGCCCGGGCACGTGGGGTCAGAGGAGACCGTGTGGCAGCAAAAGATTGTTTACTTACACCAAAGATGGTCGCGGTGTAGGCTGGACAGTTTCCCAGGCACAGTTCCGCTTAAATCCTCGTTTGAGGACTCAGACAATATTCGGATCACTCCCACTGAGTTGTCGAGGCTCCGTGGATCCTTTTATTCACTCACAATTCACTCGCACGAAGTTTGCTAGGCTCCGTGGGTCCTTGTGCGCGCAGGGAAGAGAGATACATCGAGGATTGCGCTTGGTGACGGGGAGAGGCTAGAGGCTGATCAGACCCCTGTTGCCTGCTTTGAATGCGCTGGGTCCGATAAGCTCCGCAGCGCTTAGAGATCTTCACACAGCATGAAGTCTCCTCCTCCTGGTGTTCGTGGAGTCCTCCCTTGCAGGGGTCCTCCTCGGAGTTCTCCAACTTGGGTGGAAACCACCCAAGCCTCTTATACGGCTAGCAAGCCAATCACTAGCCGCCATGTGTGCATAATTTAACACAAGCCAATAATGGGGCTCGGATTAAAATACAAATGGCGGGAACTCTTTGCACTGAGCATTTCTTAGATGCAAAAGAAATGCACCATGCAAAGAAAGCTACAAATTGGCGGGAAATTCTCCCTTGCACCGGGGTTCTCCTTTACAGCAGAAAACTCCACCGTGCAAAGAAACTGCAATTTAGCGGGAAAATAATTCAGTGGTGCCAAAGCACACACAAAAACAAAAAAATCACAACTTTGGGTTGTGACACTCATGAGGTTCAATAAGGAAAAGTGCAAAGTCCTGTACTTAGGATGGAACAATCTCATTCACTGCTACAGGTTGGTGACTAGGGCTGTGCAAAACAGCACCATTTCACTTTGACATCTGTTTGGACGTTTCAGTGAAACAGTATTTCATTTAGAGTTTGCTTTCATTTCAAAGGCACTGTTCCATTTTGTTTTGTTGAAACGGTCTTGCTCTTTCAATGTTTCGCCCATTGCCTATAATGGAAACACAAAACTGGAGGAGGAGCAAATCCTCCAGCCTCCTTGAATCCCAGGCAGATCAGGCCCACACCCTGGGGAGGAGTCCAGCAGAGCCCCGCAGACCTCCCAGACTGTTCTCAGTGGTGGCAGTTGACAGAACAAGAAGCAATGGCCTTAAATTGAAGCAAGGGAAGTTTAGATTAGATATGCTAGTAACAAAGTTCTCTCAGGAGGAGGTTGGTAAAGCAGGCTGGAATAGGCTACCAAGGAAAGTTGTTGAATTTACATCTTGAAGTTTTTAAGACCCCAGATACTCCAAGTCCTGGCTGGAATGATACAGTTGGGAATGGTCTTGATTTGAGCAGGAGGCTGAACTAGATGACCTCTAGTCCCTTCCAAACCTCCTTTTCTATGATTCTATGCAATCTAACATGAATAGCTAACTATATTATCATAAACTGAGTAAAGGCTTTTTAAATGACTGGCCCAAAAGACATGTCATCTACATCAGTGATGCACATAGTCCCCACTGAAGCCCAAAGGAAATCACTAGAAAAGATAGCACAACCTACAATTCTGTTTTCTTTTTTTAAGAGACCTGATGTCCCGTATGTTTTTGCAGCTAAGGTTCTATCTGCTTTGGACTGCTGTGTAGTGATACTCAAGCTAGCTTTAAGCTACCTGGAACTTAGCCAGGGTAGCATAAAATCCAGTGCAGATTTATTTATCTTGCTTTTCATGTTGAGATCTATGCTGTGTAGCTACATGGATACCCAAAGCTAGTACATTTACAGCTAGCTTGGGTATTACACTATCTGCAGTTCAGGCATAACCTAGGAGTAGTTGGTAGGTTGGCTCCAATGCAAATACATTGTAAGGAACAACAGGAATTCACTATGAACCAGAGATAAGGGTAATGTCTGCTAGGCCTGAGAGGGGGCTCAATGACTTTATCCCAAATGGTTGTATGGTGATTCCCACAGTGACTGCAGGCTAGCTATCACAGGAGAGAAGCCATTTTTCATTAACCAGAAAAAACCTGCTACTAGATCCGATCCTAAGGTGTCTGTATATAATCTGTTTAAAAGATATGCATGTTGCACATACCAGCACACCTACCATTTAAAGTAGATTATATATACACATGCATTCCTTTCAAGGTTATACACATATACATATTGGCGATGCATAGGGGGTGCACATGTGCCCCCTGAGTATGGCAGTGCACCCCATGCAAAAAGCCACTGCAAACACTGCTGGCAGTGTCTGTGGGTGGTTACCGACCACTGGTTGGCACTTGTGCCCCACCCCGGCTGCCGACAGGACTGTGGCTGCCTGCAGCAGCGCTCCACTTGCCTCCGCCATGCTGGCGTGTCTGCGGGTGGTTGCCAACCACTGGTCAGCAATCGCTGCCACCCCACCACCACCACCATGCCCCCCTTCTCTCCCCCTCCCAGCCTCCAGGGGCATGCATCATTCATGCATATACATAAAGAGAAATTACCTGTGAGACAGTGATATGCAGTAGTGTGAAGAAAGATAATTGCAAGCAAGCTTCAAGAAATGACTTGGGCACATGACCTGGACTAGTGGATGAAACTGAAGATAAAACAAGGAATACTGGCTTATCTTCAGCCGAGGATAAGAAGCTGTAATGCTATCATCAAAAGTGACAGCAAATGCTTCCCAGGCAAAGGCAACTGACACATAATAGCACTCATGGTAGAGAAATTAGTACAATTAATTTTAATATTTAAAAATGCCATAGTAGTAGTAGTAGTAGCTAAACCTTATTATGCTATAGGTGGGCAGAACAAAATAACACTATAAAATCCTTCAGGAACAGCTAGATTTAAGACACAGGAAGAGGACTGACTGCTTATACCAAGTGAAGAACTTTGGAAATCTATTTACAGTATTTTGCCAGTCTGATGTGATGAGCAGGTACCTAGTTTGAAGCAAGTGAAAACATGCCACTACTAATCTTTACAGGTAACATTTTAGAGTTAACTTTTACCTGATGAAGTCAACAATGTAAATCATAGGTAAATAAAGTTTCTTATACTTAAAAGGACCACTATCCTACACAAGTGAGGAAACAGTCGCAAAAAACCTACCCAACAATGCCCTTCCTTTTGTTACTGAAGTACCTGAATTTTAATAAATCAAAAAGTATTTTAATAAATGTAACCTCGTGTTTACCACTCAGGTTGCCTGCTCACTGTTCAGATTTTGCTCAATGTTGGCAATGAAAACAGAATTTCCCTTCTGTCTCTGGCCAGTATTATTCACTAGCTATGATTAAAAAGCACATCTGTAGGAATGAAAATGATGACAGAGAATGAAAAGCAAAGAGCTTAAAAATGAAACCAATCTTGGGGTCAAAATTATCTTGTGGTAGCATTTGGCAGCTAGGGAATTTGATTGCACTGTGGCTGGGCTCATCTATGCCACAGGTCTGCAGCTGCTGACCACTGCCTTACGTAAACAAATTGGGTAAGTAAGGAGTTTTTTAAATTTCAAAATCTGTTAGTTAATCAAGAGACCAAAATCCCCAAACTCAAGTAAAATAGTCTTTAAAAAAAAGTTTGTTTGTTCCACTTAAATGCCAATGTCCTTATCTTCCTCTCTCTCTCCATAGTCATAGAAAAGCTGAACTGGAAGGGACTTCTGGAGGTCATCTAGTCCAACCCCCTGCCTGAAGCAGGATCATCATTATCCAAACCACTCCAACAAAATCCTCATGTAACCCATGACTAAAATGGACATAGGCAACCCTGTTGCATGACCACAAAGCATAGCACCCTAGCCTGCCACAGGTAAAACATGAAGACAACAGTGGACAATGTCCTGCAAAAGTTAATATAATACACTTGAGAAATCCAAGGAAGAGGGCCATCTCCTCCACTATAGAAGAAATCTAAACCCTCCACAGTCCATACTAGGGGTGCACCGATAGAGATTTTGGGGGCTGATGCCAATACCAATCCAATACGGCTGCCATCAGCTGGTAAGTCCGGTGTGGTGGGAGGGGAGGGAAGTGGTGCAGGGGGCAGATCAACACCCCCCCATGGTGAAGGCGGGGGCAGGGGCAGGGACAGGCACTGCCCACCTGCCTGTCCAGAGGGAGGAAGTCACAGGCTGGAGCTGCGGCTCTTTGGAGGGGGACAGCTCCTGTCGCTGCTTGCACCCCGGACGGGTGGGGGTGGGACCCTGGAACTGTGTGGCATAGGGCAGGCTGCAGCTGCAGGGTTGAGTCATGTGGAGCTCTTCTTTCTGGGGTCTGGGTTCTGAGCGGGCTCCGGTGGTGCTGGGAGGAGGCTGCAGTCACCCCAAATTTCACCTCAGCTCCACTCACAACCCCACACCAGCACCCGGCACAGCTACAGCTTTTCCCGGCACTTGGGTGGAGGTGGGGTGTTGAGCCGTGGCTGCACTGGGCATGGGGCTGGGAGTGGAGCTGCAGCTAAATTTAGAGTGGCACCAGCCAGTGCTTCCAGAGCCCACTTCAAGCCCAGCCCCCCGGTGAGAAGAGCCCCACACAGTGCCAGCTCCACCTCCACCCTGCAACTGCAGCCCACCCCGCACCGCCCAGATCCAGGGGCACATGGCTCCCCCACCTCCCTGCCCTCCTGCTGCTACTTGAATCCAGGGAGCTGCACCTTCATCCCACACCCCCTGCCCCTCTGCCCCAGCTGCGCAGCCCTCTCCCTCACTGCAGGGGGCTTTGATCTTCCCCTGCATGTCACTTCCCTCCCCTTCTGACTTACCAGTTGGAGGCACCTCTCCACACTGCTGGCTCTGCTCCTACTGCACTGTGGCTGCACACAGCACAGGCATTTATCAGCCCCATCACCCGATATCCAATATAGATTAAAAAAAAAATAAAAAATAATAATAATAATAATCGGACCGATGTATCGGTGAACTTCTAGTCCATACCTATCTGACCATGGGGTAAAATTCCTTCCTGATCCCAAACATGGCTATTGGGCTGACCCTGAGCAGAGGAGCAAGAGTTTCTAGCCAGGAAACCTGTACATTTCAGACCCAGCAGGACCACTAGTACACTCTAATTCTAATCCCACCCTTGGCTGTAGCCAGTACTCAATGTTCCTAAGAAAAGCAAACTTCCTCCTTCTGCCAACCCCTGATGCTTATAGCAAAGAGGGGGAAAATTCTTCTTGCCTCCATGTGGCAGCCAGCAAAGCCCAGATGCATAGGAAATGCTCTCAGTGGGTGCATCTACATGAGATGCTTACTGAGGAGTTGCCTAATTAGCTCCACAGTAAAGTCCCAGCATCTACATATGTGGCCCTATTAGGCCTCAGGAAACTAATAAACTCTTGCCATAGCTTAGTACTTGTAAATACAAGTACTGTCCTGTGGCAGCATTATTTAGTCCACCAAAACACACATGTAGATGGGTACAAGGGTGCTTCAGTGTGCTGTGGAGGGGCTGGCTGGGGGAGCCCCCATGCTGACTCGGTCAGAGCAACCCTGGGCTGGCAGGCTGATGGGGAGCCCCTCCCCCCCCCAACCCCTTGCCCCAGGTGCCTTGCCAGCCTTAGCTGCTCTGGCCCAGCTCAATGTGCTGCAGCCCTGCATCCACATATTCCCAGGACCTGCATTTACAATAAACTCCAACACAAACTGTGCCAGAGTTTATTGCATCACACTAATTGCACATGCAGATACACCCAGTATAGCATAAGCGTAGCTATACCTAGATCATCCATAACCAGTGCTTATCCAGGCTCTTCTTGAACACCTCCAATGATGCAGATACCACAACTTCCCTAGGCAGTTTATTCCACTGCCTTACTGTGGAAACAGTGAAGAAGTCCATTAGTCCATTTCCTGTTCTCTGCAGCTAGAGAGAAAAGGTTCTGATCTTTAAGATAGTTTTCAAATATCTGAAAGGCTATTATGTCCCATCTTAAGCACCTTCAACCAACTGAACATGCTTATTTCCTTCAATCTTTCCTCCTGCATCACACCTTGGCTTCCAAGCCTTTTATCATTTTTATTGCCCATCTCTGGACCCTCTAACTTCTCCATATTCTTTTGAAAATGCTCAAAAACTACACAGTAGCCTAGATGAGGCCTAACCAATGCTGAGTAAAAAGGCACTATCACCTTCCATGTCTTGCACCTAATGCTCCTATTGATGCAGCCCAAAATTGCATTCACTTTTTGTGTAGCTGCACCATACAGCAGACTTATATTGACTCTCTGATACACCAAGGTTGCAACTACATGAGACACTTTACTGCAAATCAAATTAGTCTGCTGCACAGTAAAACATCATCATCTACATGTGCAAAGCAATTAGGGCACAGTAGATTAATTTACTATGCTGCCAGATAGTCCCATCAGATGCAAGTAGTATCTGGCAGTGTAGTATATTACTGTGTTTAAAAACATGTGTAGACAGTGACATCAGGATTAGTTTACTCCAAATTCAGCTGAAGTATATTCAGTCCCATTATTTTCATGTGTAGACATGCTCCATGACTCCTGGATCCTTTTCCATATAGTAATGCCATCCAGCCAATTGTCACCCATTTTTTTGTGTTTTGAATTGTTCTTTGGGAGGTGTAGCGCCTTCTGTTTGTCAGCACTGAACTTCATCCTGTTAGATCTAGACCAGCTTTCCAATCTGTTAAGATTCTTCTAAATTGCACTCCTGTTTCTATTGTGTTTGCAATCCTTTCCAGTTTCATGATGTATGTAAACTTGCTCAAGACGTTCTCAATTCCAGCATCCAAATTCTTATATAATAAAGGGCTTAGTCCATCTGCCTGCCTGTCCATAACACTCTTGGAGCACTCTGATTAGTTAGTGAAACAACCAATCAGAGTGCAGAGTGCTGCCATGTTGGTGGGGAGGGAGCAGGGGGAAATGAGGCCAGCAGTGCTGGCCTCATCTCCCTGCTCTGTACCTGCCATGGCAGCACTCTGTCACCTCCTGAGGAGTGGAGAGGGGGGCAAGGCCAGTGGTACTGGAGGAGGTTGAGAGGATGGCAGGGTAAGCTCTTTATCTGTCTCTTCCCCCCAGCTCCTGGGAGGTGGTAGCGGCCTGGGGTGGTGGTGCTCCATTTCTCCCCCCTGCCCCATCATTCTTGATGAGCAGTTGGCTAGTCATGAATAAATACATTGAACAGGACTCTTTTTGAAAACTCCTGCCACTCTGACATGGATCCATTTAACATTACCCTTTGCTTGTGGCTATCAAGCCAGTTGTCTATCCACCTGATAGTAATTTTGTCTAGTCCACATTTCTCCAATTTATTTATTTATAAGAAGGTCATGTTGGACTTTGCTAAAAGTCTTGTTGAAATGCAGATATGTTATATCTGCAGCATTCCTTTTATCCACCTAACTAGTTATCTTGTTGAAGATAGCGCTCAAGTTTGTTTGGCACAATCTGTTCTTAGTAAATCCATGCTGCAAAGCTACTTATGATCAGCCTTTTCTCAGTGCTTGCAGATGGACTTCCTTGGCATATGCTCCAGTAAATTCCCAGGTATCAAAGCGAGACTAACTGGTCACGGTGCGTTTCCTGGGTCCTCCTTTTTGCATTTTTAGAGAGACATTATGTTGGCCTTTTTCCAGTCCTCTGGTACCTTATCCATCTTTTTAAATATTATTGGCAGGGGCCTCAAGATCTCCTCTGTCAGTCCCTGGGATGAATGACTTGAATTAATTCAGACCCACCAGAATCTCTCTGACTGTTGCTTTTGTTTTAATCCCTCAGTTCGTCTCCTTCCTTATCCAGATAACACTTACTAGCTATCAATTTTTGGTGACAACTGAGGCATAATAGTTGTTGAGCAGCTCTACCTTCTTTGTATCTTATTTTAAGAGTTTGCCTAGGCTATTTAATAGTTTTTGTTTTCTTTAACTTCCCTTTCTTTGGCTTCCCCCTCTTTTACTGTATCTACCCAAATCCAAGACAACTTCAAAAATTTAAGATGACCCCCACAATAATTCTATATGTGGAAAATTATAAATGTTATATTTTTTCCATGTGGAGAATCAAGTTATTAGAGGGTCATCTTAAATTCATTCTCCCCAACCCCACCATAGTGGTGGGGAAAGCAGTTGTGGGGAGTGAAGGGTCAGACCCCCGGCCCCTTGCCCTCATGCCTGGGCTTGCCTCACTGCTACCTGTTCCCTTTGTCCCCCTCCATCTTCTCCTGCCCCTTGCCCTCCTATGCCTGTGCCTGACTCCCTGCTACCTATCCTCCCACCCTCTGCTCCTTCCACCACCTGCCTTCATCCCTCTGTCCCCTGCCTCAAGCCAATACTCACATCTAAGACTAGGCCTTTTCCCCCCTATGTTAACTGGGGCCGGGGGGGGGGGGATTTTTGTAAATACAGTATATAAAATTCCACCTCCATAGTGACCCTTTGCTGTTCTGTTGCCTGTATTCTACAGTATAGAAATACATTTGTTTATTTAGCTTTTTTTAATGTAAGTAGTTTTAACCCTCTGTCACAAGCAGTTAGACAATTTTGACACATTATTTCAAAGGAACAAAACTCTGAAAACAGGTTCAGGTATTTGTCTGATACAATATTGTTTATTTACAAAGAATGTACAAAGTCATATTTTCCTGAAAAAGCAGGAATCAAACAGTGTACAATTCTAACTGTGCTCCTATCCAGTAGTTTACCCAAAAGCCTACCAGTGCTTAGCTCTCTGCTACTTCCCTCCCCACTTCACTGGACTTCCCGCTGTTCATATCATAGACCCCCTACAACTAATAGCTAGCAAACTCAATGGTCAATATATGGCTTGCAAATGCTTGTTTCAGGCAGTGACATCTACCTATGTTTTGTTTGGAGGATCCTATTATTTCAGATATTCGTTTCCAGAAAAGAGCTTTATGGTCTCTAACACTTATCCTAAATGAAGGGAAGCAGTATATTAAAGTTCAGCAAGGTTTAACCCACAGCAGAATATAAAGCTCCCATTGTTAGATAAAACAGCAGCAGCACACTTTACAAATTAAACAAAAGTAGCTTTTAAGATATGAACCATAATTATTGAGAAAAATCAATAATCAATATTGAGGGAGCTCCAGGCTGAGGTGAGCAGGCTGCAGGGGATCAGGGCTGCAGAGGACAAGATTGACACCTATTTCCATTCACTGCAGGACCAGGCGTCCAGCATACAGACCCCTCAGGAGAGGCGCACAACAGAGGAGTGTCGGAAGGTACCCACCAGAACCAGGGCTGCTCGGGCTAGTGTGGTGGAGGCTCCCCAGGTACAACTCAGGAATGAATGAGGCCCTGGCAGCCCTGGAGAAGGACAAAGGGGATGCATCCAGCGGGGACAGTGCCGCTCCATGCACGACACAGACAGCACAGAGAGGGAGCACTAGGAGGAAGAAACGCTGAGTCCTCATCATTGGAGATTCCATCCTAAGGGGAACAGAGGATCCCATCTGTTGACCCAACCCCATGGCACGTGGGGTCTGCTACATGCCTGGGGCTCAGATTCAAGATATCACAGAGAGGATCCTGGCCTACATTCGACCCTCGGACTAGTACCCCATGGTCCTTATTCATGTGGGAACAAGTGACATGGCCAGGGGCAACCCAGACTGCATCATGAAGGACTTTGGAGGCCCTGGGGGCCAAGCCCAAGGAGATGGTGGCACAGGTGGTATTCTCTATTTTTCCAGTAAGTAGACATAGACAGTGACATGAGGCCTGCATCGGTGAGGTTAACCGCTGGCTACGGAGTTAGTGTGGCCAGGAAGGCCTCGGGTTCCTGGACAATGACCCACACTTTCGCACAGGGGACATGCTTGGGAGGGATGGGCTACATCTCTCCCCTAAAGGCAAGTGTCTTTTCTTCCAGGTTGGCTGATCTCATACGGCGTGCTTTAAACTAGCTTTGCTGGGGGATGGGGCCACAGGAAGACATGAGGACACCTTCCAGCCAAGACTGGTGACATGCACAAGGAGTACCCAGGTAAGTGATGGGGGTCCAGATAGTCCTACGAATTGGGGGGTGGTGTATGCACCAATACAAGGCCTGAAATGCCTCTACACTAATGCTCATAGCATGGGAAATAAACAGGAGGAACTCGCCTTCCGGATAGCTAGTACAAACCCAGACATAGTAGGGCTCACAGAAACCTGGTGGGATTCATCCCATGACTAGGAGGTAAACATCAGGGACTACAGACTATACAGGCGGGATAGAATGGGGAGGAGAGGTGGGGGTGCGGCGCTCTATGTCAAAGAGCAATACACATCCTCAACTAACAGGATGGAGTCAGAAGAGGGGCAGGCTGAAGTGCTCTGGGTCAGAATACAGGGGGGTTATGGGGAAAGGGACTTAACAGTGGGAGTCTACTACAGACCACCTGTAACCCGGGCAGTACTCCAAAAGGTACCCCCTCTCCAATCGAAGGGATCAAAGCAGGTGCACAAGCGCTGCAGAAGGTGTAGGGGCCCTCCTCCCCCTACAAGGCAGAGGCAAATCACTAATGGGGACGTAACCATATACCTTTTAATGAGAGAACAGTGCTGGGAACATAACAGGTATAACCCAGGGGGGGAATAGGGGACACTACAACACCCCGAGGGGGCAGGATTTAACAACGGTTAGATACTTACATAGATGTATTCATCTAGTTGACAAAAGACAGGGTTAACAAAATATAAAACACAAATAGCAGAACAAACAGTACTGGCTGGCAAAATATAAAAGGCACAAAATGCAAAATGTCAACTAACAAGTAATATAGGGCCTAGGTACCTGGGGGGGAGGGGGGGTGAAGAGGGAAAACGCAATGACCCCTTTCCACTACAACAAGAATTTCTCCCTAGTTTGATGTAAATATGCGGCCCCCTTCTTCTAGGGCTTCTCCAAAATGTGGCCCCCTTCTCTAGGGGCTTCTCATCAGTGTCCCCTCTCTGGGGCTCTGGTCAGTGCACCCCAAATGCTGCACCCTTGCTGGTGCTGGGGTCCCCACACTGCTGTGGGTCCCCTATGAGGCCTCCTGCAACCCCTAGTAGCCTCACCCAAACCCACCGGTCTTTAAGCAGCAACACAACACAAGCCCCTGGGCTGTAACAGAAATTAAAGCCGCCCGGCTAAAACATCATTTAAGCCTACCAGGGAATGCTTCATCCCACAGCATTGCCAGATGCTGCTCCTGCGGTAAGGCATCTCCTCTCTTCCCTGAGAGAACTCCTTCCCCCTTGGCTGCTGGCAGGGAACTCCCTCTGGCCTCAGCCCCTAGGGTTTATAAGGGAGCCAGGCCCTGCCGCTTTCAGCCAGCTGACTGCTGGTAGGTATGGGTTGCTTGCTAGCTCCAGTTGCCCTGGCAACCAACAGCTGAGCTTCTTACTTACTGTTAGGGCTCTTTCCTTAGCAGTTTCCTCTCTTTAGGAGCAGGGCACCCAAGTGCTCTGCGACAGTGAGGAAAGGGAATCCCAAGTCCTCCAATCATCTTTTAACCTTTCAAAACCCCTGGGCTAAATCGCTACCAGCTAGCCCGCCACACACCCAACCAAGGGGAAGAGCTGGACTGCGAATTCTCAGGTCAGCTTGCGGAGGCACTTAAGGCAAAGGATGTAGTTGTCATGGGTGATCTAAATTATGTGGACATCTGCTGGGAGGAGCAGTCAGCCAGGTCGGACCATTCACGAAAGTTCCTTGCTGAGATATAGGACCTCCACTTAACCCAGGAGGTGCACAGTCCCACCAGGGGGAATGCCCTCCTGGACCTGGTCCTGGCCACAGGCAATGACCTGGTGAGGGGACTCCTGGTTCTTGACCACCTGGGTGACAGTGATCATCACCTACTGGAATTCACCATCCAGCTCAGGGTGTCAAGGGCCTGCAGCAAGGCAGTAGCCCTTGACTTCAAGAGGGCCAGCTTCAACGAGTTGAGGAGATTGGTAGGAGAAGCACTGGGGTCCTGGAGGGTAGGGGAACTGGGTGTCCAAGATGAGTGGTCGTTCCTTAAGAAGCCCAAGCAACGATCCTCCGAACCCAAGGGCTGACAGTCCCAGCGAGAATCAAAGTAGGCAAGAGTGCTCAAAGTCCCCCTGGCTCACCAAAGGCATTCAGGAACACCTGCAACCCAAAAAAGAGGCATACACCCAGTGGAAGGGAGGGGCTATCACCAAAGAGGAGTATACCTCCATCGCTCAGGTTTCTAGGGGGCCTGTTAGGAAAGCTAAGGCAAATACGGAACCAGGGCTAGCATCAAGGATCAAGGACAACAAAAAGTCCTTTTTTAAATACATAGGGAGTATGAAGAAAGCACAGGGTAATGTGGGGCCCTGCGGGGTACGCTTGGCAATCTGGTGGTTGCACCAGAGGAAAAGGCAGACCTTTTTAACAATTTCTTTGCCTCCATTTTTTTCTGCAGGGACTGGGACTCCCCCACTGAGATTCAGGACGAACTCAGGAGAGACTCTGCCAGGCCTAGGGTCAGGGAGGACCGAGTTAGGGAACTTCTGGATGGGCTGGATGTGTTCAAATCAGCAGGTCCAGATGCTCTCCACCCCAGGGTTCTGAGGGAATTGGCAGGGGTTATTGAGGGGCCCCTGGCATTGCTTTATGAGCACTTGTGGTGCTCTGGCCAGGTGCCAGGTGACTGGAAGAAGGCCAATGTTGTCCCCATTTTCAAAAAAGGGAGGAGGGAGGACCTGGGCAACCGGTCCTGGGGAAGCTCTTTGAGAAAATTATCCAGGAGCACATCTGTGAGGGACCAGCAGGGGGGATGATGCTCAAGGGCAACCAGCATGGATTCATTAGGGGCAGGTCCTGTCAGACCAACCTGATTGCTTTCTACAATCAGGTCACAAAATCATTGGACACAGGTGTTGCAGTGGATGTAGTCTTTCTGAACTTCAGGAAAGCCTTTGACACTGTCTCCCACCCCATTCTCATTAAAAAGCTAGGCAACTGTGGCATCAGTGCCTACAGTCAGATGGATCGCAAATTGGCTGAGGGGCCACACCCAGAGAGTGGTGGTGGACGGGTCATATTTTACCTAGAGGGATGTGGGCAGTGGAGTGCCCCAGGGCTCAGTCCTTGGGCCCACACTGTTCAATCTCTTTATTAGTGACTTGGACGAGGGGGTGAAAAGCACCCTGTTCAAATTCGCTGATGACACCAAGATCTGGTGCAAGGTGGGCATGCTAGAAGGGAGGGACAGGGTACAGCTGGACCTGGACAGGTTACAGGGGTGGGCGAATGAGAATAGGATGAGATTCAATACTGACAAGTGCAGGGTACTTGTCAGTTTGGATTATCGATTCCAAAATGAACATGGGCCGCCAATGTGAGGACACGGTCAGTAAGGCTAACCGCACCTTCTCATGCATCCACAGATGCATCACAAGCAGGGCCAAGGAGGTGATCCTGCCCCTCTATGCGATGCTGGTCAGGCCACAGTTGGTGTCCTGCATCCAGTTCTGGGTGCCACAGTTTAGGAGCGATGTGGCCAGCATTGAGAAGATCCAGAGGAGGGCCACTCTCATGATCCGGGGACAGCAGGGCAGACCCTATGAGGAGAGGCTACAGGACCTGAACCTGTTCAGCCTCCACAAGAGAAGGCTGAAAGGGGACCTGGTGGCCATCTATAAACTTACCAGTGGGGACCAGCAGGGAATGGGAAAGACCTTGTTCCCCTGTGCACCTCCCGGAGCAACAAAGAATAACGGCCATAAGTTCATCGATTCATAGATGTTAGGGTCGGAAGGGACCTCAATAGATCATCGAGTCCGACCCCCTGCATAGGCAGAAAAGCGTGCTGGGTCTAGATGACCCCAGCTAGATGCATATCCAACCTCCTCTTGAAGACCCCCAGGGTAGGGGAGAGCACCACCTCCCTTGGGAGCCCGTTCCAGACCTTGGCCACTCGAACTGTGAAGAAGTTCTTCCTAATGTCCAATCTAAATCTG
>NW_005841882.1:1295662-1295915 GCF_000455745.1 Alligator sinensis | reverse complement strand
GCATGGTAGTCTGGCGCCTTGCTGCTGCCTCTCTACAATCCCAGTGAGAGACTTGTCATGCCCCTCTCTTAGGAACACTGAGGCAAAGAACTCGTTGAGGAGTTCAGCCTTGTCCCCCCTGTCCGTCACCAATTGCTTCTGCCCATTTAGCAGGGGTCCTATTCCTCCCTGGGCCTTCCTTTTACTCCCTATATATCTAAAAAACAATTTCTTGTTGTCCTTTACTTGGGATGCCATCCTCAGCTCCATGGTA
>NW_005841882.1:1281614-1295652 GCF_000455745.1 Alligator sinensis | reverse complement strand
TATATTCATCTTTGGTGATCTCTCCCTGTTTCCACTTTTTATGTGCTCCGCTTTTGGCCCTTAGGCTGCCCTGGATTTCTCCGGTCAGCCAAGGAAGCCTCCTAGCCCCTTTCCCTCTTTTTCCTCGCATCAGGATCATCTCCCCTTGTGCCTGAAGGATCATTTCCTTAAGGCACATTAAGTTAAGTTGTTTGAGAGTAGGTTCAGGCTGGACATGGACATTAGAAGGCACTACTTCAGTCAGGGCGGCTAGGATCTGGAACCAACTTCCAAGGGAAGTGGTGCTGGCTCCTACTTTGGGGGTCTTTAAGAAGAGGCTTGATAATTACCTAGCTGGGGTCATATGACCCCAGTATTCTCTTCTGACCAGGGCAGGGGGTCAGACTTGAAGATCTACTTAGGTCCCTTCCGACCCTACATCTATGAATCTCCTAAATTAAATCTAAATATTGGCGCCTGTCAAAAGAAGTCTATGGCCTGGGCACACATTACACTTAAGATGTGATTGATTAAGCTGTTAATTCAGATCTAAGTTGTTGCCCAGGCACATGTTAATGCAATTACTGGCATGGTAAAACAAGGAATAAGTCACAAAGTTATTCGACAAAAAATGTGTAATAACTTTGTGGCTGGTTCCTATCATGCCATTAATTGAATGTGTGGCCAGGCTGGGGCTCCCAGCCATGGGTGGTGCTGTCAGCTGATGGGGCTCCCAGCTTGGAGGCATATAGTGTGTTCCCTTGGCTGGGAGCACCATGTGCATTCCATGAGTCCCTATGGTTGGGAGCTTGGATCAGCTAACTGGGCTTCCAGCAACAGAAGCATATTGTGCACTCCCGTGGCTGGGAACCTCATCAGCTGACAGGGCTCTCAGGTGCTGGAGCTTGCTACTTGCTGGTTATCATGATCCCGGGCTCCCCCTGCACTGGCAATAAGGCATGGTGAGATCTGATGCTGGATCCCACAATCATGTCTCCTGCTATGTACAGGTGGCATGACAAAGTGCAACTGTGGCATCCCACATCAGCTCTCATCACACCTTCACTTGCACTTCTTTCAGGCATGCATGGAAATCAAAGGTAATCCTCCCTCCACAAGAGACAAAGCAATGATGGAACTGCTCTGCAATTGTTCCCTTCATTTTGGCACCTTAAGCCATGAGGGAAAAATTGCCAGTGAACATATAAGCCATGAATCTTTGACTCACATGGGTTACAGCAGTGCAGAGAGCACTGATAGAACTTGGTTTCTCAGTTCTCCATCCCCCTCCTCTCTTCTATACCACACAGACTGCACCAGGCAGAGCCCTCTATAGCTGCAGCATGGATAGGAGAAGGCAGGATTTTATCTTAAGTGTTCTGCCACACAGTGCTCAATAATAACATTACATAAAAATTAAACAGTTGCTAGAAATATATATTTTTTGGCTTTGATACACATTATGAAGTGTATTTACTGGCCACTTTCTTAAAGGCCTTGATTGCAGCATTTGATATCCAGGGATATCAACAGCAAAAGTATGGCAGCACAGCACTGTCTGGCTACACAAGTTAATACTAAAGGATTCTGTGGGGATGGTACAGCTCAAGTTGAAACCTGTGCCACCATGGCTTCACTGATATTGGTACCCAAGCTAGCTAGATTTAAGTTAATTTAATTTGGGTATGGCCCTGTAGCAGTGGAGCAACCTGCCAGCTCAAAGAGCCTAGGGCCAGTCTGCAGGTGTATAAGGGTTACAGCCCAGCTGAAGGCCATAAGGAGTGATCGCAGGATGCCTAGGCAACAGGGCCAGTCAAGAGGGATAATTAGCTGGCAGGAAAATAAAAGCTGCCAGGAAAGGGAGTTAAAAAGAGAGACTTTCATAGAGAACTGAAAGAGGGGAATTAGTTTCCTAGGAAAAGGAGCTAGAAGTGGGAAGACAGCAGAGAGCCTAAGAGCAGAGAGCTAAAAGGAAGGGAATGGAACGGATGGGTCAGCTCCACCTGGAGTGCTGTTATCCTGAGAGTCGGCCTGCAATTATGAAGATGACTATGAGACATGGAGAGACCATAAGTGCATCAGAGACTCTGTATATGGCTTATGTTGACTGACTCCTGCTAGGAGGAAGCTTGCCTGGCAGAATATGGATGATAAACAGAACGGCTGTGAGCTAATAAAAGGACAGTGAAAGACTGGGTCTGCAGCTAGTTAACCCCAAACCTGTTACAGGGTCCAAATGCTGCAATCATATCTCCTGACTTGAGTATAGGCACAACCCCTGTTGTTCTATCATTTAAACTGCATTTATTAATAAACCGGTGTGCAGGGCTGGTAATTGCATACTGGGTGCATCTACACATGCAGTTAATGCAAAGAAAAAAAACTCCAGAGCAGTGTAAACTGTTCCTGGGCACAATGTCTACATGTGAACCTGGGACAGCAGCAATTTGAGCCAGGGCAGAGCAGGGCCCCAGTTGGCTGCACTGACTGAGTGCAATTAACGCCTGCAGCCAGTATCTACACATGAGTTTCAGCACAGAAAATTACTCCATCATAAAATAATATTGTCCCTGACAGTACTTCATAGTTTTATAGTAGCTAGGGTCAGGAGGGACGACCACACCCCCCCCCCCCCCCCCCCCTGCCACAGGCAGGAATGAATGCTGGGTTTACAAGACCCCAGACAGGTGATCGTCCAACCTCCTCTTGAATTTGCCCAAGGTAGGGGTGAGGACCACTTCCCTGGGAAGCTGGTTCCAGATTTTGGCCACCCTAACTGTAAGATATTGCCTTCTGATCTATAACCTAAACCTATTCTCTATCAGCTTATTACCATTGTTCCTTGTCACCCCAGGTGGTGCTGGGGAGAATAGGGATCTACCCATTTGCTGTTGATCTCCCCTGATGAGCTTGTAGGCAGCCACCAGGTCCCCCCTCAGCCTCCTATTGCTGAGGCTGAACAGGTTCAGGTCCCTCAATCCCTCCCCATAGGGCCTGTCCTGCTGCCCTCTCACCAAATGGGTGGCCTTCCTCTAAACCCTCTCCAGGCTGGTCACATCCCTTTTGAAGTGCAACGTCCAGTACTGGACGCAGTATTTCAACTGCGGCGTGACAAAAGTCGCATAGAGGGGGAGTATCACCTCTCTGGACCGGTTTGAGATGCAATACTATCTTATGGCACAGTAAATTAATTTACTGTGCCCTAATACCAACCCATGTGTAGATGATGACACTTTACTGAAGAACTTATTACATTCTGAGTAAAGTTTCCCCTAGCCCCTGCTGGCATAACAAGGAATAATGGGCACAAGTTGATGGAGAGGAGGTACAGATTGGACATCCGAAAAAACTACTTCACAGTCAGGGCGGCTAGGAGCTGGAACCAACTTCCAAGGGAGGTGGTGCTGGCCCCTACCCTGGGGATCTTTAAGAAGAGGCTGGATACTTACCTGGCTGGACTCATTTGAGTCCCGTTTTTGTTTTTAGGGTGAGTGGTTTTGTTTGTGTTTTTGGGTTGTTCTCCCGCCCTGGCGGGGGGTCGGGCTAGAAGATCTATTAGGTCCCTTCCGACCCTGAAACTATGAAACTATGAAACTATGAAAGTACTTATGTAGATGCACTTTACTGTGGTACTGAGAAGAGGAGTCTAACTGGCTGGAACCCCAGAAGCATTCTGACCAATCCTGCCAGAATGCTCACAGGAGTAATGAGGGAAGCAAACATTCAAGAAAAGGCTGAGACACTTTTTAGATAGGGTGCTGAGTGCTCTTATGCCTTGTGCTGGGTCAGTTCACTGTTCTCTGTCCAATCTCTTGAGTCAGTGTTCAACTTCTCCTGATCTTTATATTTAGGGGGTGCATCTACATGAGGCATTTACTGCAGAGCTGCCTAATTAGCTCCACAGTAGAGTCTCAACATCTATACATGCAGTCCTATTAGGCTGCAGGAAACTAACTCTGCTGCAGGTTAGTATTTGCAAATAAAGTACTCTCTTGCAGCGACATTCCTTAGTGTGCAGCAATGCACATGTAGATGCTGATGGAGCTGCCTGGGGCACAAGGGTGCTTCAGTACGGGGCTTTCTGCCAGCTAGCCCCACACTGGAGCACTCCCATGACCACACCAGCCCCTCTGCAGCATGTTGAGCTGGGTCAGAGCAGCCCCAGGCTGGCAGGCTGACCCCCAGGGCTCCCTGGGTCTGCAGTCCTGATCACACATGAAGATGTGGCACCTGGGAGCAATAAATTCCAGTGCAATAAGTGCCAGAAATTCTTGTTTCACATTTATTTCATGTGTAGATGTGCCCAAGGAGTAACAAAGACTGAAATTGTGATTGGTAGAAGAAAGAAAACAGAATATCTTTATTACCTTTTCCTTCCTACTTGTGACCACTCTCAGAGAACCAATTGCAATGGGTGCCTATACACATACACCGAGGCTGCTCTGGCGCACTGTAATTACAATGCAATTAATCGAGTCTGCTGCGCTGGAGCATGATAATTATTATACTCTGGCAGACTCCAGCATCACATGTATCAGTGTTCCCACAGTGAAAAATGGCAGCAGGCACACTTTAACTAAAGCTCATTCAACCAGCTTTAGTTAAGGTGCCCCCACTGCCATTTTTCAGTACAGGGATGCTGATACACATGCCACCTACTGCCATTTTCCAGCATGGGGACGCTGATACACTCCAGGTGCTTTAATTGGGGCAGCTCTTGAGGCCACTCTAATTGAAGCATCCTATCCCCCCACCCCGAGGACATGTATAAATGCCCAATCAAGCCAATTTGTTTAAAATGCAAGGTGCATACAAATATGAATCCAAATATGAACCGAACTGTCAACTTTAATCCCTTCTAAACCAGCTAACATTTGTAGATAAAGCAATGTCATAACATAGGCAGAATTTCTACAGGTCTGCAATATGTTTCATGAAACAATATTGCCATAATATAAATAACAGATTTTCTTACAACTTCAGCGAAATACACTGAAACTTAGTAAAGCCTGTATCTTACAAGTTCAGGAATAGAAAAAGTCAAACTTCACCAGAAGAACAAACTAATTTTCAATCATTCTTAAAACTGTACAAAATATTTTTATTTCTTTTTTAGTCTTGTGCCATTTCCTATGTATTTCAGTGCACTCCAGATGTAGAATTAACACTGTTGCAATGGATTAATTTATATACAGACATATTAATGTAATACACATCTGAAATGGAAAAGAGACTAATAGCTTCAAACAGAAAGGGGTCAGTCAACTCTTATCTTCCCTCTGTTAAACAGAAGTTAATCAATGTATGTAGGGCTCTCTTTTGCAGATAATATAAAGCATCTTCACAGACTTACATGCAGCTACATTACTGGAGACTAATTTGTGAGAGCTTGAGAGATGATGCAATATATTAACTACTACTTGTGTAAACATTAACTGGTATAATTAAAGCTGCTGTCATTCATTTCCTCCTTTCCTCTTTTACCTGGAGACTTGACTGGACAGCAGTAAAGGAGGCAAGAGATGGATTTTGAGGCATATCAGGAACTAAGAAAGACTCCATGAAGGATAATTCAAGCTCTGACAGTACTTCATCTTTATTACCAGGAAAATATATGTCCATAATATATTATAGTCCCAGATGGTAGGAAGACAAGGCAAAGGAGATTCAACATCTCACTGACATCCATAATATGGACAGGTTTTTCTGCACCATCAAAGCCATTTATGGCTCAAGTACTCAGAGACCGAGCCCCTTGAGACCTAAGGATGGAAGAGACCTGATCAAGAAAAGGGGAACCATTAGAAGGAGCATTCTGAAGCCTTTTCAATCAAGACTCTCCTGTTGATGAGTGTTCTCAACTCCATCCCACAACACCCAGTCAGAGACAATCTCAGACATCCAACCCTTGATGAGGTGAGGAAAGCCATCAAGCAAATAAAGAATGACAAGGCATCTGGAACTGATGGAATCCCTGCCAAAATCTTCAAGGAACGGGGAGAAGAGCTCACATCACAGCTCCTATGCCCTCATTTTAAGGATCTGGAATGATGAGGAAATCCCAGATTTTCCTCAGAGGCACCATGATTGTGACAATCTTCAAGAAGGAGACAAGTCTGACTGGAAATTGCAGAGGGATTGCTTTGCTATCCCCTATGGGAAAGATCATTGTGAGAACCCTCCTGAACTGTTTCCTTTCACTTGCTGAAAAGGTCCTCCCAAAATCTCAGTGTGGGTTTAGGGTATCAAGAGGCACAGCTGACATGATCTTCATTGCTTGCCAGCTGCAGGAAAAATGTCAGGAAAAAAATAAACCTGTCCACATGGCTTTCTTTGACCTCACAAAAGCTTTTGACTGTCAACCGAGCTGTGCAGGATCCTTCTGAACTATGGGTGCCCACCAAAATTCATCATCATTCTTTGCCTGATCTATAATGGTATGTGAGTGGTGGTTCTCAGTAACAGATCTATCACAGATCCCTTTGAAGTTAAGATGGGAATTAAGCAAGGCTGCCTCATCATTTCAAAACTCTTCTCTATTCCTTACCGCAATGCTACATCTAACCACCCACCAACAATCTTCCAGTCAGAATGGAACTAAACTACCAAATGAATGGTAAGCTGTTTAATCTCAGCTGACTCTGAACCAAAACCAAGTTTACTCCGACGTTAATCACTGAGCTCCTGTACGCTGATGATGCTGTAGTGCATTCTCACTCGGAAACAGACCTGCAAGCAATCATTGACATCTTTACTGAGGCATACAAGAAAATGGGCCTGATGCTTAACATTCAGAAGACTACGGTCCTCCATCAACAAGTTCTTAATAAGCAGTCCCCAGCTGCGGTAATTCAAATTCACAGTGAGACTCCGGAGAACATCGAGTATTTCCTGTACCTCAGAAGCCATCTCTCACAAAAGGCTGACATCAGTGAAAAAATCCAACTTGACCACAAATGTGCAAATACAGCCTTTGGACACCTGAGGAAACATGTTCAAAGATCACAACATCAGATGGGAAACTAAGCTCATGGTTTATCAAGCATTCATGATCCCCACCTTACTATATGGAGCTGAGATATGGACAACATACAGAAGACATCTCAAGCCACTAGAGAAGTACCATCAATGCTGCCTGCAGAAGATCCTTCAAATCCAGTGTGAAGACAGATGCACCACCATTAGCATCTTCTTACAAGCAAACACCACAAACATTTGAGGCAATGTTCATCCAACATCAACTTCTTCTAGGAGTCCGACTCCACCTCAGTCAAGGCGTATGCAGTACTGACATCAACTTGTGGGTAACTATCGCCTAGGACCACCCCAAATGGAGGAAGCATCTGCTGCAAGACTCTCAGTACTTTGAAACTTTATGACAACAACAGGAAATGGAAAAGTTGAAGTGGCAGAAACAGTGTGCCATGGACCAAATCAAGAACCCAGAGCCACCCACTTCACATGGAAACATGTACCCAAGCTGCAACAGAGTTTGTCAATCCCATATAGGCTTCATCAGCCATTTTTAACCTATAGATAAGACAATCATCCTTGTCTCTAAGGTATTGTCAATTAAGACAGGCCTAGTATGCAAACCCAGTATCTGCTGTGCTGAGGAGTAGCGGGCGGGGGGGACACCCAAAAAACAAAAAACAAATCCAAACATTTAGCTTATCTGCCATGTCTTTCTACTTAACTGCTGCCTTTCCTCCATGGTGTCTCAATAAACCTACCAATCTTCTCATTGGCTTCCTGTTTCTGATGTACTAATAGCTAAATATTGTTCCTTGTATTCTACCTTAGTCCTTCTAATTTCCCTCTATACTAGCTGCTGCAGTTTGTTTCCTTCTGTTGACTTAAATGAGGTTGAAATGCCATATTCTGAAATGCAGAAGACTTGGATTTTTAGAAATGCCTCTTATCTCCCAGAAAAAGAAAACAACAAGAGTTAGTAGTATAAACACCTTATTTATTCATGCAGTCAGGTAACAGTTAACTGTTATTGTAAACAGACAGAATTATTTGAAAGTGGAAAATTTGCAACCACCAAACATGAAGGCAGGTTCGGGACTCTTAAAATGTGGCCCTTAGAGTACAGAGTTCAAACAACAGTTTTTTGGAAACCAAGGGGCATTCTAAACATTTTCAAAGTATTGGTTCTCTGGCATACATGATCACTTGAGTAACGCAGCTTAAAATTGCTGTGCAACTTTGAAAAATCTGTGGCTTCCCTCCACCACCAAAAAGAAAGGAAAAAGAATGTTGCTACCTTCCCCACTACAGCATCTCAGTTCATAGAATTTTAAAACTTCTTCCCACAAGGTATCAAAGAACATGATCATTAGCTTTAATTACAAGCTAACCTGAAGGATTTTTTTAATTAAAGGGAAGTAACTAACATTTATAGTTTAATTTTGAATTTCCATGATTAGGCAAAGTCCTTATTGGAAGTATTGAATGCTACTCACAAAAGGAAAAGATCAAATAGATAAAACAAACACAAATGAAGTTCACAATTTCTCTTCTTCAGGTCAAAAATAAAGAATTGTATGGTCACAGAAAAAATAAGTGATATAAAGAACCTGGCTGAAAAGAAAAATGTCTTTAGAGCAACCATGTCATGACAAAAATGACACAAAATCATCCACAGACTGTATTTTTTAAGTGTGATTTAAACAAGGACTGTGGATTCTTATCCCATTACCTGGGTTAGCTACGGTGACACTTTTGTTCTTGTGGGTTTACTGCTTTTGCTTATCTCTCCCAGTACAGTGCCACTCTCCTTCCCTTCCCTTCCCCTCCATCTCCCTCTTCTCCTCCCCTCATCCTTTTTTGTTCTAATTTCTCTTTCCTTCTTATACTCTGCTCTTTGTAAGTTCTTTCACAGCATCTGATAAAGTGAGCTTCAGCTCATGAGAGCTTGTGTTATAGATATATATATTATTTATAGCTTGGGGTTTTTTTAATCATCATTTCAATGCTACCAGATACATTCAACCTGTTGACTTTCTCTGTGCTGTTACCTGCTTCCAATTTTCATACAACTGGTCAGCACTTAAACCTCATATTCCAGGCAGCTTGCTCCATTTTAGTGCAGCACCTTAGCAGCTCCTTGACACAGAAGCTATCTAGGAGAGCGTTGTCCAGTGCACTGCTAACTGACCAATTTCACACAATGGTGCTTTTGCACCTCTGGTGTGTGGCAGGAAAGTTCACAACATTGGCACATACCCAAAACTGAGGAGACTACACCTAAATGTGTACCTATATTATGCTTTGAAATTGAACAGATTAATTTTGGGGATGAACCAGAGTTTAAAAGAGGCTGGAAGCAGCCTGGTTAGAAAAGAGAGCGGAGGGGGTGGAACAAACTCCCACAGCTGGAAAAGGAGGTGTTTGGAGAAGAGGCCAGGGAATGGACTGGAGAAAAAGAGGCATGCATCAGAGTTTTAATACAGGAAGTTTGAGAATTCTACCATTTTTATTTCATGCCCTATATCTACCTCCAGCTGGTCCTGCATTGGATTTAAACCTTAGCATTGGTTGGAACAGAGGTTATGGACATACATAGGGAGTGGACAAAACAAATGTGCTTTAACTTACTGTGTTGGCAAGCTAAGAATATTCCTGGACAGATACTAAGAAAGAGTGGACAGACAAGCTCTCCCACAGTACTTTGTGAAACAATTCGTAGAGCAGCACAAATTAGTTGGCACTAAGGACTCTAATACCTAATCCCAGAAAACGTAGAGCTTCACATGGTTTAATGCCGCACCAGTGTAAAAACAGCTACAAAATGTATGACCCAAGTGTGGCTCTTCAGTATAGACTCAAAAATGGGCTCCATTAACCTGGGTTCCTGTCCGTGGATCTCAGTAAAATCCAGGGAAAATACATAATCAAAAAATCTGATGAAGTAATGGAATTCTTCTTTTGGGGCTTCCAGAAATAAAAATAGCAATTGTCCTAAGCATGATTGCTTTAAAGTACAAACGATGAAATAACAGTTTCTAATTTGGGCCAAGGGTAGTCCAGAAAAAGAGAGTAAGGGCAAACCAGTCTCACTGAGATTCTTTCATACTGCCCTCCTGCCTTCAGGCCTGAGCCCTACCCATAGCCCCTTGCCAGTAGTAAGGTCTCTCTCCACCCAGCTCTCACACACTCCACTTACCCTCCAATTTTTCAGGGTATGTCTGGACTGCTTCCCCAGCACTCCTGAGAGTGCCAGAGAGAGGCATGGTCTCATGCACTCATTTCTACTCTAAACATGCCTTACCCATCTCTTAGCAGCACTCTTCAAACACACTAGAAACAGAGCTTGATGGTGGCAATAGAGGGCACCCTTGTTTCCTCATTTCCAGGTCTGGCATATGCACAATAAGAATGGGTGGGCAGGAATGGGCTTCTTGGTGGTGCACTCAGAAGTACCAGGAAAGTAGCATAACCATACCTTCAGGACTGCCTGCTACCTGGCTGTCCCTCCATTTCTGTTCCCAAGCTGTTGCCTTTGGCCTACTGGTCCCACTCCTATGCAGATATTGGTTCCTTCCTAAAATTTGGAACTTTTATTTAAAGCTATATTTTTATTTCCAGTATTCTAGAGGTTATAGCATATACTGTTGGCTGGATATTGGACTGAGAAGTAACACAAACCCAGCAACATGCCAGGTTCACTGTAACATTTTATTATTACATACATTTATAAAACCAGAAGAAAAACTGTTTGTAATCAGTAGATCTTCACACATTTTGGAAATATACCCACTTTTCCATTCCTATTAATATAAACATATCATTTATTAGAATTATTTAACATGACAATACATGTCAATAGACAACAAATGGAATGTATGAAATACATGATAGATCCTTATTCCAAGTAGCTTACTGTTTAAAATGGAAATCAAATACATTCTACAAAACAAGAAAAACACAACAGAATATGAGGGCATTACATCTGGAACATATCATAGAATAGGTTTTTAGCAAGTAATTTTTTAAGGATGATCAGCACAGAGCTGTTTGTTATATTATGTAGGAGGTGGCAATTTGTCTCAGCCACCTCTTAATAATTTATTCCACTGCTTGGTTGCTTTCACTGGGAGGAATAGTCTCCTGATATTTAGGTTATATGGTTCCTGCCTTAGCTGGAGGCCACTGCTCCTTGTTCTCTCATCTCTTAAAATCTACCTTCTCTTCATTTATAGCATTACTTCAAAAGTATTAATAGATCTTGTGATCACATTCCAACTCATCTTTAACTTGCTCAGTCTCTCCTCATATATTTATCATTGTATTGGTTTGTTGTTGTTCTACATTATTTATTTTTTGCAAGTGGATAGGAAAGAACTTTAAGGAGAGGTAAAGTGTGAAAGTGTAGCAGGGAAGACAAATAGGTTTACAATTTGTACACTAGGAAATTCATGTCAAAACTAGATACAGGACTTTAGATGAAAACCAGATGAGTGGCAACACAAGAACATCTGCTTTAACAATCTGGAAGTAAGCGTTTACTGAGTCTGATGCTTTTTATAACTCAGGCTTTATGGTTTATCTCTCCTCTTATTCTTCTGCCACTTACATGTTTGCAGTTAATATGCACAACAGGCGTGTTTACATGAGATGTTACTGCGCAGTAGCGCCAGTGAATGTCTTTTAGGTGACACTACTCCACAGTAGTCTAATAATACTGCACACTAGCATATTAGTGCTGTCTGTCCTGTGATGTGCTACTGTGCAGATGCACCCAATGTCTCCTAAACTGCAGGACATAGCTTCTATCTCACCATACAGGGAAATTATAATTCATTGCCAATATTCTGAAAACATAAATTATGAAAAATAATCAAATTTGTCAACTCTCTCAGAATAAAATGTGAGTAAATAAATAATATTTTTAAAATAGGGCTTCAGAAAACTGATTTATGCACTTCTACTGGTTGCCCATTCCTGTTCAAATTTTGATTTAACTATTTGATAATCAGGGATCCTGATTTTCACTGATTAAAAAAATCTCCAATTTTCAGGTTTAAAAAAGTAACCCAACATCCATATTTTCTCATGATTAGAATGAAACACCACATTATATATAGTGTTTCATTTTAATCAGAAAAATGTGGTTCTTGGGTTATTTTTTTAATCCAAAAATTGGGGATTTTTTTATCAGAGAAAACTAGGATCCCTGTTGATAATAAATACATTTAATAAATAAAGAGTGTAAGTGGTATGTAATAAATACACCTTTTTTAAAAATGTTCCTGTTTTTCTTCCTTTATTCTTCCCAAAGTAATTTTCCTTTGACTACAAGAGGAAAAATTCATTCAGTGGCTCTCGTGCAGCTTTATGAATCAGTTACAATATCATCTCCTGGTGAAAGCATGGTTTTGTTTATGCCCACAATAATTTCCATAGGCAACATGGAGTTCAGTCTGCAATTCAGCAGTCTGTATCCAAAGTATCTGTGCATATGCTTAACTCCCAGTCATATGCCTAGACATGTCTAAACTGCTCAGGAGTACCATAGTGAAGCAGGACTTGCTTACTTATTCCCACTTGGTTTGTGCCAATTCACCAAAATGAGGCACCATGGCTGCCTCACAGCACTGCTGAAAGTGTGCCCAGTATTATCATAGAATCATAGAAAGAAGGACCAGATGGGACCTGTAAGATCATCAAGTCCGGTCTCCTGCCATGGGCAGAAGGTAATTGGCAGAAGGTATTTGGGCTCAGATAGTTCAATGGAGGTATTTGTCCAGCCTCCTCTTAAAAACCACCACAGATGGTGACTGCACCACCTCTGCTGGAAGTGTATTCCAAATTCTAGTTACCCATATGGAAAAGAAGTTTTTCCTTATGTCGAGATGGAACTTTTCCTTGATTAGCTAGTGTCCATTGGTCTGTGTCTTCCCGGGGTGGGGAGGGATGACAACTTTTCTCAAAAGTTGTTTTCCTAGATCCTGGTGTTCTCCCTTGACATATTTGTAGGCGACTATCAAGTCACCTCTCAGCCTTCTTTTGCTGAGGCTGAACAAACTCAGATCCCGAAGTTTCTTCTCATAGGGCCTGCCCCCCGGCCCTTGATTATGTGGGTGGCCCTTCTCTGCACCCTTTCAAGCTTGTCCACATCCTTCTTGAAGTGTGGTGCCCAGAATTGGACACAGTATTCCAGCTGTGGCCTCACCAATGCCAAATAGAGGGGGAGAACCACCTCTCTCGATGTGTTGGCAACACAACTGCTGATGCATACTAGAGTTTGCTCTGTTGGCAACTTTGTCACGCTGGTGGCTCATATTCATCCTCTGGTCAACTGACACCCCTAGGTCCCTTTCAGATGCAGTGCCAGCCAGTGAACCACCACCCATTGTATAGGGTGACTGTCTGGATTTGAATATCTGTTCACATGCCACTTTGGCACATGCATCTGATGTCGGATGTGGTGGGGTTTCGTGTGACTTCTGGAGGGGTGCTCGATGACTCCGGGGAAAACCCCAAAACTCTCCTGCCACAACTTAAAATGGATCCTCAGTGGTGGGGTCTCCCATTCGGGGCCCCTCGGGATTGGTCACACTTCCTGATGGATATTCGTGGGGTTCCACCTCCTCTACACCCCTTCAATATGCCAGCCTCCGCGATGAGCCACTTGATCTTGATGTGGCTTGCCCTCCGGTCTTGTCGATCCCTGCTCTTCACACCTGCTTGGTTACTATCTTGTTCTTAATATCTTGTTGTTGTGCTCTGGGACAGCTGGATGCCCAACTCTCCTGGATGTCCCTCTGGCCACCTGTCGGCTGTTTGTTAAGTCTGCAGGCTGCTCCTGTCCTCGGAGCACCACCCATACCCGGTCAAAGTAGAGCTAATGGTAATGCTCAGAAAAAAAAAAGGACGAGAAAAAAATCAAAGGGTACAGGCACAAAAAAAAAAGAAAGGGCATAGGAAAAAAAGAAGGCTGGGAAGAGAGGGGAGGTCAGGCTAACTAGCCCTTCCACTGTCACAGCCCTAGTGCCTGTGCCTTAGTGTGTCCCTTGATGCTACTCCAGGTCTCTGCCCCCGTTGAGGTCTT
>NW_005841882.1:1277881-1281597 GCF_000455745.1 Alligator sinensis | reverse complement strand
GCCAGCATTGCCTGCAACCAGCATAGAGAGCTTCCACAGCCTCAGCTGCCTCCACCGCCCTCTCTTGCTCTCCATTGGTGCCGGCTTTTATCCTGGCTGGGTGGCATTCATTAATGACGTCATCCGCCTGTGCCGGCTCCAGCTGTAGATAAGTGCGGCTGATGAACCACGTTGGGGTTTCTTCCTAGCGTGGTTCATCCTGTGCCCAGTGGCCTAAAATAGGTAAGTGACCCCTGATTTCAGGGGTTTTTGTCTGGGGGCAGGTTACCCCCATCATGGGTCCCCCCGCAGGGAGGGCTTCTTGCTCCCCACTGATTGTTCCTGGGGACATATAGATATGGTGAAGGTTCTTCCTATCCAGATGAAAGACCCAGCATTTGTCCCTGTTGAACCTCATATGGTTTTGCTCAGAGTCCATAGGACCAGCCTGTCATGGTCTTCCTGAATCTTTGACCTGTCCTCTGATGTGCCCGCTTGTCCCCACAGCTTGGTATCATCTGCAAACTTAATCTTTGCACTTTTCACTCCTTCATCCAGGTCATTAATAAAGATGTTAAAGGGCATGGGCCCAAGCACAGACTCCTGGGGTACACCATTGGAGATGGCCTTCCAGGATGAGGCCACCCCACCAATTATGACTTGTTGGGATCGGCCACTGAGCCAGTTCCCAATCCACCTCCCTGTAGCCTGGTCTAGGCCAGTACTCTCTAACTTAACTGAGATGATTTTATGGGAAACAGTATCAAAGGCCTTGCTGAAATCTAGGTAGATGACATCCACCTCCTGTACCTGACATCCACCTCCTGTACCATGTCCAGGTTATTAGTTACCTGGTCATAAAAGGACACTAGGTTTCTTAGGCATGATCTCCCCTCTACAAAGCTATGCTGGTTGCTTCTCAGTACCCCACCAGATGCAAGCTTGTGGTTGATGGCCTCCTTAACATTTTTTTAAAGATATTCCCCAGGACCAAAGTCAGACTGACCAGTCCATAATTGGCAGGGTCATCCCTTTTTCCATTCTTAAAGATGAGAACCACGTTCAGCTTTTTCCAGTCATTAGGGACAACTCCTGAGTTCCACTGTGTCTCTTACTGTGTCTTGAGTATGCTTGCTGATATGCACTCAGCATCTGTAACAGGGGGCAAAGGTCCCTATCACTTTAAGAAGGAAAGAACAGCTGAGCTACGGCCAGCTACATTTGAGTATGCAACCAGGGCAAAGCCAAGATAAGGGGCTATGGGGCTGCAAGCTCAGTGCTTCACAGTAGGCAAGAAGGACAGAGCTCCAGATGGGTATTAGACAGTGATGGCAATGTAGTAGAAGCAGGTTGATTATTGGGCTAAGAACCACTTATGTATAGTAGAGAATCTAAGAGGCAGGAAGAGTTGTGCCCGGAGGGATACAAGCTCAGCTTCTGAGCCAGAGCAGAGGGACTGGCCCTGACCTGTAGAGTAAAAGGAACTCCTGCCAGTAAAGGTAGCAAGAGAGAAAACTGCAGACCCAGGAAGATACCCAGAAGGCTGGGTGGGAGCCAACAGATTGGAGGTAGGGTTCTTGCAGCAGGTAGAGACTAAAGGTGGGGTTTGTGTTCTGAGTTGGAAAACAGTTGGTTGAGATTTTGTTTTGTGTTTTACCAAAGGAGTGGAAGTCATGAGGGTGTCTTGGGGAGGCAGTCTGTGCTTTGAGCCCTGCAAAGGGCAAAGAGAAAGAGGGTGCACCCTGCAAAGGTCAGGAGCTGGGCGAGAGAGATGCTGAGAGAGTGAGAAAACCACCTACAAGGGCTAGGAGTTCTAGTGAATGAAATTAGACTTAAAGCCACAAGGTACAGGTGTGGCTATGGGGGAGACCGGAGGTCATGATTAGAGCTCCATAAGGCATTATTAGGGCAGGGAGGCCACATTTAGGGCCTGATTGGTGCCCATAAGGAGACGCCCCAAGACTGCTTTTGGGGGCAGAAAAGCCTTGAGGACTGTCTCGAGGGAAGACACCAAAACGGGCTACTCTGGCCTCTAGAGGCAGCCTCCCAAGATCACCAATTTTGTATCAAAGACATAGCAGCAAAAAGATAGGAAGTTAGGGAGAACACAGCAGCAAGGGGTGTCAGACTCTGGGGGCTGCTATACCATCTAAGGCAGCTACATTGCCTTGTTTGGGGGGGTTTAGAGCAAAGAGAACAGGAATGAGAGGCACAGAGGCTTCATGGTTGCGGTGGACCAGAGGCAGGGCAGTCAGAGTTCTTAGGTACCACTGATTTTCATAGTTGAAATTAAGCGCATGATTAAGTGCTTTGTTGAACAGAGACAGGCTTAAGCATACGCTAAACTACCATGTTAAACTGGGGCCTCCAGTTGCTTCCTACATCTGTCTCTTTTATGCATGATGTCATAAATAATGAAGTCCACATTTCAAAAGTACCTTGTAAATTTTGAATGCTTCAGTTTTTAAAGTGATTAGCTTTCAGTTCTTAAGGCCCAATCTGCAGATGTTTTTAGGACAGGCAGCACAGAATCACCTCAAAGACAGCTGCAAGTGCTCAGAACAACAGTTTCAGAACCATGACGGCATGTAATACATGTACTTGGGAATGCAGGAGTTATATAGAAGGCACTTTATGTAATGAACTCTTTATGTAATGAACTTACTGAACTTGTGAACTTGCTGTGTTGAACTTGGAGGAATAATAACAGCTCAAATAACTTAGGACTTCTCAGCAAGGAAATGCAAGTCACTAAACATGTACATCAAAGAATAGCAAGAACTTGCAAGGACAAAGCAGGAAAACAAAGGCAAAAAATGATACACCTGGCAAGAGATGTTAGAATCAGGGACTGAGGTGATATTTTTTTTATACTAGATGAAAAAGAAGACCAGGAAATCTGTAAGTCCAGTGCTCCAAAGCAAGAGTTAACTAGTAACAGAAGACCCCAAGAAAGCAGAGCTGCTGAATGACTACTTTGTCTCAGTCTTCACAACAAAACTAACAGCAACCAGACAGCTATCAAAATTAATATAGACAAAGAAGGGGAAAGACTGTGGATCATGATAAAAGAGCATGTCAAATATCTTTTAACAAATACAAATGAATTTAAGTCAGCAGGACCTGACAAACTCTGCCTCTGGATCCTGAAAGAACTACCTGTAGAAATCTCAGAGACACCAGTAATAATATTTGCAAAATCATGGGTGACAGACAAAATCCCAGAGAACTGAAAAATATTAACGTGGCACACATATTTTTTTTTAAAGGTGGGTGGGGGAGGGAAGGATGACCTAGGGAATTACAGATCCATCGGTCTAATAGCAAAATTGAGCTAAGAAAGATTAGCTTGTTTAGTGGAAAATATATTTCATAGATTTCATAGACATTAGGGCTGGAAGGGACCTTGGAAGATCGTCAAGTTCAGCCCCCTGCCCAAAGGGCAGGAAGTCAGCTGGGGTCATAGGATCTCAGCAAGATAAGCATCCAGTTTGCTCTTGAAGGTGTTCAATGTAGGCGCTTGAACCACCTCCGGTGGCAGGCTGTTCCAGACCTTGGGGGCTCGGACAGTAAAGAAGTTCTTCCTTATGTCCAGCCTGAAATGGTCTTGTAGTAGTTTATGACCATTCAACCTAGTCGTCATCCCTTGGGGCGCTCTGGTGAACAAACGTTCCCCCAGATACTGGTGGTCACCCCTGATAAACTTGTAGGTGGCCATCAGATCACCCCTGAGCCTG
>NW_005841882.1:1277242-1277555 GCF_000455745.1 Alligator sinensis | reverse complement strand
TGGATGCTTTGCCCCAAAGTTTGGTGTCATCAGTGAACTTGGCCAGTCCACTTCTGACTCCAGTGTCCACATCATTAATGAAGATGTTGAACAGTATCAACATCTGTTGATCAACATCTGTTGATGTTGATCAACATCTGTTGATGAAGATGTTGGACAGAGCCTTGGGGGACCCCACTGGTCACAGGACACCACGATGAGTGACTTCCATCAATTACTACTCTCTGGGTCCGACCCCGGAGCCAATTTTCCAGCCAGTGGATCGTGGAGGACCCAAGGCGACCATTGGGCAGGTTTTCCCACAGGGGGTCCT
>NW_005841882.1:1274397-1275476 GCF_000455745.1 Alligator sinensis | reverse complement strand
CAGGAGGTCCCAAAGTCCTCCTTTGGCGTGGAGGGGGACTGTGGTCTACCCTCTGCCTCCCGGGGGAGAAGGGCCTGGCAGTAGGAGTCTATCTCCTGCTCGCAGTCCCTGATGGCATGCAGTCTCTGGACTGTGGCCTGGAGCTCCTCCAGCTGGCACACCAGAGACCCCAAAAGGGAGTAGACCCCACAAGGGGAGGTCACCATGCTCCCAGGCCCCAGAGCCTGAAAAGGGGACAGGCAGCCCCCGCAGCCAAGAGCCAGGGGCTCTGTCTGCATGGAGGCCGGAACCAAGGGCTCCGTCTGGGTGGCTGTCTCTGAGGTGCCAGAGGGGGGGGGCCGCGGAGCCCGAAGGGACCTTTGGGGTGCGGCACGTTCCTATCCATGCCATGCCTCTAATATTAAAAAGGAGAGATGATTGTTAGCATCTATGCAGTGAAAAACACTGAACCATTAAGTCAATTGACTCCCTCAGCTACCTGAATAGAAATGCCACTATTGCTGCAAAAAGGAATCAAAGTGGAGTGCTTCTATTCCTGGCAGAAAATCCACTCTCCCAATTTTAGGAGGCTAAGTTTTGGGGGAAAGGTATGTGTAAGTAAGATCAAATCATGCCAAGTCAATGTGAGTTCCTTCTTCTACAGCATAACCAGTTTGACTGATCAAGGAAAGACAGTGGACATAATATACCTAGATTTTAGTCTCATCAGTAAACTAGAGAAATGTGGGCTAGACAGAATTACTGTTAGGTAGATTCATGATTGGCTGCAGTGGCAACATGTAGGAGGTGCATGGTGGTACATGTGCACCCCCTGAGAGCACCGGTGTACCCCGTGACTGGCCATGCTCACCGCTTAGGTGATGGGCAGGGGGGGAGGCAGGAGCACCGGTGCTCCCCCTGCAAGCACTGGCCAATCACTGCAGCTGCCGGTGCCCACCCCCGCCGCCCGCCCCCGGAGGCGCCCCCAGCCACTCCCGGAAGCAGCTGTAGCTATCAGCTGCAGCAATTGGCCATCACAGGATTACCCATGGGGATCCCCCCAGGCAGTGAGATTGGCAACAGGGGACCCCCCCACCCCC
>NW_005841882.1:1257325-1274202 GCF_000455745.1 Alligator sinensis | reverse complement strand
GTATATTGATCAAATCTGCAGATGATGCAACATTAGGAGGGCTGCAAACATTTTGGAGGATGAGATAAGAAGGAGGACAAATGCAAAGTACTGCGTTTATGACAGAACAATTCAATTCCTTATTAAAATGACTGGCACTGCCCGGTTAGGCTGCAGTACTACAGAAAAGGACCTGGGCATTATATTGGACTACAAGTTGTATATAAGTCAAGTGTAGATTCTTCTTTTTTTTTTCTTTTTTCTTTTTTGGAACAAGTTAGTAACATACTGGATTGTATTAGCAAGGGTGCAGCCTACAGCTCAAGGGAAGTGATTCATAGGCTAAATTCAGCAGCGGTGAGGTCTCATCTGCAGTACTGAGTCCAGTTTTAGGCACCACACTTCAAAAAAGACAAAAGCAAATTGAAAAGAGACCAGCAGAAAGCAACAAAAATGAATAGAGGTCTAAGAAACATGCTTTACAAGGAAATGTTGGAAGACATTATTTAGTCCGGGGAAGAGAAAACATCAGGATTTGATAACAGTCTCCAAATATATGAAAAGTGGTTAGAAAAGAAGTGAAAGACACTTCTTTGTGGCTGTAGAGAACAGGACAAGAAATAAGATTAAATTTCAACAAAGGAAATTGAGAGTGGACGTTAGGAAAGTTTTCTATGGTTAAGCACTGGGACAGATTACCTAGAGAGACTGTGGAGTTTACATCCTTGGACGTTTTTAAAAAAAGGTTAGACAAACACTGGATGAAATTATTTAGACAGGGATGATCCAGTCTTGAGCCAGGGATTGCAGATGACCTCCTGACGTCCCTTGCACTCCTCTTTTTCCATGATCCTATGGTACAAAAGGGTCTTGACAAATCAGAGAACCTGAATATAGACAAGAAAATGAAATTCAACAAAGACAAATGTAAGATGTTACACCTAGGAAACTAAAACCAAACATGCATACATACAGATGGGAGATAACCAGTTGGGCAGTAGTGTTGCTGGGATGGATCTGGGAGTTATGATGGGTCACAGATTTAACAGGAGTCAGCAATGCACCAATGTTATGCTGTCACAAACCAACACACATGCAATTTTAGGCTGCATCAATAGGATTATTGTATGTAGGACAAAGGAGGTAATATCATTCATTCTACCTGGTGCTTGTTAGGTCTTAGCTGGAACTTGTGCGCAGTTCTGGGCTCTGCAATTTTAAAAAGATATACAGAAACTGGATAGGATCCAGAGACAAGTGACAAAGATGATAAAGGAATTGGAATGCAAGCCATACAGGGAAAGGTTGAGAGAACTAAGTATGTTTAGTTTGGAGAAAAGGAGATTAAGTGGGGACCTGATAGCAGTTTTCAAATATTTGAAAGGTTGCCATAAAGAAGAGGAAGAACAACTGTTCTCTCTTGAAACAGAGTGCAGGACATGAAGCAATGGGTTTGAACTGCAGCCAAACAGATGTAGATAAAATCTCAGAAAAAAGTGTTACTATTAGAATAGTAAGACAATGAAACAAGCTGCCCAGGGAAGTTGTAGGATCTACTTGGAAATTTTTAAGAAGCTGAATAAGTACGTGTCAGGTATGGTTTATGAATAGCACATCCTGTATTTATGCAAGGGGCTGACTTAGATGCCCCATGAGATTCTTTCTTCTCTCTGATTCTATGATTATCTGAGGTCATGAAGTCAGCTGAGGATCTCAACTATTGTATTTACAATGTTAGGCCTAATTTTAAACACCTAAATAATCCCACCACTTGAAGTAGGATTACTCTCATACTTGAAGTTAGGCATAAATACCATGCTTAACTGGGGTCCTACATGGCATGGCAGCTTTTGTGCAAACTGTATCTCAAAACACCAACCATGTAGAAATAGAATGTTAAAAAAATAATGGCAGAGGAAGAAATAGTTTAGAAGAGATGTGAAAAACGTGATAAGCTAAGAAGGTGTAACACTAAAGAAAGAACTGGTGTTACTGATTTCAGAACTTGCAGAGGAAAATGTTCTACACCAACTTTGCTGATATGGACTGAGAAAAGGAGCCAAAATTGAAAAAAATGGACTGAAAGGAGAGGCAGGTTTAAAAAAGAGGCAATTTTCAACTCAGCAGGGAAAATAATGGAGAAATTGTAGAACTCTTTGAAGATATGGACGGGATCATGTTTCTGAAGGTGTAATTAAGGTATCTCTAGAGTTAATAATTACTACCTAAAGTAAACATCACTTTGTCTAAGTACTATTTTTTTAGTTGAAAGTATTTTTTATATAATTATTTTGCTAGTATAATTTGCCTAAATGGAATATTTATAAGCATATGTTCTGACAATGGCTAGGCAGGTAGCTGATAGTGATTGCTGCTACTGAGCAACTAATTGCATGTGTCTTACAGTACCTGGCCTGGTTTTTCTTTTTTTGTCTCATCCACACATTGTTACATCTTGCCTTTTAAACCGTAAGCTCTTTGAACCATGGCATCATTTATTATATTTTTGCACAGCGCCTTACACAATATGCCCTAACCAGGTGAAGGACAGGTGCTCCAATAATATAAAAACTAAATAATAATTAAAATATTCCGAACAGAAAGGCACACTATTGGGAAGATAACAAATTTATATAGGGTAGGCTGAGAAAAAAATAGTTCTAAAAACATCCTCTTGGCTCCTGAATTACAAGTTTCAAAACCTTGAGTCTATCTGATCCTCCCATTTTACCTACCTTAACATTGTTGATCTAGCTCCAATAGCCTTGAGGTAGTCAGTTCATTGACAATTGTACCAGTACTTTTGAAAAGAATGTTACATTATTAAAGTTTGCAAGCTGCTACAGACAGATTTAGTTGCTATCAAGATACAATAGATTCTCTTAGTACAAGAGTGTTAAGCCCATCTTAAATGGGGAGACATTTTAGTTTCTTATTTAATTAAGCAATAAAGGACAACTGTGAATGAATGCATTCCAGTGCTATTTGTGCATTCCTTGGATGTCTTATGAGAGCACAGCCAAAGGTTGCTTTTAGTCACCTGAGAAGTGTACTAAGGTTCCAGGAAAGCCTATTACTCTTAAAAGTATACTTAAAAACTCAGAGGCATTTGAAACATTACACTGGTTTGTTTTGGAAAATAAATATTTTCTATGTGGTAATTTGAGCTCACAAATGAAAGCTCAATATCCTATTAGAAACGTAATTATCCTCACAATATTAAACAGGCAGAAAATGGAGGATCTTGCCTAGTAAAGTTAAGTGACTTGCCCCAAGTCACAAACACATGATAAGGCTAGACATAGAACCACAACTTTCATAGAACCACAACTTAGTGATTCTCAATCTAGTATCCTAATGTCTAGTTTACATACTAAGTATTTCAGAAAAAGCACATGACATTTTTTTTTAAAAAGCAACCCTTTATTGTTAAGACACACTGGGTGTGTTTATATGACATGCTTTACTGTGCATTAGACTAATCTAATGCACAGTAATGTGTCAGTGTTTACACATGTGCAGCAATTACTGCATAGTAGTTTAGTCTAATGCACCATTTTCTAGTACCTATAGCTACAGGTACTAGAAATCAGCACATTAAACTAATACACGAAAGTGCATGTACAGATGCTGACAAGGAGTAAATCAGGACCAGGCCTGATCTCCACATGGCTGTGAGAGATGTCCTAGCAGCTGGGCAGCTTCCCCGCAACCATATAGAGTCCAAAACCCATCCTGATCTCCACATGGCTGGGTGGCAGCTACCCAGCAACTGGAAAAGCATTCTCCTGCCCCACAGAAATTGGAACCAGCCCCCTGTGCACCCTGCCAGCCCAGGGCTGGCACATGGGGAAGCCTGGAGCTACCCCTGCCAGATGGAAGAGGCAAAGCAGGGCAAGACCAGCCCTAACCTGTACTGCACCCATCAGGAGCAAATGTGCTTCCAAGTCACATGTTTAGATGAATGCAGGGGGACCAGTTTAATGACCCTGAATTTTCTGCATGTGTAGATGCAGGGTCAACTCTTGGGATGGGAGGGGGTGAACTGGGGTGACTGCCCTGGGCCCTGCACTTTGGGGGACCCTGTGGAGCCAGGCTGGCTTCATGTCTGGCACGCCACCCTCCACCCTTCTCACCATCATGTCTGGGCCCCACACAGGCTGATTTGCCCCAGGCTGCTACGATTGTCTCTGTATAGATGTGCCCACCGGAACTTACTTTTAATAAGACTTTTGTACAAGACTTAATTTTTATCTACTAACAAGCATATGCATAGTCATTTATTACAGGTTGGTATTCCAGAGCATTAAGGTGCCTACTCCTTTAAGGGCAGAAACTGACTAGACAGAGGGCCCTAGGAGCCAGACAGAAACCCCACAGGTGCAGGTTACTATGGCAGCAGGCTAGTGAGGGAATTAGCCTGCACCTGCAGTCGGTCTGTACAGCCTTGATCCAACCAAATACACACTTAAACCAAAAAGTAGCATGCTATGACTCCAAATTAAAATCCACGGTAAAACTCCTATTGACTTCAATGGTGTGGAATCGCATCTAGTGTGCATCCCACTGATTTCAAGTTTAACATAACTCATGGAGTTATGTTACACATGTCCTTAAGTGCTTTTCTATAGGACCCAATACAGGTAATTTAGGGCCACATCTAGATTACATTTACATGAGATCTGGGTGCTTACATTTCAGCATAATGAAAACTTAGGTGCCCTTACCCCTTATTTTGACTGGATAGAGGTGTTTTACAAGATGAATGAGGAAAAGCAGGCACTTTTAAAGAGGAGACATGTAGGCTGCCTATACACATGCTCAGAGGTGGCGGGGTGTTTTAATTAGAGAGGTTCCCAGGCAGCCACTCTAATTAAAATGCCTCACCATCACATGTATTAAGCCCCCACATGTTTAAAAATTGCCGCAGAATGCTTTATCTCAAGGGCAGGCAAAATATGGCCCACGGGCTGGATCCGACCCATGAGGCCATTCTATCCAGCCCACGGGCCCCCTAAAAAATGAATCCATCCCCCTCCCCCCCTCCACTGGCTGCTCAGCACCATTTGGTTCCCAGCTGCAGATAAATATTAATTTTCTAAATTTTTGCCTGCCCCTGCTTTATCTAAACCTCATTTGACAAGGTTTAGTTAAACCACCCACAGCCATTTTAAAACGTACAGAGTCTGAACGTGATACCGCAGCAATGCTGTAGCATTCTTATTAGAATATGGAGCTGGCTCGATTAATGAAGACTGCTCCAACACGTTCTAATTAGAACACCAACGAGCACATTTATAGGCAGCCCTAGAGGTCACAAGTAGGAAAAAAGAATCACAGGAGTAAGTCTTAATTCCTCATTCAGAAGCTTAGGACCCTGACTGAGGATATGCAATAAATACTGTCATTCACTTGCAATCAAGATCACCAACTCCTTTTTTTTTTGAGAGCAGGCACCTGACTTCCTAAAATCCTAGTGGTTAGAGAACATACCCCTTTTGTCCAATATCCTAGTGGTTAGAGCACTCCTCCAGGAAGTGGGAGACCTGGGTTCTAAGCCACCCTCAGCCTGAGGGGATTCAAATCCACATCTCACCATTCAAGTTGCTGCTTTAATTATGGGGCTAGAATAGACTGGGTGATGGTAAGGGCACTGTCTATCCCTCCTGTTGAAGCCAATCACTGGGCAGTCAGGAGTGTGAGACAGGGCTGGAAGAACAAATAAGGGAACATATCTTTATAGCTTAGCGGTTACCGCATTCCTCTGTGAGGGGGAGGCTTGGGTTCAGGTCCTTCTGGACAGAATTCTAGGCATTTTGTGTTATACAGTTGTTAGCTAAAAAACAGAAATAACACTGGAATGAGTCTCTCTCTGGGACTTAGGCACCTTTCTAGCACCAGTCAAGATTGCAAGCATTTAGGTGCCTAGGTGATCAAACTGGATGGTTTCTGAAGCCCCAGCCTGTGGGCCTCAGGAAGTTTTTGGTTCAGAATTATAGAATTATAGAGCTGCCTGAACTTATGTGCTTATGAAATGTTGTTTACTTGTGGAGCAGACCAATCTGGACTGCTCTTTACAGTATAAGTGCCTACAGAATCAAAGTAGAATTTATGCAAAATTTAAGCATCTGCCTGGATGTGGCTTGTAATCTTTGCATGTATCAATTTTCACTTGTGTAAAACAGGAACAGTCATGATTACCAACTTTTCAAAAGTATTTTGAGATGTACTCTATAATTACGAAGTATTCTCTATTTAATAACAGCTTCTGATCCAGCTGCAAAGAAGCAACAGAAGAGAGAGAGCCTGGGATGTTCAGATTGCTGGGCTCCACAGTGAAAAATCATTTTTAAGTGTTAAGTACAATTACTATTATTACTATTTTAACATTCTCTACCTTAGTCTTCCCTATCTTTTTAAAGCTTATGCAATAAAGAACAAAGACCTCTAACAACCTTTCAGCTTTTACTTTTATTTAAATCCAAGAGAACTGACGGTGCTACTTCTTTTGCAAACAATCATTATTTCTAAAAGGAATGTACCTTGGAAATGAACAGTGAAGAGTTCTTTCAACTCTGTACACATCACTGCCACAATTCATTCCAGTGCAGGAAAGCTGCCTTGTACTTATGGAGACAATGAATAGAGTTGTTACTGGGTTATCTTCCTGAAAAAAGTGTATGTACAGAGAGAAGGAGGCTGTAAAGTAAGGTTAAAATAAGAATAACCAGTTTGGGTGACTGGATATAAAAAAAGAGTGAAAAGTAGAAATTAGATAAAGGCACTGTGACTCCCAGTTTGTCTACGTATCTTTTCTAAGGGACATTCTTTGGGAATGGATTCACAGCTGTGACATAATACTTTATACTTTTAGTCCTTCTCTTAGTTTTTCTGTTACATGTATCACCAAAAACCCAGCTAGCCAGGCACAACATTGTTTTCGACCATGTATATCCAAAAAGCAGAAATTTATATAGAACTTTTTATGAGAGCACCTCAAAGGTGTTTGGAAATGTAAACTATCACTGTAATGAAGTTGCCTAATTATTGGACAGTATATTATCTCAGTAAAGCACCAGTCAGTAGAGGGCTCCATATTCTCCAACTACAGAAAAGGGAAGAATGCCATGAGGTCACTAAGTACTGTGGTTAGGAGAGAGCTGGAGAATGTGAGTAAAAGAAGCAGCAGCCCAACAACTGAGAGTAGAGAGAAAGACCAGGTAGTATACAAACCTGGTAAAAGGAGAGCTAACCACAGGTGGCACAAAGCCAGCCACAAGCTGCAACAGGAAGACCCAGGGGGCAGTGTTTGGGCAAGATAGCATGAAGGGATCCCAACAAAGCTCTTACTCCTATTCTCCTGTTTTAGACAGCCTTAGGTGCAAGTTAGGAGCTTTTGCTTATCTCTACCTTTAACAGTAAGAAAATTGTGACTAAGTTATACTCTTTCTGCTTTTACTAGCCCTAATAATTTGCATTTACTCAAAGTGTGCACATTTTTATAGGAAATCACTGAGGGTTACCTCTGAAGTGCTCATAGCACTTGCCTTCAAGTATATGATGCGCTCAGTACAGAGGGAGAGATTTACTACAGCATTATTAGGGTAAAAATAGAGGTCATTGCCAAATGAAGTGTGTGACCTGTGGCAAAATGTGTCCCGCTATGGCTGATGTGGACATGTTCCCCTTGCCAGGGATTCCCCACGTCCCTTGCTGGCCCATGCTTCCTTCCTGTGACCCATGTCAGGTCCCATGATGACCTATGCATGACGCAGAGGCATGGCTCAGCATGGGTCCTGCCATGGAGTGGTGCAGAAGTATGGGCTATGTGGAAATCCCCAGCACCCTGCGTCTCCACACCAGAACCTGTTTCAGGCTATACTTCTGCATGAAGCACAGATTGGCATGAGTCCTAGCAAAGAGGTGTGAGGCAGGGTGGAAAGCAGGGACTCTCTGGGGGTGCATTTCTGTAAGCGTGGGAAGCCTGCATGGGTCCTAACGTGGAGGAACAAGGCCACACAGGTCCTGTCATGGAGGCACAGGGCACTGGGAATTCCCTGGGTCCCTGCTTATGGAGATGTGAACCTAGAGATCCCAGGGCTGGTCTTAGTTAAACAGGGAACCCCAAGTTTCCCTTCTTATGGAGAGGCACCATGAGATGCTCTAGGGCAGTCTCTATAAGCAGGAAAACCTGGGCAAGTGCTCCTGGGGCTTGAGAGGGCCAATCCCGGGTGGGAATTCCCAGGGTGTGCAGGATCAGGCCCCTCAAAGCCCCAGAGCCACAGGGTGGCTGGAGAGTGCAGGCAACTCCAGGCTGCCTGCACTCTCCCACCACACAGCAAACAGACATTCAGCTCAATAAAGCAGCACTACTTTACACAACATTTTATCGTAGCCACTGATATGGTGGGACAAAACCTAGAGGCATCTATTTGATCACCATCTGTACTGCCATAAAAAAATTATGGCAGCACAGATGCAATGTCAAGAGATGCCTGTTTCTTCCTTCAGTAGTATTATTCAGCAGGGTTGGTTATATTAATAACCAGGGATCCTGGTTTTCTCTGTTAAAAAAATCCCAAATTCTCTAATACCCTCAAAATCCACATATGATTAAAAATCCACATCCATGATTAAAAGGAAACACCACTATATATATAGGTATTAGTTGAACACATCCCTGTTTTATTGATATATTTACAATTCAAAGGCAATTGGAAGCCTACCAGTGCCTCAATCATTATAATAAAATAGAATTTAACTACCTATATATTTTTGCATTGGATTTTGTTTTGTCTTTTTAGTATGGAAAATCAGTTCTCCCTGCCCTCTTTGCTCACCAGGATGTGGGTCTAACTGTGGCCATCCCTGCAGCTGCTTTTGGGTGAGCAGCATCCCTGATTATGCTGGTGCCCCTCACTCCTGAGCCACAGTCCCCTTATTCCCAACCTGCAGCCACCCGTCCCTGCCAGTGCCCTTAACTCCCAACCTGCAGTCCCCACCCCTCCCGGTGCTCCTCACTCCCAACCTACAGCCCCCCGTTGCTGCTAGTGCACCTCATCCCTGACCTGCAGCCCTCTGGCCCTGCCAGTGCCCCTCACTTTCAACCCACAGTCCCCTGCCCCACTTCCAGCTATGCTGACACCCCTCACTTCCAACCTGCAGTCCCCAATCCTTGCCAATGCCCCTCACTTAACCCACAGCCCTCTACCGCCGTAGCTCCCTGGTACCCCTCACTCCTGACCTGCAGCCCCCTGCCCCCCCAGCCCTGCCAGAGGGCCCTCCCTGTTGCACCCCCTCTCCCCGCCCCCGCCCAGCCCCATGCAGACTCACAGGATAGTGGTCTGTGGGGACATGGCAGCCTCCAGCATGAGGTGCATGCAACGGAAGCACAGGAAGAAGCTGGGACACCATAACACACACCCCTGTGCTGCCAGCTTAGGTTGCGCTCCACAGCAGCAGCATGAAGCCAAGCTTGGCTCTGGCCTAGACCATGCAGTGGGTAGCAGGAGAGCAAGGGGCTCCAGGCAATCTCCATCCTGCCTAGGCTGAAGTACAATGGCTGCAACTTGTGTAGGCAGTGGTAGAATAAGTCTGGCACCAGCACAGGCTGGAGGAAGGAGGAGGGGACACCTGTGGCACCCCTCACCCCAGGGTGGCCTAAGCAACCCTCCCCACCTGCTGGCAGCATCTCCTGGCTGTCCCACCCCTGCCCTGAGAGCACGGGCATGAGGCCCCAGGACTGCTGGCCTGGCCACGCATCTCCCTGCTGGCCCTGAAGGACCCCCCTGCCCCTGCCCCCACTGGAGGGTCAGGTGCCTCTTGGAAGCCCTGCTGGCAACAGTGTGGAGCTGGGCTCACTGGCAGCACCAAGCACTGCCTTACACCCCCCTGCCCTGCCGCAACCCTGGTAACCAGACACTTTCCCTCCAGTGCCAACAGGCACCTGCCTCCCCTCCACACACACATCACCTTCCACACACACGTCCATCCCCCACCACACACACGCAGCCCCCTGGACAGTCCCCAAGCCCTGGCCCTCCAGCCCCCTCTCCCAAAAGACTTACCTGTATCCAGCTGCCAGGGCTGCTCCTACCACGCTGCCTCGCTGTATGCTGGCCACGTGTGTGTGTGTGCACATGCACATGGTGCCCCCTACCTCCACTCGCCATCCCCCCTCTCCCAAGCAGCTACTTGCAGCCTGGAAGGCTGGTGGTGATTTCCCACATTTTTCTCCTTTAAAGGAGAAAATTACATTTTTCTGTGGGAAATGGAAAACTGGATCCCTGCTAATAACCACTCTTTATGATAATATATGTATTATAGAGATGGTCAAAGTGAAGCCCATGCCAAAGCTCAGAGATCAGGGAAAAGTGAAATATACTTTTGGCCATTTATTTTGAGACAAGTTTCGGCAGCATTGGGCTTTCATTTGGTTACCCGTAATCTTTAAGGAGCCAGAATCCAGAATCAATTGGTTGTAGAAAAGCCCTGGTCAAACCCCTCCATTCTCCAGCAAGCATTCCTGTGCCAAGGTCATAAAGGTGACTACTTTGATTCCACACCTGCCAGGAAATGCCTCATATGGAGGAAGTTTCCTCAGGAACACTTATGGCAGCTTTATGACTTCTCTACCTCAAGGAGCCATGAAGCAGAAATGAATCCATTCCAGATAAACATCTTGTAAGAGGCTACACAATAAGTAGCAGAGAGGAAAGAACACAAAAATATGTATATGCTTTAATCTCTTGGTTTATCATTACCAATGCAGAAGAGTCAAATGCTAATTTACACTAGGATAAATCATCTTTTTTGGAGTCATAGGAATGAGACAAGTTTTTAAAAAAAGATAAGCCTTTATGTTGGCTTAAAACTATAATTTTATGTTGTAGCTTTTTCATTTCTAGCAGTGTCTATGGATAGTCTCTTGTAATTGCTTGGCAGCTATAATAAATCAACCCATGTGTCTGGCATGCAAGTTTCTCTGAAAATGTTTATTTTTGTCAGGAATAAAGCTATAAAATACATTTATTTCAAAATGATCATGGATATCATGCAAAAAAACTTCTAACTTCATTCTTCTCCCTTCTTGGTAGGAAACTTTCATATAATAGGAACTCTGAAGTGAGCCTTGTGCTTGTGACAATGGGGTAAGCTGATTAGAAATCATGAAAACCCTTGTTGCTTTTTAGCTTTATTCCCCCACAGGCTGTATTATAGCTCTCTAACCAGTCCCACAGCATTGAATGATGTCATGGGATCTGCAGTTCAGCAAGATGAAAGGGATAAAGCGGAACCCGCTGGCACTAGGGAAAGCTTTCCAACACACAATCCACAGCACAGCTTGGGAACTGAAAAAGCTACAGCCACTCAGCTCTAAGCATGGAAGAATCATGTGCATTCTCTCACCACAAAGAGGAAGAAAAAAGCTAAAATGATCAATTTTTAAATAGAAGAACTCAAGAATTTGAAGGCAGAATTTAAAAGGACAACTACCTGCTGGAAAGGGAGCTTTTTCCTCTCCAAAGCACTGACTTTGATGTATGACAACTGATCACTGATCAGATTACAGGCATTTGGTCTCAGTGCTCGTCTGCCTTTGATCTGCATGGTTAATTTTATTTTCCTGCATTTGGAGTTTCGTCTGGGCTTGTGCTGACATACTTTTTTTTAAAGGAGGTAAAAGCATTTAATACAGTAGCTGGCAGTGTAAAATTAAGCTGCAAAAAGGTTGACTATTGGAAAAAACTTCAGCCGATAGCAGGTACTGAATTTTGTATTTCTTTATAACTTTGCATTGCAGGGTTTCTTATAAAATGACCAAGCTGCTTTATTAGCAAAATTACACATCATGATATATGCAGTTTAAAAGCTACAGTCCTACCTATGAATATAATAAGTAGTTTATTCAAGTTTTATTTGCAGATCTGGTATGTAAAATAGTAGTAATAAAAAGCTAACTAAAATATATACTACAAATTAATTTGAACTAATATTTTTGGTATATAACATTTTATGTCTTAGGGTTTGTAGTTACTGTGTTCAATTTTTAATATTAGACTAATTTATATGAAGATTGTGTGAGTTAGGAGCATGTTACCAATCTTATTAGTCACATTAGAAAAAACTAATCATGTCTGTTGTGTACATGTATATATTATTCTCTCACAGTTTGCTTCTGTCCATATATCAAGCATTCTTCAACAGTCCTTTTAGTTTTAAGAGTGGCATACTTAAAGAGCATTTTTGCAAGAGCAAGTACTTTTTATGATCATGAGATCCTGATTTGTAAAATATAGTCCTTTTCTTTTAAGTGCAGAGTTATTCAATTTGGCATTTTAAACTAGTAATGAAATTAGGGAGGGTCTTTCACATACTTGTTAGAACTAATAGCATATGTTTATTAAATAAAAGGGCTTTCTGTAAGGTATTTTAATAAAGGTACTAAAGAATCCTTAAGCATATCTAGTGTGAAATCTTAGACCTATTGAAGTCAATGGGAGTTTTGTCATTGATTTTAATGGGGCCAAGTTTTACAGCTAATGTGTTATATTTACGCCCCCAAATTTAGCTAACTAATTACTGTGTGTATGAAAAATGACCAGTCATTCACATAAAGTGCTTACTGAGTAATAATCTCTTAAGAGATTTAAGAAACATTCAAATTCAGACAAGTTTTCAGACAAGTTCAGGGACAACTTTTTAAGGGCTCAGCACCTAGAGTTGAAGCCAGGTGTTTAAAAGATTTCAGTTCCTATTCAGGCATTTAAATACAGGACTTCAACAGAGCACAGAGCCCATCACTGAGGCCAGATCTGCAAAAAAGCTTGGCAGCTTGTATCATGAATACATTTAAAAACCTGGCTCAATTAATAGGGACTGAGCTCCTTGGAAAAGCTGACTAAAAATGTTTATCTGAAAACTTTACCCTAAAGTGTATTTACATTTTAAATACATTTTTTACTACAAAACTACAGCTGCCAGACAGAGACAACACAAGACATGACATAATGAACATTCAGTAAGAAGGGTAATTGTTTAAAAAAAGACTGGGATAGGTCATCAATCTACAACACACTAAAAAGGATTTTTTATACTTTAATGAAATGTGTATGAAAGTACTCTAACGTAATACATATACATTTCTAATGAGTTGCATATAATTCAGACAACCTAGTAAATCTGGAGAAGATTTTAATCAACACTTTTAGAAATATGCAGTCAGGCTTCATTACTCAATCTGTTTGCAAACTTATTTCGTGTCAAGTTGGAAAAAAAGAGGAATCCGTCTACAGAAAAATCATTGTGAATATGTTTGGACGACCAAATTTTAATTTTCTAATAGATTCACCAAGTCTGATTTCAACTTGAATTTTCAACCCAACCAATTCATTCATATTCCTTTTTAAAGATTCCAGTCCTTACATGACATTATAAGGAACATAATTAACATTGTATAAATAATACATGGTGTTATTAAAGGCATAGCTAGGGTAAAAATGCAATACATTTTCACTTACGGAAAAAATACTTCCTTAATGGTTGATCATTTTATGTGCCTGCAAAGGGGTGTCCTATTTTTGTTTTTAGTTTTATTTACCAGAGTTAGCCTTTCTTGGTCATCTTCCTTCTTCCTCTCCTCACCCTTCTTGTTATTTCATTGACTTGAATTATATCACCTTAGTTTAGGAAACTACTTCTATCTGCTGTCAAGTCATAAGAAAAATTATTAACTTTCTAAAAGGACTACTGTATTTAATTTGTTTTAGTTCATACAAGAAACAAAAATATAGTTAATTCGGTACATTATGAGCCATATAAAGTATAACTGTGAGAGCATGTTCCTACAAATATTCACAGAGACAGGAGTCACTTACATAATAATCCCATCTAAAACAAAAGGACTGCTCATGTGAGCAGGTTACTTATATATGTAACTGTTTGAAGCATTCAAGCCATTAAATTACATTTAGAATATATCAATTTTTTGCTTAAGGAAAGAGATGCCTGTATTTTAAGTTATCTTGTCTCATAGTTAGACATCCATTATATGCATCCATTTAAAGTGGAGAACTGAAGCCTACATCCAATGAAATAAATATTAAACTGAAAGATCACTTGGGGATCAGACAACCAGAAGAAAAACTTCTGTATGTTGTTACTTAAAGACAACAATATGAGTTTAGCCTTTCATCTATCTGACTTTTAAAGATTTAATAATAATAATTATTCTTGGCACTTACAAGACTTTACACTTACAATGCACTGTATAAACATTAATTAATGCTTAGATTTAATCTGCACAAAGAAGTAGAGTTCTCAGAGGTTTTTTTAAGCAAATCTGGCTACAGGAGGGCTCACATGTAAAAATATTATTTATTTATTAAACAGAATTGTGCAATTCTTAATTATAAATATTGAGCCATTTCCAAACAGATTGTCTTAGATAACATCATAAACATATTCTGAAGTTTGTAATAGTTAAGAACATCAAAAGACACTGTAAGGCTTTACTGATACCTGTTTCCAACAATGCATAGTAAGTGTACATCCATGTAACAGTTGATGAAGGAACTGTCTAAGTGTTTTCAGATATAGAGATAACAACTTCCTACTGCTGCACGGTGTCTGTTTCCACAACAGATGTCATTCAACTTATCCTTCTCAAAAGGATCAGCCCAAACTATTTCCCAAGTGTTTCTCTTTTCTTTTCTCAGAGATTTCTCTAATTTTTGCTATAACATTTGGTACAGTTACAGATGGTGTATTAAGTCTTTAATTGCTAAAGGGTACTAATATTTTTAAACACTGGTCAAAGACTGCGTCATTTAAAATAACGTTTGTGATTTCCAAAAATTCTGCAACATGCAAAGAAGTGATTCACCCATTCTATAGTAATAAGGAAATAAACAATGATATCTAAAATGTGAATGACAGGCGCTGTACAAATTTCAACACTATGGGCTGCATCAATCCACTGAGTACTTGCCATCAATCCACTGAGTAGTAACTTCCTCAATGGGAGTTCCATGTGAAGAAAGTGTATTAATATTTTCCTTTCAATGGTAATTTTCCACCACCCACACACACACACACACCAAATGTTTAAGGTTTTGGGGTTTGTTTTGTTTTTTTTGGGGGGGGGTGTTCTAATTACACTATTTTGAATAAAATATTTGAATTGCAGATGGCAATTCCACAAAGAGAAACATATTTACAGGTGTCAACACAAAACGGATGCATACTTAACAGCTGTTTGTCAATGGCAAGAGGATGTAGTATTCAGTGCTCTGCAGCAGCTGTTACTTACAACAGATGTACTAGGGTTGTACATTAGCTTGTCATTCTTTCAAAAATTCCACACTCTTAGAGGTCCCTCTGTTGAGTGCTAAAATGTATTCTTCATTAGGTCATTTTTCAGTACTTAAGCCTGTATTTGTTCAAACAGTGACAAACCTGGAAGCTCTTTCTTGTTGGAACCATGTGCTTCTTAAGAGCCAAGTAATTTTATTCCAATCTTCTCATTTTTCATTGAGTTTATTTTTTGTTTATATGGTTCCCTCCCCCAAAAAGCCTTAGGATGGCTTACAATAAAAACAGTATCAGTCATAAAAATAGATAAAATACTAAAATAAAATAATAAAAGATAATACAACTCCCCTAAGCAGTACCCCAAAACTTAACTGTGTCTGCTAAAAGCCTGCCCAAATAGAGTCTTAGAGCAATTCTCAAAGATATCCAGGCTTGGACTCCGCTGGCCTCAAGCGGGAGGGGAGTTTCAAAGCTGTGGAGTGACTATCCAGAACAACCTCCTACATACTTCTGCCAAATGAACTTGGTGCACAAATAGACCATGTGGGAGGTTGTTCTCAGGGAACCGTAGAGATCATGATGGAACACAAGGAGGGCGGTGGGCTCTCAGGTATGTAGGACCAAGGGCAGGACCCAGAAAGCTACCAGAAAGCAAGAGAAGACACAGGAGCAATGAACTCCTGTCATTAGGCAGCCGCCACGTTCTGCACCAGGTGCAACTTCTGGATGGTCCTTGAGGTCTGTATAGCACATCGCAGTAGTTGTATTTTACCACACAAAGTCAAACCTGTTAGGGAAGAACAGAACAAATCAATCCCCGACCAAAACCTGACTTGTTATGGTACTGGGAGCTCTAAAGCTTAAACTAAGTTAAGTGCCCTCTTACTGAAACACACGTCTTCCACATTTCTCCCTCTTTGAATCATCCTAATCATAACACAGCCTAAGGCCGGTTCTTGGAACTTCCCCCCTCTGTTGTTTATGTCTTGGCAGATCCATCAACTCTTTGGGCACTTTTATGTGTTTTCAAGGGGTGGAGGGGGTGGCACTGTAACTGGAGTGACTCAGAGAGCTGCTCTTAATTAAACCGCTGCATCATCTTGTGCATCAGCATGGTGGTGGGGGCATTTGAACTAAAACTTGTTTGATGAGCTTAGATAAAGCGCCCCTGGCACCATTTTGAAGCACGGGGATGCCAATGCATGGGAAGCGGGAAGGTGCTGGAGCGCACTAATGACCATGCTCCAGCAGACTCGGTTAGTCCCACGTGCTGTAACTACAGCGTGTCGGCATGCAGGCTCCAAGCAGACAGCCGGGAAGCCCCGGCTACGCAGGGCCAGCCTGTTGCCTCTGTTCTCCCGCAGCAGCGCCACAGCCTGCAGAGGTACCCTTGGTGCCTCGCACGGGGACAACGGATCTGGCCGGGCAGCTGGATGTCGCCACAGCCTTGCCGCATCGGTGTCCCCGGGCAGGTGACAGAACAAAAGGGCGACTGCCAGGGCAGGCGGGGGGGGGACGAAGGGGCAGCCCCAGCCCAGGGCCAGGCCCAAGCTCTTCTCACCCACCGCGGGCAGCAGGGAGGGGGC
>NW_005841882.1:1241458-1256976 GCF_000455745.1 Alligator sinensis | reverse complement strand
CTCGACGCCGCTCGGGACGGATCCCTGCTGCCGGGCTGCTGCGGCTGCACCTCGCTGTGACCCCCCCTCCCCACTGCCTTCCGGATCCCGCTCGCTGACCTCCTCCTCCCCACACTTGTGGCCACCACAAGGGAGCAGGCAGGGAAAGGTCACTCTGCCTGCCTGGCCCTGCTGATGCAGATGCAGGGCTGCTGCTCTTCTGGCCCAGAGACAGCCCTACAGGCAGTTGAATCCTTCCCTGTCTGCTCCCCTGGGATAGAGACAGTCCAGGTAGCCCAAAGTAAGCGGGGTGGGGCGGGGGGGTTGTTCTTACCTTTCAGTCCTCCAGGCCCCTGCTGGCCTGAAGGTGGGACTGCTCCAAACTGGAGCTAGCCCTACCACCCATCAACATGTGAGTGCTCCAAGCATAACATATACCGAGGCCCTGATGTAACTGAGTGCTTCAAGAAGAAACAAGCAGGTAAGGATGTTGTGTAAGGAGGCTATGAAAAAATGGGCCTCACTACCTTACCTTATGCAGGCTTTGTTAACCAGGATAGATTTCCCCTGTTTTACCATACTCATTTTCAGCACCAGGCTAGGAGAAGTCTGCAGGCTCATAGCAATCCAGTTCTGTGCTATTTAAAACATTATATAGTTTCCAAAAGCTCTCCCAGGAGGCCTAGTTAAAAGAGATGCTAATGTGTTACTGCTCAGTCCAGTAATAACAAAAGCAGCCCTTACAAGAATAAAAAGGTTAAGTGCAGAGTGGGTTAACAGTGTAGGACACAAAACAAAAAAAAAAACCCAGTAGTGTATCGTGCTATAAATGGAACGAAGAGTGTAATACAAACATGATCATTTTGATTGTAGTTGTGTATGGGGTCTGACCAGCGTTCCTAAATAGAGTTAAGCTTTTAATCTGGAACTTCATTCGGCAGATCCATTTCCTTTAGAAGTTAAAGAACAAGAAAAGTGAGCTATGTGCAGCAACATTACATACTGCAGAGCTGACCCTGATACTAACTGGAATAATTATTACTATCCTGAGTAGCCCCACTGATTTCAGTGACCATGAGCACTTGAGTTGCAGGCTCTGATCCTAAAGAGATCCATTCTGGTATAGGTAAAGTGCTACCACTTTGTGTTTTGTCAGATAAATATTTCCTTTAAAAATGCTAGTCCAGGAACCATTTAGATTAAAAATATAGACAATGAGCTGACGTAGTGGCTTTAGCAAGAAGGGTTTATGTACATCGCTCATGAGCAGTCAGCCAAAAGTGAATACTGCAGTTGATTCTCAACTGATGCAGATGAAACCTTTGTGCCACACTACACTATCACATATTCTGTAAATATGGTGAATGATAGATAAATTTTGGGGGGAGTTTTAAAGATTTATTGCACTTTTATTTATGCTGCCTGTAGAGCCAGGTGCCTTAAATTACACAAGTCCAAGCATACAGAGCTCAGAAGAAGCAAAGATGCTTTATGGGCGGGGGGAGATGGACCGTGTTTACTTGATTAGATCAAGTAAAGCTAATTACAGCTTTACTTGACTTAATCATGTCAAATTTTTACTATCTGATATTCCAGGTCCTTACACAGCTACAAACAAATGCATAGCTGCCAAGGTTCATTCTGCTCCACATGTGACATTTTATGGAATATGCATAATTAAGTGCCATCGTGTCTAGGGGCAGTAAATGGGATCTGTGTTCACATGCAGGTATTCCCAGAACAGTAAGAGCAGGGGACATAAGTCAGGTCCTTACTCCTTGCTCCCTTCAGAAGAGGTGGAGAAAAGGCTTGTAAACTTGGTAAGGAGAGTTGGGAGAGACATGATTTCAGGGTGGGACAGAACAATGTGAGGGTTTGCACAATGGTCATAGTCCCTTTGCTCCTATTAGTTCTGCTTCTCTCCTGTCTTCCACTTTTTAATTCCATTGCTTGTCCCTTTAGCTTCTTTCCTCTCCTTCTCCTTTCTTGCCCCAGAGGCACTGACTGCTGATGTCATCTGCTGCACTTTCCCTCTTTACTGAGTCACAGGGGTGAAAACATGAAGTAGGAAGCAGTCTGAAGAAAAGGTGTACTATCTTCGCAGCAGGAACCCTAAAAGCTTCAATTCTCCTCCTTGTCCAGAGTCTTGCAGAATGTAGAACCAGTTATTCTGGGCTATGGGAATATATGAGGAAGTGTCCTACACACCAGGGTGTCTCACATCTCACTCAGCATTTTAGTGCTCTGTGACTTCAACCCATTGGGGAAGTGGGGATGCTCCCCTTTACTAGACACTATTGACAGGAGTGCCAAGCCAGGGTTTCTAGCTGGAGTAGTCTTTCTTGGTGAAATTCTTCATTTAGACTGAGGAAATCTCTCTGGCCAGCTGACTTGTATGAAAAAAATATAGATATTGCCTAAGATTGTTGAATGCTAAAATAAAATGCAGAGGATAATAGGTTATTGGGCAATCTAACAGGTGTGATAAACTTATCATAAGCCACTTGCATTTATTGCTAGATATCGCCTCTGTATAGGTGGCCTGTGTATGTGGGTATACAGTAAATGTATAATTTGCTTTGCGGATACTGGGCCACTATTATTTAATTAATCCTTGTTCTGATTCCCTGCCAGCATTCCCCATTATCAACTCTTGATACTTGGTCACTAGTGGATAATATGCATTTATTTTCATTTTCCCAGGAGTGGCAAACTAATCAGTTAACTGCATATGGACTGTATGTGACCTTAAAACTGTGAGATTACACTTGTTAATGTTCATGGGAACACTACAAAGTGACTATGTGACCTCCAATTATCATATTTCCTAATATATTTTGGGTTAACATAACACCATATATCTCATATGGCTTTACTGATGATAAGATATGTAACATAAGGGGGTTTTTTTCAAATTCCCTCATTTTGATAAATAAATTATATTTACAGGAGAGTGGGAGCTATCTAAGTTTGGTGAGTTAATGTGTGAGGGCATACATTCAAAACTTAAAAACATCTTTAGTTACTTGTTACTGTGAATAATATGTAGAATGAACGCCTTGTGTCTGCCAGTTCACATGGAGAGAACAAATTTGCCCAATGGCAAACTATTAAGTGCTACTTTTTCACCAGAACCTTCAAGCTGCAGACAAAAATAGGAAATACATAGTTGGCACAGATCTGTTTCTCTAAAGACTTGCTTCTAGGACAGTCAGTTATGACTATGCCTCAGCCCCTTGATTTATTTTAATATAAAGTTAATCAGGAACAGTAAAGTCTTAATCCTCTGTGTACTTGTACAAAAAGTCTTTGTGTTTTGTAGCCACCCTTCTGGTTTTTTTCATGTAATAGCTGGTATTTCTCCTGGGATTCTTTGTAGGAACTGGAACAATAATTACAATAATTGCATGATACAAAACCACGTCTAGTTAAAAGCTCTGAACATGTTACTCAGCCATTAAGCTACCTAAGTCTTCTGAAGTTTAAGATCCAGAAGTTCACAAGTTTCTTTTGGAAGTTGAAACTAGGTTAAACCCAGATAGTATTTGGATGATGTATCATATTTTTAAAGATGAGTTAAATTGAGAGGGATTGTTTGTTTGTGTCATGTATGTGTCGAATAGTTAGTGTAAGGCACATTAAAACGTAAGTCCGTGATAATTTTGATGCCAGCTCAAAAACGCTCTGTTTTCAGAACTTGATGTTGGGCTCAGTATTTTGGAATGCCTGATGTTTGAACGTGTTGGATTTGGCAGTAGAGTTATAAAGCTGGTAAATTTTCTTTTCGGTAGCAAATATTTCACAGTTGCAATAAGAAAAACATATCCACACTTAACACAACAAAAAATGTGTTGTTTCTGTTCACTGTACACTTCTCTGTACTTCATAGGTTCTAAAAGTCTGAGCCTCATGCGTAATAAGATCACTTAGTAAAGGATTTGGTGACTCCAAACAACTAAGATCAGAAACATAACAGAAATGAAAAGTTACTAGTAAAATTGTATGTATTGATAACCAGAAGATGGTAAAGACTGTTAAGGAATGATGGTATGGACTGGCATTTGTTTTTAATCCAATGTGATTATAAAACCAGTGTTAAAGTAATCAAAATATATTCATATTACTGGCTTTATTTCAGCACTGGTTTTAATAAATTGCATGTATGCCAGCTGACTTTAAAACTATATTAAAGTTTTAGGTTATTGCATATTGGAAAAAGTGTATGGGACGAATGTAGTTTCATTGCATAAATTTAATATAGCTTTACTTACTGCAATTAAACTGTTACCTATAGCAAGTGCTGCATCTGGTGGCTAATAAATCAAGCTGTTCTTTAATTTATGAAAAAAATAAAGAAGAAAATTGAAGTGGCTTGCTGTGCAAGACTATCCAGACTGTTTAGATTATGCCACAGGTTTATATTTTGTTTCATTAGTATGCTTTAACAAGGTATTTAGATGCTTTTAAGTAGATGTGTGAAAAACAACAATTGTATGTTATTTAAACTTCTGTTTTGACACTTCACAGACTTATATTCACATTGAATCAAGAGTCAGAGAAAAGTAAACACTCTCCCAAAATAGAATAACTGTTTTTAGCTCTAAGGAAAACAGCATTAATTGAAAAATGTCATTTCTAAACTCAGGGATAGTGTTGTGATTATAGACATTAGCAATCTAGAAACACATTGAATAATGATTGTGGAATACAATAAATAATATAAATACACACAATTTATAATCAGAGTAATCATTGTGTACTGAATTCAAAGCTATATAAAGCCATCCAATTTTCTTCTTTCCTACTTTATATTATTCTTGATTGCCTGACTTAGTGTTTGTTCTACTTTTATAGCAATTAAGGATATATATATATATATATATATATATATGGAATCTCATGTTCTTCCAGGAAGAAAAGTCTATTTGCTGGTATCAAAAATCCGTTGAGTGAAGTTCTGCCCCTTTTGAAGTCAATGGGAGTTTTTCCATTAACTTTAGTGCAGCCACAGTTTCAGTCTCACTCTTCACAAGACTATCTTGGCCATCTTAAACTTCACATACTCTTTTTCCTGATTCTTAAAATTAATTATGTAATAAAAAATGCAAAGGCTGATGGATTTCAGGCCAGGAGCGACCATTAGATCTTCTAGTCTGATCTGCTATCAGATCAGACTAGAAGATTGGCTATTAAATTTCACTATTACTCTTCTACTGAGCCTAAGAACTTGTTTTTGCTTAAGTATAACTTGTATTTTCCTAAAGTATATTTTCCCAGAAATGTATCCAGTCTTATTCTGACAACGTTTAAATATGAAGAATGCACCACTTAGTAGTTTGTACCACTGTAGTATTTTTACTCCCATAGCTTGGAGGGGGAAAAAAAGGTGGGTTTTGTTTCTTCACTTGAATTTTGGTATTAACTTCTAGCTGATAGTTCTTGCTAAGTCTTTCTTAATAGGTTAAAGATACCTTTCATATCCAGTGTTTTTTCTTGTCATAAGGAGTTTATACATAAATCAAGTTACTTCTCAATCTGCCTTTATTTATTTATTTAATAAGCTAAACATTGAGCTCTTTAAGGGTTTGTCTGCTTGGCATTCAGCAGTTCTGTGCTGAGCCACAGCTAGTATGCTGAGACACTTGTATGTATAAGAACTAGAGTCTGAACTGGAAACCATGGAGCCACGTTTGCACAGGGCCACTTCGCTCCTAGGATTAGCATGTGAATTGTACGGTAATCTTTTCAAATGCTTTAGCAAAATGTTTAGATTTTACTAAGTAGATTTTTTTCAAGAATTTTATAATCTCCTCCATTTTGATAATCTACTTTTTTCCTAACAATTTGATACCACCACACATACTATATTTTTTCCACATACAGCACATCCCCTGCATCTAGTACGCACCTTGTTTTAGAAGGGTATCTTGCAAAAAAGAGAAGAGATCATCATGTCTAGTAACTGAGTAGCAGCAGCTAGGAAGCTGAGCCTGCTCCCAAGCCTGCTGCTAGCCCTTCCTGTTGGTTTAGGTCCACAGACTGACCTGGCATGCTTTGTCCGGGTCCATACGTCAAGTCTGACCCCATGTGCTGGCTTCAGTATTACAGGTCCAGGACTGCACTCCAGGTCCCCGTGGGGCCACATGCTGATTCTGGGGTCACATGCTAGGTTGGACCTGATATGTCAGTTCCAGGACTGGACACCAGGTCCAGGATCACTCTAGCAGCATGCCAGTTCAGACCTGGCACAATGACTCCAGGGCTGACCCCATACACTTGTTCTAGAGCCAGGCACTGGGTTGGACCCTGTGGGCCATGTCCAGGGCCACATGCTGTTTTGGGGTGTGTGTTGGGTTAGACCTGATGTGCCATGTCCAGGGCCATGTGCTAGGTTGGGCCACAAACCAGTCCCACACACCAGCCCAGTCTGGCATGCAGGGTCATGTCATCTGGCGGAGGGGTCCCCGTGGTTCTAGAAACTTGGCGGCAGATGAGAGGTGGCAGTGTTAATTGTTGTGGCTCTAGGAGCCACAGTGATTAATGCTGTTACCACTCCCCTGCCATCAAATTTCCAGAACTTTGGAGAGTTGTTTTTCTTGCATATAATGTGCACTCCACTTTTCACCAGCTGGTTTGGGGGAGAAAAGGTGGGGGTTATATGCAGTAAAATATGGTACTTTACAGCTATCTGTCACCTGTATTATGTCCTGCCTCCCTTTATTTGTCAGGCATTTCTTCTGCAAAGATTCTTTTTTCCTATAGCTTAAAAGAATGGTGTTACAAAATTAGAACAAGAAGGGGAAATTAGTATTGAATTCTTGGCTATTCCTACTTACAGAGTAAGAGACTTTATACTCCTAAACTTTGTGAACTGAAGCATAGTAGAATATTTTGCACAGCAAATTCAGTTTGAATTTGTGTTTGGCTGCCAAACTCAGAAATAAGAAGTTAGTTCCCAGTTGACATTCCACTAACATTTTTGAGTGTGGGTAGCTGTGCAGATCATGGTCTTAAATTTATTGTAAACTTCTAACATGTTCTAGCTTTTGGAGTAATCAGATCTCTGCCATTTCCAACTTACTAGGTTCAGTTTTTTTACTGTTCCCTAAAATGTGATGGGCAAGGCTCTTAAGGTTTTTCTTCCCTCTTCCTTTTTTAAAATTAGTCTTTTTCTGTGGTGATCTGAAGTATATGTGATGTGACCCACTTGATCATTCTATTCTGAATGTCTTTTATAGCTGTCATTTAAAATCTTTGCAGCTGTTTGTGACCCTGGCTGGTTTACAAACCCTCATCTTTGCAAGGACTACGAAACCTAATCCTGTCAACTATCCAAATTTTATTTTGCATGTTTCAGCATACAAAACCCTATAGAATTCTAAGTATTAAATAGTATGTTCTTATTTAAATTAATTTTGCAACTTTAAAGATTTTTAACAGTTTTCCTCTTTCCTTTTGATTTAGTTCTTCATAGGGGAAAGATTTTATAACAAAACAATGGACACTGAAGGATTACAAAGACTAAATAAAATACTGAAGATGCTAATGCTTCTGCTAGCATATTTGGTAAGTAAATAATCAACACTTCTTTTTTCATCATAAATATTAGAAAAAAAATCTATTTTTAACTAATTGTTAAAGAATGCAACCTTTGAAATCAAATTTTGGGCTCGATATAAATTCCACATTTAATGTAAAAGATTGCTGATTTATTTTATCTTTTGTTTTAGTTGAGTAGAGCAACTTGTGAGACGGGAGATTGTAGAGAACAAGAATTTAGGGATCATGCTGGAAACTGTATTCTTTGTGAACAGTGTGGACCTGGAATGGAGCTGTCAAAGGTAGATATACTGCAAAATAGCACTACCTTAATTTTATCCTCTATTTTCACAAATCTGTTTATATATTTTGGTTAAAATAATGGGTATCTATATTTTCATGAAACTATTTTTAAGATTCTTGACTTCTTGTTAACAATTTTCTTTTCTAAAATAATGTTTAGTTCTTAGATGTAAAACCAAACATATCTGGGTCAGAAAATTGTGTTGTCTTGAGGTAACTAAACAATTTTAACTTAGGCAATTTAGTATTTATGGTCCCTGATTTGATTAACCTTAATTTAAAAGGCATATTTCCCACACCTAAAATTTCCCTCTAAGCATTCTGGCAAACAAAAGGCTTTTTTGAATGCCTTAATTATGTATTTCTTACCTCAAGATATTTGGATATGATAAGTATAACCTTATTTCTGAAGCTGCTGGGCTCATAGTGCTTTGGATTGGGGATAATTACAATATCCCTGTAAGTTAACTGATACATACTCTCAACCTTCACTCCATTTTAACATAGCTTTTTGTTTGGGTATTACCTTTTAAAATACTTAAATGTAATGAACAAAGCTAGAAAAATAATATAGCAGCATTTTTTGAGTTTCTTGTGTATTGGGAGATGTTATAAAGTATCAATCTCAAGTTGCTTTTTAAAAATATTAACTTTTAGGTGCAGATTTACCTTTTGAGAGCGCTTACCTAGTAACAGAGATGCATACTTAGTTCCATTTCAGCCTGAGGGGAGCTACTTCAGAGGCAAATATTTTAGCTATAGGTATATAGGCTCTAGGGAGGTATTCTCCATCCCTCCTATTAAACCTGTGTCACTGTGGAGTCCTTCCTTCTCGTGTGCTTGTATTTGTGACAAGGTATTTAAAAGAATTCACAGATTTGTTAGAATCTGACATGGCTATGCCATGAGCATTTTCGCTGTGGCCTACCGTGAAGTGAGGAGTTCAAGATTTGCTGAGTGAGAAAGAGGCTTCAAAATGGAGTAACACTTTATAATATAATGTGGTGTGTCAAACGTATGACCTGTGGGCTATCCAGGTCTGTGGAGATGTGAAATCTGTCTATGGGGCTCTTGGAGGGGACATGATTTCAGCAGCAGAGTGAGGTGCAAGTGGCAGTGGTGGAGACCTCTACAGTTCCCTGAGCTGACACAGTAGCATATTGTTAATGCTACACTTGTTCACCCTGATGCGAAATCTCATGTATGGATCCCTAATGGGGATGCAGTGTTAACTGCTGCAGCTACCACAGCTGACACAGTAGTTAAGGCAGCTGCAGGGATTAAATGCTGTTGCCACTATCTCTGACACCAGAAGTGGGTCTGGATCAAACCTGGGAGAAGCTCTGCGGTCCAGATGTGGCCCACAGGGATAAATGCATTTGACACCCTGGGTCTAATGATTCCTGCACCCAGCTGAAAGGGACATATTAGGTTGTATTAACAGGAGTGTCACTTGCAAATTAAGGGAAATTATTCTTTTGCTCAGTTCAGTGCTGGCAAGGCCTCATGTACCTGGAGTACTATGATCAGTTTTGGGCCCCACACTTTATAAAGGATGTGGACAGAATGGAGAGTCCAGCACAGAACAAAAATGATTAGGGACCCAGGAGACAAGACTTTGGAAAGGCTGAAAGAGCTAGGGATATTTAGCCTAGAAAAGAGAAGACTGAGAGGGGATTTGATAAGTCATCTATTATCTGAGGGGTGATTTAGAGAGAGGATGGAGATGGGCTTTTCTCCATTGTCAGAGGACAGAACTAAGAGCAGTGGCCTCCAGCTGCAGCACAGGGCAATTTAGGCTGGAGATGAGGAGGATCTTTCTGACTATAAGGGTGATCGAGCTTTGGAACAGGCTACCTAGGGAAATTGCAGAAGTTCTATCCTTGGAAGTTTTCAAAAAGCAGGTTAGACACTTGACTGAGATGGTTGAACAAGGGTCTGGATTAAATGATCTGGTGAGGTCCCTTCCAGCCCTACTTTCCTATGAACCTATAACAAAAAAAAAAGTGTTATAGCTGAATTGGTCAGCATTCTAGGCCTAATTAAAATATTTTTCCTTAGAAAGATTTTTTTTTAATTTCAAGAGGAATCCTTTTACAGATCTGTGAAACAAATACAGGAAACCCTTGCTATTCGTGGGTTTTGCATTCGCGGTTTAAAATATTCACAAATGCCGAACCTGCATCTTAAATACACTTGCAGGAGCCCCTCAGGAGCTCTGCGCTTCCTGCTGCCGTGCTCCCACCACTGCCAGCACAGCTATGCTCCCCTCCCCACCCCAGCCACCAGGGGCGCTGCGTTCATGAACACAGTGCCTTATTTGTGGATTTAGCCATTCACAGGGGATATGAGAATGTATCCCCCGCGAATGGTGAGGGTCTCCTGTATTTTTATAGGACCGAGAAATTAAAATATTAAGAGCTATTATGATGGAATATATTATTCAGTAAACACATGCATAGTGAAATAGTTGTAAGATGCATGTCAGTCTGTTAAATACCAATTACTAAATTACTACCTTCTTTGAATATAGTAGGCTAAATCTTGTCCTACATTTTAGTGAAAATGGATAAAAACAGAATTTGCCTTTTTATTTAGAAGGAACCAAACGCAATTTTTAAAGTTTTGGTTTTTTTATGGCCAACTGATTTGTGTAGTTTTAAAGGGTGATCTTGTAATTAAACATTAAACAGCTTTAGACTTTACTGTTTTTTCTTCTCAAAGAAAGCTGGCAATGACGGTTTTATCGTTCTTACTATATTCAGCTCTGGAAAAAAGTATAGTTGAGCATTGTGGTTTGTGGCTTTGAAAGGATTTACTCAAAGAATCCTTAGAGTTTAAAAGTTACTCAAGAATTTCAGTCTTACAAAATTGTGCATGAAATATACTTTTCTCTTTTCTCTATTGCTCTCACACAAATTCTTGGTATGGTGTATATATTTTCAATGCATTCAACTACAATATCCATGACAACTCGTACTTTATTAAGGATATAAAGGTGTCAAACATACAACATGCTGAGCTTTCCAGCAGGCCACTAGAAGTTGGGGGCATAGGCTGCTGTGGAATTCAGGGCTCTTAAAACCTGCTGGCCTAGCTGTCTATGGCAAGTTTGGCTTGCCATGGTGACTGCCCCCAGAACCTTCCTTTTGCCAGTAGCCCCCCACGCCCAGACTCCTCACTGCATCAAGACTCACAAGCACCACACTAGCCACAGCAGCCTTCTCCATGCTCCAGGCTGGATCTAACCCACCAGAAGCCTCATGGTCCACATCCATCCTGGCACGCCAGGAGGTCTTGACACCATATACACTCCATATGTGTCTAGCATGTGAGACAGCATGACTAGGATCTGAGCCTGCAAATTTCTGTGTATGTGAGTAACTTGTTGAAGTAGTTGACTTAATTAAGGCTACTTGCAGAAAAGTGGTCTCAGATCTTAAATTTATGAGCATTTACCTTCCTGTGAGTTTATAGAAGCAAGCACAAATGTAGTGCTTTATATACTACTGCTTTTTAAAAACCATTCTACTTCTGTATGTATTGCATTAAGATATGATGCAGACCAGTTAGTCCTTAGTCCTTTTTTTCAAAAAGACTAGACCCATAACAGATGTGTCTACACCACTTCCCCAGTGCTCCCTGGGGGGATCACTTTTGAGCATGTCTGGTCAACCCATCACTGTTCCTTATGTGCCAGACCCAGAAAAAAGGTGGTGAAGCTGCCTTAGGGCTGCCTTCTCTCCCTCCTGCTACTGTCAAAATCACTTATGGGGTAGCCCTGTACCAGCTTCACCACCTCATTTTGGGATTTGGTGTCTATGAAGTGGAAATGAGTGACTAGGGTGTGCTCAAGAGTGGTATTTCCTGAAGTGCTGAGGAAGTAGTACATAGATACCACAGGGTAAAATCCCTTTGTGGCTTTAGCTCTAAATCCAAAATTTAGGTCTTCAACTTTCGTCTAATCATGGAGGCATCTAAATTCGCTAGATGCTTATGCTGCCATCCCTAAAGTCCCTGTGGGGACTGGGTGTAGGGAGTCCATGTGCTATGCTAGGAGCAAACATTCAGAGGGCCAGGCAGAGCCAGGGGGGAGCAGCCCAAGAGAATTGTACTGTTATTTTGTGTATTATATAATAGTAATAAAATTAATAGCCCATTCGTTAATCACATAATGTTATAACAGTGATACAATATTTATATTTAATTTTTAAATGGAGTGCTGCTACATTTTGAAAACTGGAGGAGGGATGTCTGAAGTCTAAAAAGGTTGAGAACTACTGATTTAAATAATTCACAGATTCATAGATGCTAGTGTTGGAAGGGACCTCAACAGATCATCAAGTCTGACCCCCAGCCTAGGCAGGAAAGAGCGTTGGGGTAAGATGACCCCAGTCAGATGCCTATCCAGCTTTCTCTTAAAGACCCCCAAGGTAGGGGAGAGCACCACCTCCCTTGGAAGCCCCTTCCAAATTTTCGCCACCCTTACTGTGAAGGCATTTTTCCTGATACCTAGCCTAAATCTGCTCTATGTCACACTGACTATTGTTCCTTGTTACCCCAAGAGGCGTCTGGTGAACAGAACATCTCCGATCCCTTGCAGCGTCCCCCTCTCAGCCTTCTGTTGCGGAGGCTGAAGAGGTCCAGGTCCCTCAGTCTCTCCTTATAGGGCTTGTCCTGTAAGCCCCTGACCATATGAGTGGCCCTCCTCTGGACCCTCTCAAGTTTATCAACATCCTTCTTGAAGTATGGCACCCAAAACTGGATACAGTACTCCAACTGTTGTCTGACCACATAGAGGGGAAGTATCACCTCATTGGTTCTATTTGTCACACAAATATTTGTCATCATGCTGATGCATGATAAAGTGCAATTAGCTTTGTTGATGATTTTGTCATGCTGACGACTCATGTTCATCTTGGAGTCCACTGTGACTCTGACACCCCTTTCCGCTTCTGTACTGCTGAGAAAGTCACTTCCCAGCCAGTAGGTGTGCTGGTTATTTTTGCACCCTAGGTGCAGCACTCTGCACTTGTCCTTGTTGTACTGCATCCTATTGTGTACTGCCCATTTTTCTAACCTGTCCAGGTCTGCCTGCAATCATTCCCTACCCTTCAGAGTGTACACTTCACCCCACAGTTTAGTATTGTCCTCGAACTTGGACAGTACTAAATTGTAGGGTGACATGCACACTCTGGAGGGTAAGGAATGATTGTAGGCAGACCTGGACTGCTAATGTTAGCGTTTATCATCCAAGAAGATAAGGGATTTGCTCTTTTGTGTTTTCTGTTAGCCTGTCCAACATATCCTATAGTATGAGCAGGCTGAATCTGTAGAAAGATGACAGTCCAGTCATGAGACCTAGTATCATTTATCCTGATGAATGCTTGTACATGTATGCCATTATCCTTACTAAGAAAAGTGTTAGCTCCTTGCAGCACATGCTGGTGAGTTCTACTATGGACTGTAAGCACTCAGAGTTAATATTGTGCAATTCATCATCATGCTTGTGTCTTTTGGGTGGATCTTAGTGGTTTCTGCTTAGGTAGAGAAGAATGCTTTTCTGGTCTGTAATTCATTTGTGTGTATTACAAGTATAGGTACAAAGGGAATGCTACAGTCTATTTTGAGACAAAATTGTTTGGGTAAATGTGATATCTTTTATTAGACCAACTAAATAGTTGGAAAAATAGTTCTTTGCAAGCTTTTGGGCACAAACATCCTTCTTCAGGTATATTGAGAATCTGCTGATGAATTGTGTGCTCTCCTGGGTAGAATAGAAGCCAAAATACAAAATGCAGGCCTGTGAAAATGCAAATGCCTGGCAGTGAGGATCAGAGGGGTGGAAGACAATAGGTGAGACAGGAAGTGAGGGAGGGGGAAGAGCGAATGTTGAAGTGGTGATAGAATAATGTGACTTGTAAAATGCAGACAAGTTACCTCGTTGTTGGTTGTAGCTGGCTTGGTCTAAGGACATAGGCAGGCAAAGTTCTTTGGGTAGATGTGAGATCTCTTATTAGACTAACTAAATAATTGGAAAAAATATCTATGCAAGCTTTTGGGCACAAACATCCTTCGTCAGGCATGGGGAGACTCTGCTGGTGTTATGTGCTCTCCAAGGTAGAGAAGAAGCTAATAACAACATACAGATCTGTGAAAATGCAAATGAGTGGAAATTTGGAAGATAATGGGTAGAGATGGGGGGTGGGCAGGAGGGAGATGTGTGAAGGAATGCAAGTGGTCAGCTGGAGGCAGGTTACCTAGGGTAGCAGATATCAGGCGGGTTGTAATGTGTTATAAATCCAATGTCTATATTAAGTCCATGATTTTTTGTATCCAGCAGACTTATGAAGTAAAGTTCGTAGGCACATCTATGAAACGTGTTTTGTAAATTCCTTTTGAGGATTAAAACTCAAGGATTGGAGAGGTAGTGATTGTCTTGTGAGAAGTGGGTACCCACAGGTAATTGGATACAGGCAACCCCCAGAAAAACTGAGCTCTAAGCGAAACAGCATTAAGCGAAACCCATTTCCCCAGAGGATTTAATGTAAATAAAGATAATTAGTTCCACACCACCTGCTGACCCAAACCTTGTGCTCCTGCAGCCCCACCCTGGGCCCTGCTGGCCCGGGCCCTGCTCTCCCCGGCTGGGCTGCTCCCGGCAAGGTACCACGCAGGCTCTCCCAGGGAAGGCATCAGCTCCTCCCGGCCTCATTGTTTCCCCCGCCATGATGGCCCCTGCCGACCCGCACCCGCCAGCCACCCGTGGACCTGTGTGTAGCCCCAGCCACCCCACCCATGGGGCCTGAGTCGGGGATCCATCCGCCCAGGGATTTATGGTGAGAAGGCAGCAGGGCTCTGGCGGAGGGGAAGCAGTGGGGCCACCCACCCGCCTACACCCCACTTTGCTGAGCAGGGGTTCCCTCCAGGGCACGTGTCACTGGGACAAGCTATCACTAGCAGATCACTGCAGGCTCAGGATGGTGTCCGTACCCCACAGGTGAGTGTGTGACCAGAGCAGAACAGGGCCCAGGCTGCATCCCGGGACGGGGGAGCTCTGTGGGCTCAGCTTGCACCGGCCTAGGCCCTGCACTCCTGCCGGCCCTGGCCTTGGACCCCATGCTCCTGCTGCCCCACTGGCCTAGGGCCCATGCTCATACTCCCCACTTGCCCCTTTTTACTTTGGCCGCCATTCCTCCCTGCCCGCTGGCCACTCCAGGACCACGTGCCACAATGGACCCTGGGCCCTGCCAACCTGGGCTCCAAGCTCATGCTACCCAGCCCCCCACCCACCCCTTTTCACTGCTACTGCTTCTCCCCACCCGCTCCAGCACCACGTGCCAGAGTGGACCCTGGACTCCTACCACCCTTCCCTGGGCTCCCGCTGGCTGCCACTCAGTTTGGATCGATTTGGTGTGCTTTGAGCTTTTGACAGAATACCATCCCTGTCTCTCTCCAAAACTCTGCTACCTGACAATTTGGTTACCATGGTCACTCCTCTGCACCATCTCTGCACCATGTGAGCCTGAGCTGGATACATTCCTGAGGGAGGGGGAAACCTGCTCCCTCTGCCTATGGGACTGACATCACATACCTAGGTGAGGGGCCTTATAGATTCATAGATTCTAGGTTCAGAAGGGACCTCAATAGATCATCGAGTCCGATCCCCTGCATAGGCAGGGAAGAGGGGTGGGGCT
>NW_005841882.1:1231539-1240910 GCF_000455745.1 Alligator sinensis | reverse complement strand
GTAGGTGTGCTGGACATTTTTCCTCCCTAGGTGCAGCACTTTGCATTTCTCCTTGTTGAACTGCATTCTGTTGTTTTCTGCCCACTTGTCCAACCTGTCCAGGTCTGCTTGCAGCTGTTCCCTGCCCTCCGGTGTGTCCACTTCTCCCCATAGCTTTGTGTCATCTGCAAACTTGGACAGTGTACATTTCACTCCCTCGTCCAAGTCGCTGATGAAGACATTGAAGAGTATCGGTCCTAGGACCGAGCCGTGCGGGACTCCACTGCCCACACCCTTCCAGGTCGATACCGACCCATCCACTACGACTCTCTGGGTGTGACCCTCTAGCCAATTCGCCACCCACCGGACTGTGTAGTCATCCAAGTCTTACTCTCCCTATGGTTCTAAGCAATGCCAACCTGACAGAGACGGGGCTAGAGACCCTGCCAGTCTACCTGGCAACCAGTAATGTGTTTCAAATTGGTTGGCTGGCAGCCAACAGGTGCTGGCCTCCATTGGACCAGGTAAATGAGGTCATAAGGTCTATATAAGTTAAGGACTGTCCAGGAGGAGGGGCAGTAGCCATGATGAAAACTCAGAGAGAGAAGAGCTGGACCATCTGAAACTTGCTCTCTCTCTCTGCCTTTGGATGCCTGCAGAGGGAATCTCCACCTGCCTTTGGATGATACTCGTGAGTAAGCTACCTGAGATCTAACTAGATATATAGCTTGCAGTAACTCAGATGTGTGATCAAAGGCTACCCAGCCACCCTGCTTGCTCTATGGGATTTCTTTGATATTGCTCTACTCTGTACCCTATTCCAAACCTACTACTTGTAACCAGTAAATTCTCCTTTGTACCTAGCATGGGAGACTTATTGGGAGTGAGTCTAGATTATGTCTTTGGGTTCCCTTGGTTCGGCTGACTAAGGGAGACCACTATTTGTACTTCAGACTGAGGGAAGCACCCCAAGTTCTTGAAGTGGGTCAAGTAACCTCAAGGACTGCTAGGCCGGTTTTTCCCAGGGGGCACAGAGCCAGGATCACTCCAGACCCAGAGTGGTGGTGGCATTACCCCCAGTCTAGTGGGTGTGCTACAGGAAGGGGGTCAGCCAGATATAAGGCGCCCCCATGGAGGTACTCGGAGCCTGGAAGGTGGTCGGGCACAGTGAGGTGGGTCGTTCAGTGCAAGAGCACCCCCTACTGGCCTGCCACAGAGCCATAGGAAGTTTGTTTCTGGTGATGAGGTTGGTGAGGTGTGGTGCTTGTTTAAAGGCTAGGATGGATGGTTCTGGAAATATCTCTTTAAGAATTGGGTTATCTTCTAGTATAGGTTGCAACTGAGGATTTTCTGCATAAATTCCAGAGAAGGATAGTATGCCATAACTAATGGTGTGCAATTCGTGAGGATTTTCTTTTTGTACAGCAGCAGTTCTTCACGTGGTATCCAGGTGGCTCTTTCAGAAGCGTAATCTCTCTCTCGGGATGAGTGTCCTTGTTGGGTGAAAGCCCTTTTGAGATCTGTGAGGTGACTATTGTGGGTCACTGTATGAATTTGCAGTGCAAATTCAGTGTTACCCGAGGGCGTGGCTGTATATTACAGCTTTCTTGGTGTGTTTAGGGTGATTGCTGGTTCAGTGTAAATATGTACATTGATCGGTGGGTTTCTTGTATATGGTGGTTTGTGTTTTACCATTCTAGATATTGATCATAGTGTTTAAAAAGGAAATGCTGGTGCTGGAGTATTCAAGAGAGAGTCTGATGGAGGGGTGATGGTTATTGAATTTGTGATGGAAATCAATTAGAGACTATGGGTTTTCGGTCCAAATGATAAAGAAAATCTATACATCTTAGGTATAGCATGGGTTTGGTGCAGTTCTTGATGAATTCTTCTTCCAGGTCAGCCATGAAAAGGTTGGCATATTGTGCAGCCATTTTGGTGCCCGTAGGTATGCCCATGGTCTGGAGGAAGCGTTGATTGTTAAAACAGAAGTTGTTGTGTGTGAGAATTAAGTGTAATGTCAGTAATGTCTTTATGTCTGTACTCTGAGTTGTAATCTTGCTCTTTTAGATATGTAAGGCAGGCTTAGATGCCATCCGGGTGTGGGATGTTGGTATATAAGCTGGTAACATCAATGGTGGTTAAGAGGGTGTTGCTGGGAAGGTGATCTGTTTTTAAGTTTTCGTAGAAATTCTGTTGTGTTTTGGACAAAATTCGGTCTTTGGGTGACAAAAGGTTTTAAGATGGATTCGATGAAACCTGATAATTCCTCAGTTAGGGTTCCATGGTTGGATATGATAGGTCTGCCTGGGTTCTCTTGTTTGTGGATTTTAGGGAGCTTATAAAAAGGTCTCTGGATTAGGGAGTGGCTGGATCAAGTTTTGTAGTTTCTCTTGTAGTTTAGATGGAAATTATGTGATGGTGGTTTTGAGTTTTAAAGTGAAAAAAGGAGTTGGATCTTCCTCCAGTTTTTCATAGTAGGTGGTGTCAGAGAGTTATAACCTGCCTGCCACCTGATAACCACAGCTAACATGTCTGCATTTTACAAGCTACATTCTTCTATAACTAGTTCAATATTCCTCCTTTTACCCCTTCCCTTCCTGTCTCACACCTATTGTCTTCCACCCCTCTGATCCTCACTGCTAGGCATTTGCGTTTTCACAGACCTGCGTTCTGCATTTTGGCTTCTACCCAGAGGAACACACAATTCACCTGCAGACTCTCGAAGAAGGGTGTTTGTGCAATGGCTGAAGAAGGGTGTTTGTGCCCAAAAGCTTGCAAAGAACAGTTTTTCCAACTATTGAATTGGTCTAATAAGAGATCTCGTATTTACCCAAACAGCTGTATCTGCCTATGTCCTTACCAACACGGCTACAACCAACAACCTTGCAGGCTATTTTCCATTTTGAATGCACCATCATCGTGTGAGTTTACATCCTTCTCTCTTAACCATATCCTTTTTTCAGTGTTGTGGCATTGTTGTCACTTACCTATTATATAATGTATTGTCTCTTTCCTGTTGCTGTTTTAAAGACCTGCATAAACAGTTTTGTTATCCCCCAAGAAGCATTGCTAAGATGAACGTGTTTATGATTATGTTTACTTGTTTGTTTGTTTTAATGTACACATTATCTTTTTGGAAAAGATACATTTATTCTTTTGGGGAAAATATCAAGTCTTAGCATATATTTGTATTAACTGGACTATTGCTGCTTTGACAGTAGCTGGGCCTTTTGGAGGGATACAGTCAAGCAAGCCTGGACCTTTTTTCCTCTTCCTTTTCTCCCAGGCTTTGGGCAAGGGACACCAGGAGCAAACTACCTCAGCCCAGGTTGGCAATTTCTGTTTTCCAACTCTGGTTTTGGAATAATGAGCCTAAATTAGTTGATCAGTTTCTTATGGCCCAGAGTAACCATGCTAATTAAAATGCTGTCAAATGTCATTATAATCAAGTAATATTTGATGACCTGCAATAGATCTTAATGAAAGGAGTGCGTTAAAGTTAGCATTTTGGAGGTCGGTTATACGGTAAAAACTCTTTACACTTACTGAAGCCTCTTTACTATCATTGATTTTAAAATATAAACATTTTAAAACTGGACATAGACAGAAGTAATAATTTTTGCCCAATCTGGCTACAGAAAGCAATCTATAGACATGACCAAACACAAGTGCATGGCTGCAGACCGCTTAAAAAAATGACCAGTTGTGCTAAAAGTGGAACCCTCATTGCATGAGGGTTCAGATTAAGATGTTTCAAAACAGTGTCTTCTGTAATTTCTGTTTGTGCTGCCTCCCAGCCTGTTGCTGTTTTCAGAATGGGAGTGGGGAAAGGGAGCGGAAGGAGTTCAGTCTGAGGTTTTTTCAGCTCCCTCTGGAAGGTGGGGCAGGTGTATTGGAGCCCCCCAAGGTGGAGGGGGGCTATAATTAACCCCCCCCATCCTCTAACACCGCTGGGGAACCTCTAGAAGGAGCTCTCTCTGCTCCCTTTCCCTCGCCCATTCTGAAAACATTCTGGCAGCAAGGAGGGGCTGTTGGTAGGGGAAACCAGCTGCAGGCTTGCAGGCAGCAGCTAAATTGCCCTCCCGCTTGGAACCAACAGTGAACTTGTGTTTGGTCCGAGGGATCCTTGTAACTCAGAATGTTTCCTGCAAAGTATTCTCAGTTACAGCAGGGAGCTGCACTTCTGTCTGCACCCTCTATTCCTAATATGCTTCTGATTTGATTGCTCCTCATGGACCTAGTTTTTTATGTCCAGGTTTCCACAGTTTATAAGATTCCTTTGTTATTTTTAAGTTATTGAAGAGCTCATTGGCTAGCCAAACAGATCTCTTATTACACTTCCTTTATTGATGCAAAAGAAGCTTTTAGAATGAAAAATCCTGATGAGATTCATCCTAGAGTACTCAAAGAATTATCTGAAGTTATTACAGATATAGTGACTGTTATCTGTGAGTATTCATGGAGGTCAGCTTAGATCCCAGAAGACTAGAAAAGAGCAAGTATACTGCACATCTTTTTTTAAGAACAATGGGAACCAAGAAATCACAGTCTGGCCTCTGTACCTGGAGAGGTACTGGAGCACATAAACAAATAATCAGTTTGTAAGCACTAGAAGATAATTAGGTGTTAAATAACAGCCAGCATAGCTTTGTCGAGAGCAATGCTGCCTAATCAGTCTGATTTCCTTTTATGGCAAAATTAAGGTCCTCATGGATGTTGGGGATCAGTAGATGTGATATGCCTCAACTTTAATAAATGTTTTGAGAACAGTATGAAAGACAGTATCAAAAATAATCTAGGAAGTATAAGGTGAGAGCATAACTGTTTGGGAAATCAGATGTAGAAGGGCACATCTACACATGCAGTAATGCATCGTAATTACAGTGAATTTGTTTAGTACCTGTAATAACAGGTACTAACTTAATGCACCATAATTGATGCTATTGCACAGTAGTGCTGGCATACATCTTTTACGTGATGCTAATGCACAGTAGACTAATTCTATTGCGCATTAATGTGACTTTTGCCGTGACGTGCTAATGCATAGTAGTATTAATCTACCGCGTATGTAGCGTCCCTGCGCCCAAAAAGTAGTTTTTAGTGGCTCAATATCACACTGGAAGAAGGTATAAAACAGAGTTCTCCCAGAAGTCTGTGTTGTATCTGGTACTGTTCAACATCTTTATTACTAACTTGGGGGAAGGATTGAATGTACCTTTTTTACCTAAATTTGTACCTGAATTTACCTAAATGTAATTTACCTAAATTTTACCTAAATTACCTAAATGTAATTTACCTAAATTTACCTAAATGTACCTAAATTTACTAATGACACTAAGCCATATAGTATAGTAGACACTTAAGACAGGATTTAGATTCAAAATGACCATAAGAAATTGGTAAGAGTCTAGCACCATGGCGCTCACAGTTTTGTCCCCATGAGCCCGATAAATGTTGTGGGGCCAGTCCATTGGCTGGATTAGGCCCAACACCAGATTTGGGCCCTGTGCCAACTCTGGCCAGCCCCTGTGCCACCTCTGCTCAACTGGGGTCGGGCTCCAGCCCTGTGCTTCCCTGCATGCCTGATGTAGCACTCAGGGCCACAGACTGCTGAGCTCCCCACAAATCCATGGCGAGTCCTACTGGCCAGATGACAGTTCCAGGGGCCGGGGGTTGAGTACCTATGGTCTAAAATGACATGAATGAAATTCACTAAAGACAAGTTCAAAGTATTACATTTTGAAAGAGTAATCGGAAGCACAAATACAAGATAGGGAATGACTAGCTAAGCTGCAATAATGGAGACAAGAAATAATGTAACAACATTGCAAAACAGCTGTATACTGGGAATGTATTTAATAGGAGTATCGTATACTACTTGCAATAAGTAATTCATATACAGTAAAAGCTGTATTATCCGGCACTTTACCATCCAGAATGCTCTATTAACCAGCATCTGTTCCACCGTGGCATATCCGGTTTCGCCGCTGTGAGCTGAGTCCCACTTCTTCCTTGTGGACCACGGCCCAGGGCAAAGCAGCCTGCTCGGGGCCCCACTCCCTGTCCCCCGGCACACTCATGCCAGGGGGTGAAAGCCCTGGTGCACCAGATGCCGCAGGAGGGGCAGCAAGACAAAGACGCCTCCAACCCGCTGGGCTGGAGATAAGTATAACTCTTAGATAACGGGCACATTTGATTAACTGGCACCCCCCAATCCCCATGGATGCCGGAAAACAGAGCTTTTACTGTATTCTGTTCAGCTCTAGAGCTATCTCACAGGGAGAATTCTGCCTAGTTTTGGGCACCACGCTGTATGGACAATTTAGAATTAATCCAGAGAAAAGCAGCAAAAACAGAGCTCTGACATGAGGAAAGGTTAAGAAAAAAATGGGCTTCCTGGAAGGGTTATTTAGTCTGGAGAAGAGGAGACTGAAAGAGTATTTGATAAGTTTTCAAATACAAAAAGGGTTGTTATAAAGATGATGGTGATCTGTGTCTGCAGGGGACAGGACTAGAAATAATGGACTTAAATTGCAACAGGGGAGATCTAGGGTAGAGATTGGGAAGAGTTTACCAACTAAGAGAATGGTTTAGCACTGGAACAGATTGCCTGGAGCAGCTGTGAAGTCTTTCATTGGGAGTATTTAAGAGCAGGGTAGATAAATACTTGTCTGAGAAGGTCTAGACAGGTATGGCTCTGTTTTAAGCAGGAGGTTGGTATAGATGACCCCCTGAGGTTCCTTCCTATCTTATTTCATTATGTTTCTATAAACTATCCATACTGACGTGGATATACTCTTTTAATTAATTTCAGAGTCCAATATCTGGTTAAAAATGTAAACTTATTTGAAGCCATATATATAGTTAACATTTACAGTTTCTCATTGACTTAAAAATGGTCAAATTTGCTGCATGATATGGTTTTATAATGCAGCAAGTAAATAACTGAAAAAAGTTTTTTTTCCCCCTTCTAGTTACAGTTACAGTAACCATCAGTATTTAGGGTATAGCAACAGTGAGTTAACTTTCAGAAAATTGTTATTTTAGCTTCTGTTCCTTTTTACTGTATCTTTTAGTATTAAACCTAATTGCTACCCTGGATGGGCAAAACCAAGTCTTATAACTTAGTATTGTATGTAAGAATAAAAATAAAAAATATTAAAGGGCTATAGAGAGAACTAATATGAAAACTTGAATTGGAAAATTGGTTTTGAATATGCTGATAATTAGTGTATTTTTTAAGTTTACTTTTAAAAGGAAAAAGTGGGTGCCGAGTTTTAAATGTAAAAGTAGGGGGAAAAATTGCTTTACCAGAAGAAGCAATGTGTTAATTCTACCTGGCTCTGCAGCATCTGTATAGATTGCGCATTTCAGCAGGGCTTTTTGGCTCTTTTATCTAAAGCTGATTCAGTTAGCTATTAGATAAAAATTGCAAAAAAACCCCACTGAAGCTCCTGATCTACACAGATGTTGGATGAATTGGGTCCAGCTAACGCGCTGCCTCTTTTGGGCATGTGCTGGATTCAGTGCAGGGGTGCACGGAGTTTAAAGTGCCATTTTGATTTTTACATCTGTACGCAGCTAGATTTTTTTTTATCACTTTTCCAGGACTCAAAAACATCAGAAGCGATTTGCTTAGACTTTTTTTTTAATTGCCTAGTCTGAGCCAAAGCATGCTTTTTTTCTTTTAACACATAGATAACAATTTTTAGAACTCAGTGAGTTGCTGCTGTTTATGATGAAAGTGTCATTACTGTTCAGCTGTTTGAAGGAACAAAGACTTCAGAAAACAGAGCTGGTAGAGGTCATAAATGTCCTAATAGACATCCTGAACAGGAGGAGAATGAAGAAGCTTGCTGCATAGGACTACTTAGGATTTTTCCAGACACAAGAGATAGATATTACCATATTTACCTGAATCCAAGACAACTTTGAATTTCACATGACCCTGAAATAATTAGATTATATATATGGAAAAATTGTAAATTTGTTATAATTTTCCATGTATAGAAATTAATTATTGGAGAGTCATCTTAAATGTGTCCCTTCCCCCCACCACCACTACAACAGGGAAAGCAGCAGCAGAGGTCAGGCAATAGAAAGGCGAGCAGCCTGACCCCCTACTCCTTGCTCCCTGGTGCCTGCCCCCCCCACACCCTGTGCCTAAGGTCCTTGGCACCTGTACCCTCTACTACTCTCCTGCTGTCTGTCCCCCCTTCCCCCCCACCCCTGGCTCTGGCCCCATTCTGTCCTGGGGCATGGAGCACATGGTAGCTCTGGCCACAGGCGAGCAGTTACAGTATCAGCAGCTTGAGCCTCAGGTTGCCAGAGCTGCTGCTACCTCCTCTGCATAGCTAGGAGGCAGCCAGAGCTAGACATGCTTAATGCCCCAGGCCAGAATGGGGCCAGAGCCACAACTGATTGTAAGTGGTGTGGGGGAAGGGGTGGGCGACTGTGGCTGCAAGTCAGGGCCAGAGTCAGACCTACAACAACCATCTACCCGTACCCCCCACCTTGTACTCAGATCCCAGATGACAGGCTTTTTCCCTGTGCTGAATGGGGGGAAGAAGCAGGGGGGGGCTCATCTTGGATTTGAGTAATATAGTATTTAATTACAAGCCAGCCCAAGAATGAATTTTCTTCGGAAGACTTCCTTAAATGATTTTGTAGATACAGTAAAAACTGTGTTAACCGGCATTTTACTAACCGGAATATTCTATTAACCAGAATTTCCGGCATGAACATCAAATATTTCTTGACCAGGTTCGAAGGGGTGGAGAACAGCAACTGTCCTCTGTGGGCCACACAGGCGCTGCCAGGCTGGCTGTATGGGGTGGGGGAGGAGTTTGCATGTGGCGGTGGTGGCTGACGGTGCCACGGCTACTGCATGCAAGCCCAGATAACCAAAATTTTAGATAACCGGCACCCCCCTTACCCTAGTCATGCCAGATAACAAAGCTTTTACTGTAGTTAGTCTTTTCACTATCAAGTACCCAGCGCAACATATTCATGTGGAAAACTTCACAAATAAGACTTGGGAAACTTTTTTTTTTTTTGGATGTTTCAGTCTGGCAGATTTACATTAAGAATGTACATAATTTGGTATCAGTAGTTTTAAATGTTTCCTACATGCTTACTGATAGCTCACCTATAAGAAATAACTTTTTTGCTTTTTCCTATGGGTCTATGGGTTTTACTTTTTTAGTTTGTTTATTCCTGATATTATGAAGTATTAGTTGCAGAAGAAAGAATGTTGTTTCTTTCAAAAGCTGATGCCAATGATAGGGTTAGTAAACCAAACTCTGTGGAAAGAAAGCAGAAACTCCCAAGAGATCAAAAAGAAATTAATGCTGTGGTTTTTGGATGAATAGCATGATTTGCAAATGAAT
>NW_005841882.1:1227916-1231508 GCF_000455745.1 Alligator sinensis | reverse complement strand
CTTGGGCAATGCTCAATACACTGTGTAAGTACCATTCATGTATGAACTCTCTATCTGCTTTTGTTGGATCAAAATAAGTCAGTCATATGCTACTAAATATTACATGCATGTCTGTCAACATATCAGTCAATCAAATGGTGCTTTATTACTGATAACTTGGTAGGTTTTTCTATATATGGGTTTTTTCTTAATTTCCAACTTTACTAATGTCCATTTAAGTAAGTCACCAGAATTTGCACCCTTATCTATGCCTAACTGCTGCAGCCTGTCCAGAAACCACCCTTTCAGGTCTCACTTCAAATATCCAGAAAGATTCTTACAACCTCTCAAAGTTGTCTCATTTCTAATCCAGTTTCAGTGGGAGTTTGACTCAATAGAGAGCAGTGCTAAATCAACGCTGAGCATGCCTCTGGCAATCTTGTTGTTGGAATTAAATCCACAGGCCTATACTATTTGTAAGGTGTACTTGTTGTGGAAGACTCCCTGAAAAAGTTTTGGAACAAGAAATTATCTACCGACTGGACTATGGATTCTTATGCCATTATCTGGATTAGCTTTTGTGACCCCTTTATTCCTATGGATTCTTTGCTTCTTGCCTCTCCCAGGATTTCCCTTCCCATCTCCCCCTCCCTTTTTACTTTTGTATTCTAATCACTCACTTCATTTCATATGTTGGTTTGTGTGCATCCTTCCACAGCATCTGATGAAGTGAGCTCCTAAGGTGCAAATCTACGCTGCCTTCTTATTTATGTCTCTCAGCCTAAGACACCTGTCTGGTTCTCATTGCCATACTATTCAAACATTTCACAATATTTCGTATTTTTACCCTAATAATGCCCTCTAAGGAAGGGAAATAATATAATTCCCATTCTGTATATTTGGGAAACAGAGGTGCAGAGAAACTAATTTGCCCAATATCACACACAGTCTGTGATGGAAAAGTAACCTGGGTCTTTTGGGTTCCAACCTCATACCTGACCATTGGATCAGCCTTTCTGCATGCATCGTATGTTCAATAACTTCAAACAAAGTTTGTAACATAAAGCAGAAATGATTTTTTTTTTATAACTAAAGGTTACTTCATATTGAGATTAATAATGTTTTAGAGGGAAATGCGGAATGTTTTCTTGTAAAGTTCTTTCAAGATTTTTTTTTTTAAATGATTATTTCGGGGCAGGAAAAATGTAACAATTGGATGCTAAAATATTGTGATTTCTCCTTTCTAATTATGGTGTTTATCAACCATTACAAATGTATGGATAGCTAGGGCAGGGGCAAGCAATTATTTGCAAGCATTAAATGGCTTGAGGGCCATTTAATGAGTTTTAGTGAGCTGTTGAGGGTTTCAAGGGTAGCTCTACCCTGCCCCATGCCTGCTCTGGACTTGCCAGTGCTGAGCAGCAGTGGCTGTTGGGCAAAAACTGTTCCTTGGTGCGGGGGGAAGAGGAGAAGGCAGACCCTCTCCCTTACCACTGCCAGACACTTTCTGCTGCAGCCGCTTGGACCCCTTTGCCAGGCTACCCTGCATCTCCACCACCGTCACCACCACCTCCTAGCTGCCCAGCAGGGCAGCAATGCCAGGGCAGCCCAGCGCAGCCTCCAGGCAGCTGCAGCAGAAAAGGCCCAGCAGCAGTGAGGGGGAGGGGCTTCTTTTCCCCCTGTACCGCAGAACAGTTTCTGCCCAGCAGCCATTGCTGCTGCTGCCGCTCAGTGCTAATGAGTCCGGAGCAGGTGTTTCATAGATTGTTAGGGACTGGATGGGACCTTGCAGATCATCCGGTCCAGCCCCACCATTGTAGGCAGGAAGACAACTGGAGTTAGGTGACCCCAGCAAAGTGACTGTCTAGTCTCCTCTTGAAAACCTCCAGGGTAGGTGAGTGCACTACCTCTGGATGGAGTTTATTCCACAGTCTGGACACCCTGACTGTGAAGGAGTTTTTCCTGGTATTAAGCCTGAAGCAGTCTTCCATTGGTCCTTGTCTTCCCTGGGGGTGCCCTAGTGAACAATTGTTCACCAAGCTCCTGATGCACCCCTCCAATATAGCGGTAAGCCGCTATCAAATCCCCTCTCAACCTTCTCTTCTTTAAGCTAAAGAGACCCAGGTCCCTCAGCTTTTCCTCGTATGGCTTGTCTTGCAAGTCCCTGATCACATGGGTGGCTCTTTTCTGGACCCTCTCAAGTTTTTCCACATCCTTATTGAAGTGCGGTGCCCAGAACTGGATGCAGTACTCCAGCTGATCTCACCAGTGCTGAGTACAGCGGGAGTATCACTTCCTTAGTTTTACACAAGATGCATCACTTGATGCATGCCAGCGTGTTGTTTGCTCTGCTGACCACTGCCTCACACCAACAGCTCATATTCATGCATTGGTCAATCATTACCCCTAGGTCCCTTTTGGCCGTGGTGCAAGTCAAACTGTCACCACCGAGCCTGTATGTATGTTAAGGGTTGTTTGCCCCCAGATGGAGCACCTTACACTTGGAAGTGTTAAACTTAATCTGGTTCCGGTCTGCCCAACTCTCAAGCCTGTCCAGGTCTGCCTGTATCTGCAACCTATCTTCTAATGTGACCAGACCGCCCCATAACTTGGTGTTGTCCGCAAACTTGGCCAGTGAGCTTTTCATTCCCCCATCCAAATCATTGATAAAGATGTTGAAAAGCACCAGTCCAAGCACAGACCCGTGAGGGACATCACTGGCCACTTCACACCAAGATGACACGGGTCCATTCATGAGAACTCTCTGGGTCCTACCCTGTAGCCAATTTCCCACCCACTGAACCGTTGAGCAGCTGAGCCCACAGTCTTCCAGATTTCCTACAAGGATATCATGGAATACTAAATCAAAAGCCTTTTGGAAGTCTAGGTATATAATGTCTACCTCGTCTCCCATGTCCAGGTGGTGAGAGACCTGGTCATAGAAGGAGATGAGATTGGTAAGACAAAGTCTACTTGCAATAAAGCCATGTTGGCTGTCATTCAGAATCTTACCTTCTGTGAGCATATCCCACATAGATTCTTTAATGAGCTTTTCCAGGATTTTCTCTGGGATGGAGATTAGGCTGATTGGCCTACAGTTGCCCGGGTCCTTCCTCTTCCCCTTCTTAAAGGTAGGCACAATGTTGTCCCTCTTCCAATTGTCAGGGGTTTCCCCCGTGTACCACGAATTCTGAAAGAGCTTTGCCAGGGGTTCTGTGATAACCTCAGCCAGTTCCTTCAGCACTCTCAGATGAAGTCCATCTGGTCCTGCTGACTTGTAAATGTCTAGCTTTTCTAGTTGGTATTGCACCCACTAAGCATCCACAGTGGGGAGGCTGTCAATCCCGGCATGTCCCTTATGAGCCTTATCTCGCTGGACTTTCCCCTTGGTCCAGTGAAATATCGAAGCAAAGTGGGCATTCAGGAGTTCAGTTTTTCCCTGAATGTTGGTTACCAGCTGTCCCAAGGTGTTAAGCAGGGGCCCCACGCTTTCATTTGTTTTCCTTCCACTGCCTACATACCTAAAGAAGGACTTCTTATCATCCTTGATTCCCCGTAGCTAACCTAAACTCCGTTGCCGCCTTGGCATTCTCCATCATTTCCCTACTAATGC
>NW_005841882.1:1215077-1227896 GCF_000455745.1 Alligator sinensis | reverse complement strand
TATAGTCCTCCTTGAGGACCATCTCTAGCTTATACTATGCATACACCTCTTTTTTCTTTTTTAAAAGGACCGTAATGTCCCGATTAAGCCAGTCCTTCTGCTACCTTTCCTCTTTGCAGGAACGGTTTTCTTTTGTGCTTCGAGGATCATGTCCTTGAGCAACGACTATTCTTCATGCACCCCGTTTGCCTTCCCTTCCTGGTCCCACATCACCTCTCCTACTAATGCTCTGAGCCTGTCGAAGTCAGCATTTTTGAAATCCAGGACTTCAATCCTGCTGGTTGATTTGTCGACCTTGCAGCGGACGGTGAACCTGGTAATTTCATGGTTGCTGTTGCCCAGGTTACCCTCAATGTTCAAGCCACACACCAAATCATCTCCCTTGGCCAAGACCAAATCTAGGAGACCGTTACCTCTGGTTGGCTCTTGCACTTCCTGAGTCAGAAAGATCTCCTCAATCACAGTCAGGAAACTGCATGAACGATCTGACCTAGCCAAGTGTTCCTCCCAATCTATGTCCAGGTAATTGAAGTCACCCATGACAACCAAGTCCCTTGCACATGTGGCCTCTGTCAGTTCTCGACAGGACTCCAGATCCAGCTCCTCCCCTTGGTTCGGTGGACTATAATAAATGTCTACAGTTAGGTTTCTCTCACCTCCCCCGTCTCCCCACCCCCCTAGCCTGGAGCTTGACCCAGAGGGTTTCAAGCTGCTTATCTTTGGAGCCAATGTCAGCCAGTGTGAAATAGGCCAGGTCAGGGCTGTGTACATGGGTCCCTGCTGGTATCACAGGGCTGGAGCCAGCGGAGACCTCGCTCAAAAGGAGCCGCCGTCCCGTGGGACTGCCTTTCCTAGAAAGGCAGTCCAGCTGTGGAGCTGCCCCAGCCCTGCTGCATGTCCAAGGAGTGGCAGGACGCACTACGGGGCGGGGCAGTGCCTGGGCCAGGCGGAACCGAGGGTCCTACTGCGGGGTGGACAAAGCCCTCTGCGGGCCAATTTTGTCCACCCCTGAGCTACAGCCTGATTTAAATCATGGGCCCAGCTCCCTAATATTGTGGCCCCATCATGGCAGGGCTGCCATTTTTGTACCCAGATCGTGGTACTGCCCTTGCCCCCCCATGCCCAATGGTTGAATGAGGGGGCAGGTTTAGGGCCAGGTTTAATTGCAGTAGCAGAGGCCTTGCTTCCAAGGGCTCTGATTGCTGCTGAAAAGCCCACGTTCTTCCCACCCCCAACCTGACTGGAAGAGGCAGGAACATCAGGTAGCCCTGGCATCAGGTAGGGGAGACATGTTTGCTCTTCTGCCTGTGTGTTCTTTTCTTCCACCCCAGCGCCCTAGTTTTCCCACCTGGAAAAGCAAAAAATTCCTCCCGTACCTGGTGCCAGGGCCATCTGCCAAGGCAGACCTCAGGCACCCCAACCCCCATGCCCCAATTTGTCACCAGCAAACAGCCCCTCCCTTATCAATCCCCAAGCTTTCTCCTCCCCCTGTACCTTATGTGACCCCTTCCCCACTCCCCTGGGCTGCTAGGCTTTTGCTTTTGGCTGCAAAATGTTTTCCCCAGCCTGCAGCAGCCATCTTGTTGCAACAAAATGCCATGATATGGCCGCTTGCTGGGGAAGTGAAAATCACTTCATTTTGTGGTTTTAATGAAAAATATGAAATCATGATTTAAACCAGGCCCTACCTATAGCATCCTTTTGGCAGTAGGAACATTTGAAATACTGTATGAACTACTATATTTACTCAAATATAAGACGAGGTTTGTTCCCCCAATCAGCATGGGGGTAGGGAGCCCCTTGGCTTATATTTGCATACGAAGTGGAGGGGGGAGCAGGTGGCTGCTGCAGCTCTGACTATGGCCTTGAGCCTGGGTTGGGGCTAGAGTCAGGCCCACACCAGGCCCTTAGCTGCCTCTTGCACCCCACCTCCGCTTCCCCATTGCCTTTCATAAGTGTAGGTTTTTATGGGTTGTGACTTGCCTTTTGAAAAGGAATCATTTTAAATGTAGTTCTGTGTTATTTAAGAATCAGTTTGTCACTGACTTGGTAGAAAATAAAGAATTATGCTAAATAAGTTTTTGATGTGTCTCAGTGTTTTGGTGGCAATCTGACAAACTTTTTCCCTGTAAAAAGTTGCAAATGTCAACATTTGGCCTCATCTCATCTCATTTAAAGATGGAACTAGGGTCTGGGAATCTACAGTTTACCTCTTTACAGTTTACCTCTCTACTGTAAAAAAATTTCTTGTGGTTGAGACAGCCGTGGCAGGATGATAAAGCGCAAGGTGGAAGAGGCCACCTTGCAGCACTTGGAAGCTAAAGCCCCTCCTTGCCTTACCCAGGTAATTTTATTAAACAAACCTAGTCTTTTATATGATTCAAATTGTAGCAAGTGACTCTTAACACAAAGTACATTTAGTGACAGTGTTGCATCAGGACTAAAACCATCTACCTAAAACTTTAAATTAAAAGTATGGCTTTTAGAAATTAAAGAGATTATCGTGCAATCCAGGCCACTTACACAGTGCTGTCAGCAGATCACTCCAGCATTTCCCTGTGGCTTTTACTTAAATGAAAAAGCAATATGCCCGTCAGCTTCATCAATCCTGCACTATAATGCAAAACTTTACCTGCAGTCTTACATCCTCATGTATCAACAAATCAGCTTGTTTGATTGTTATGCATTCCAATTATTTGGGAAACTAACCTTGGACATTGCCAAGGTAACTATCAAGTTTTGCTGGCAACACTTTGAATGCGTCCACACTCAAAGCTTCCCTGTACCAGCCAAGACAGCCTTTTTGCTAGCTATAACACCACCCCTTCTAGGTGAGAGATTTCTCCCACCCTTTGACAGCCAGAACAAGTATGTGTAATCACTCCCTGGCCCTGTGCTATCTTTAGCAGTCTCATCTGCAGCTAGTGCAGGGGTAAGCAAAATATGGCCCACAGACCGGACCTGGCCCACCAACTGATTGTATCCAACCTGCGGATTGATGGCCATAAAGTCATAGGTTCTGGCCTGCAGGGAGCTGACTGCTGTGGCTGCTGCATTGTGCCAGGTGGGCGGGCATGTCCCAGCTCCATCTGCAGCTTACACCAACTCCCATGCCACACGTTGGAAACAGCTCTGGGTGTACATCAGCTGTGGATGTTTCCTGCAGGTTCCCACTGGGGCATGGGGCAACTGCCCAGGACCACTGCTGACGCGCTGATGAAACAGCATCACCTGCGGACCCAGGCAGATGCCCCAATTTCCAGGGGGAACCTTCCAGCTGTATCCACAGCTGATGCCAGTGCCTACGCAGCCCTGCTTGTGATGCATGGGCCAGGAGCTAGTATAAGCTGCGGGGATGTACTGTAGGTGCAGGACAGTTCGGGGGTGGGAAGGTACAGAGATGGCCCTGCCCTTGATAAGTGGTGATGGCCAGAGCTGGGCACTGGGAAAAAGCAGGACCTGGTAGCGGGCACACTCATCCCTGCCAGGGCCCTTTTGGCTGCGGCTGCAGTGAAGGTCCTCCCCATGACCACCACCAGTGTGTCCAGTGGGGCAGCAGTGGTGGTGGTGGTGGTCATGGCAATGGACAGGAACTGCAGCACAGCCCTGGCACAGGTTCTGGGTGGCTGCAGACAGAAGAGTCCTGGAAGTGGCAAATGTACCTGCTACTGGGTCCTGCTTTTTCCTGGCACCCAGGAATGGCCTCCACCACTCATTGTGGCCAGGGCTGCCTCTCTTCCCTTCCTTCCTGCTCTCCCCACCCAAACCATCCCAGACCTACAGCACGTTCCCGCAGATTACACCAAATTCTACCCTGTGTGCCAGAAGCAGCTCTAAGTGGGCACTGGCATCAGCTGTGGATGCAGCTGGCAGGTTCCCACTGGAGATCGGGGGTGTTTGTCCAAGCCCCTCAGGGTAGAAGGGTGGGCCGGAGGTGGTGCTGGTGCAATTTGGGAGCCATGGCTGAGCTGCCTATGTTGGCTCTCACCCCCTCCTGCCTGCAGCCCCATCCCACGTAGGGAGGTTTGGTGAGCTGTTTTGGCTGACCTGGTCCACAACAGCTCCCCAAAACTTCCTATGTGGCCACAGGTCCAAATAATTGCTCACCCCTGAGCGACTGCCTTCCAGAGTGCACTTCACTGTCTTTGCCAGCACAGCTCTTGTAGAGTTCCAGAGGCCTTTGGGTGTACATGTGCACTGGCAGCTTGGTCATGGAAGCTGCTGTCTCTTGCCATAAATTCTGCCAGCAGAACCAGGCAGGTAGACAAGACTTGAATGCTATCTAATTTGTGCAATCTCTGGAATTGCTAAATTACTTTTTTCTTTTTCCAGACACACTGCTAGATTAAACATCTTATTTAAAAATCCTTGTGCATGCTACTAACAAAATAAAGTTAAAATTTAAAGGTTGTTTCAGTTAAATTACTTTTTGTTTGCTGTTTGTTTCCATTCTGTTTACCAGGAGAGCAAACCATGTCGTTTTCCTACTGTCAGTAGCACAACTTTGGCAGGGGGTGCTGGGGAGTTGGAGCACCAGCTCCAGGCACCAATTCAGAGGGGATGTCAAAAAGGCAGTTCCCAAAGAGCCTGTGCTGCCACAACAACAGACTGTGTCCAGGTAGCTTGCATTGACATGGCAGCAGGAGGAGGTAGGCACTTGTTTCCCCTCCTTCCCCTCACTGTCACTCAGACCACCAAAATTTTTAAGTTCCACCTCTGATTACTGTTCATGATGAAACGGCTTGCTTCATTTTCTGATGCACCTCCCTGACTGCAGCGTTTGTCCAGGAGTCATGGGATACTATTATAATTATAATATTTTTAAGTATTTTTAAAGTCATTTTATAAATTTTAATAAGCCTTTTATATTAGTTTCACATCTTAGTTCGCATTTGTTGCTGCTGATTATAATTGAGATGAAAGCCTTGCTCTGTTTTGAGATACTTGTTTGTTCTTACAGAGTTAATATTGCGGGGAGGGGTGGGATCAAGGATAAAGTATTACATTACACCATTTAAATAATGTTTCTATGTTAGTGAGGCAGGATGATGCAGTAATTAAAGCACTAGCCTTGAATTCTGATGTATGAGTTCAAGTCCCCACTCTGCAACAGATTTTCTGGGTAACCATAGGCAATAGGGCTATGCAAAATTTCACCGGTTGTTTTGTTTTGACACTGTTTCGACTCATTTTGAGCTTGAAACAGTGAAATTGAAATGAAACAAAGGGCTTCAAAACAGCCTTGAAACAAAACAAGGCCAGTCAGAAAGTTTTGAAACGTTTTGAGTTTCAAAGCAGCCAGGTGGTGGGAGACAGGGGAGAACCAGGGCTGCACTCCCAGCAGCTCCGCAGCCCCATGTGGCTCAGGCAGGCAGGCAGCCCTGGCTCTCCCTGCCTCCTGCAGCTGGGCTGTGGGACGCCAGTCGCAGTGCAGGGGAAGGAAGCTGAGCCCGGGCTCAGTTCCCCTTCCCAGCACTGTGATGGGGCTGGGGAAGGGAACTGAGCCCAGTTGCAAAGTTCTCCTGCCCAGTGCAGTGATCGATCGGGCTGGGGAAGGAAACTGAGCCCAGCTGACCTGAGTTCCCCTTCCCAGCCTGATGGTAGCGCTGGGGAGGGGAACTCAGCTCAACTGGGCTAGGTTCCCTTCCCCAGCCCCATTGCAGCGCTGGGGAAGGGAAACTGAGCGATCAGGCTCAGTTCCCTTCCCCAGCTCTCCAGTCCCAGGCGGCAGCACCCGGCTTCCCTCCCTCATCTGGCAGGCAGAACGGAGGCCTGAAACCGTGGGAGAACTGGCACAGACCCCACAGCCCTCCCGGGGTTGCAGGCCCCTGATCTGCCTGCTGGATGTGAGAAGCTGTTTCGAGCTTCCCCATTATAGCATATGGGCGAAACATCGAAACAGCAGATGAAACGAAACAGTGGTTTCAAATCTAAATGAAATTCAAAACGAAACGCTGTTCCGTCGAAACCTCGAAATGCAAGTCGAAATGGAACGTTGCCATTTCGCACAGCCCTAATACGCAAGTCCAACAGTCTCTCTACACCTCATTTGCCCATCTGTATTAAGTCTGCTAGGGTTGTTTTGAAAATAATACTTTAAAAATTGTAGTCCTCAGATGCCATGGTGATGAGGGCCTTGAAGCACCTGAGAAGATTGCCTTGTATTTTATTTTTATTGGGTTACACAAATTTCCTTGATTTCAGGGGCTTTTTTCTTTATTTCAGATTTTTGTGGGGAGGGGAGGGGAGGGTTAATGACAGTGCCTTCTCTTCCCATCCCCCCTTGCTATTTATCAGCCCTTTTGCTGGTGGTTGCAGTGAAAAGGGGAGATGGGAAGCATCTCCAAAGCACCTTTTGTAGTTGCAGAAAGTAGTACTGCATGGTTCTGTTGCCCCAGCAAAAGCAAATCTCCTGTGGACTCCATTTCTTTTTTCTGAGGTGAAATCTTGAATCCCATGAGGCAACCTCAGCATTCAGCGTATGGGGATAAGAGAGACTGTAGAGCTGGTGGAGACTATGCAGCTTTTGCTAGCACAACACCTGTTGCCTGCCAACTTTGTTACTCTCTAGATCACAAAATAAGTTGGCACACACGAACAACATATAAGTATTAATATAAGATGCACTATCAGTTGTTTATTATTTAGCATTGCAACAAAGAGAGAAAGTACTGGGTTTTTCAAAGGGCTTTCAGTCCATCTCCTAAATATTATCTTTCACTTTTTGTAGGGTTACCATATTTCCAGCTCAGAAAAAGAGGACACCTATCGGGGAGGGTAATATGATTGCGGGTGGAGGGGGCAGTGATATGTCCGTGCCCTGCCCCTCACTCCCAAATCACAGCCCCCCCGCCCAGGTTCACAGATTCATAGATGTTAGGGTCAGAAGGGACCTCAGTATGTCATCAAGTCCAACCCCCTGCCCTGGGCGGGAAAGAGCACTGGGGTCAAACTACTCCAGCCAGTTGTTTGTCCAGTCTCCTCTTGAAGACCCCCAAGGTAGGGGAGAGGACTACCTCCCTTGGAAGCCATACCACCTCCCTTGGAAGTTGCCCCTCACTCCCAACCTGCAGTCCCCCCGTACCTGGTGATACCTCTCGTTCCTGACCCACAGCCCACTGGTCCCCCAAGCCCTGCCATTGCCACTCACTCCCGCCCCGCCGCCCTCTGTTCCCCCCCAAGCCCTGCTGCCTACGTAGCTCCCTGCTGCACCCAAAAAACTCTCCCTAGCCCCTTCCACCACTGGAGGGGCAGGCACCTCCCCTGCCTCCCTGCCCTACTGCACCCCAGTGCTGGCAGACATCTGCCCCCCTTGCATACCCATCCCGTTGCACAACATGCACACACACACACACCCTGGCCCTCCAGCCCACACCCCACCACAGACTTACTTGCCTGCAGCTGCCAGGGTGCACACACAGACACACATGATGCCCCCTTCTTTCAATCACCCTCCCCCATTCCCCCCATCCCACGCAGCTCCTTGCTGGGGCAAGCCAGGAACTGCCAGGGAAAACGTTGAGGATGAGAAGAGCAGAGTTCTGGACATTTGTTGATATTTTAAAAAAACACCGAGATACTGATGGAAGGACCCAAAAAGAGGACATGTCCAGAAAAATCTGGACGTATGGTAACCCTAGTTTTTGGGACACAGTTAATTATGGGAATGGATGATAGCTGTTTTGAAGTTCAGTCTAATTACAGGCTTAATTATTTTTTGTACGTGCCAGCCATTAACCTATCCCAGATCCTATGTATACATTAATTATGTTCATATAAATGAATGCCATAGATTATATGTGCGAAATCACTGGCAGAAAATTAGTAGAGATGTGTAAAAAAATTTAGAGATATGTAAATTTTCCCGGGCAGAAACCTTGTCTTTGTATTTGCTTATAAAATACCTAAGAAGCTTTCCTGGACTGTGTTATTAGTGGCTGTTAAGACATGAATATATTTATTGCCTGAATCAGCTGCATTAGGCCAAATTCATAGAAACAGAAAATTAGGGTTGGAAGGGACCTCAGGAGGTCATCTAGTCCAACCTTTTGCTGAAAGAAGGACCATCCGCAACTATATCATCACAGCCAAGGCTTTGTCTAGCTGGATCTTAAAAACCTCCAAGGATGGAGATTCCACAACCTCTCTGAACAACGTCTTCCAGTAGTTTACTACCTTCCTAGTGAGAGTTTTTCCTAATATCTAACCTAAACTTCCCTTTCTGCAACTTGAAATGATTGCTCCTTGTCATGTCTGGTAGAATGAGGAATAGCTGATTGAAGTTCAGTGGGTGTGTTTACACATGCTGTTAATGTGCAGCAATAAACTCCAGTGCATATCACGCTGGAGTTTATTGCTCCCAGGTGCCATGTTTGACCAGAACTCCCATACATTGAGCCAGTTTGGAGCAGCCCCAGGTGTCAGGGCACCTGGGGGTCAGTCTGCTGGCTCGGGTCTGCTCCGACCTAACTCAGCATGCTGCAGAGGGGCTGACTGGGGCACGAGGGTGCTCCAGTGTGGGGCTAGCAAGCAGGCAGCCCCCGCACTGAAGCATCTTTGTGCCCCAGCCAGCCATTCATACATGTGTTGCTGTGCACTAAAAAGCTCCACAAGTATTTACAAGTACTATCCTACGGTGGAGTTTATTAGTTTACTGTAGCCTAATAGGACTGCCTGTGTAGACACCCAGACATTTACTGTAGAGCTAATGAGTCAGTAGTAAACATCATGTGTAGACCTGCCCAGTTTGACTTAGTTTAGGCCTATGAGGTAAGAGAGTTCTATAGAGGTATCCTGGAAAGAGGAACTTGATGAATTACTTTATTTACCTAAATCCAAGATGACTTTGAATTTAAGATGACTTCCCAGTAATTATTTTTTTGCAAGTAGAATTGATAAATTTGTTATAATTTTCCAAATATAGAATCTAATTATTGAGTTGCAATCTTAAATTCACTGTCCTCCCCCCCCCATTGCTGCAGCACTGAAAGCTGTAGCAGGGGGCATGCAATCAGTAGGCATGCAGCCACCTTTGTTCCCTACCCCCCCTCCCTCAGCCTCTGCCCCTTACCTGCTGCCCCCACCCCTCCAGTATTCTGCTGCTTACTATTTGCGTGCCTTCGGCTCTGACTAGCTCCAGGTCTGGTTCTGGCTCTACTGTGGTATCATGGATATCTTTGATGGTAGATTTTAGCTAATGAGACATTTTGATAAGATGTCTTGATAGGAAACATTATGAGAAATAAAGACAATTGGAGAACTCCAATACAAAGTGATACTTTTATATCCATTTGCTAATAGTTTTCGTAGGTTTAGAGCCTTGCAGGAGGAGGAGGATGGGCTTGAATGTAAGTGGCCATAAAGTTGTGGGGGGACAATTTCTGATCCAACGCCCTTACCAGGTAGTTGGGGTCAGAGGAATACTCATTCACTACGTAAAGACGTTTTAGCATCTTTTAAGTTTCTCTTGAATTACTCAGTTTCTTTTCAGATGCTCTCCATATTTGGTAGGCTTGGGAAGGGTAGGGCAAGGAGGAATCATTTTTTTGAAATATGTGAGTGAAGGAGCTATTTGATTTTTTTTTTTTTTTTTTACTCCTCTCAACCCCTGCTGATGTGTATATTTGAATATTCTTATTTTCTAGAGGATGAAAAAAAATTAAAGCAAATATAAAAAATGTTAAATTTTTATTAGAATAAACTTTTAAGTTGTTTGGTGCTGCCATATTTTGTTTATCAGTGAGTCTTTGAGAGACTAAGAAAGGTATAGTCATTAGCTACGTCTCAAATCCTTTTTTACAGTTGCTCTAATGGCAAAATACTAGAGGATGCTCTATGCCTTTTTAACACTCAAAGCCCTTAAAACCACAGATTTGTACACAGCAGCATTTGTGGCAGAACCTATGCATGAGGGACATAACGAAAGGATAAATCTATACACTACATTGGTTATTGTATATTTTCATTGTTCCTTTTGGGTGGGGCTAGTCCTACCCTGAAGTAAAGGCCTATTCCCTTAGAAGAGCAAGGCCCTACCTTTTGACCTTGTGGGCTGAATCACTGTTGCAGGGTCAGTCTGCAGGCTGGATCCGGTCCATGGGCCCTATCCAGTGCATGGAACTGTGGCCCTGGCCCCACATGCCAGATCAGACCATTCACCAGTTGGTGCCCACAACCCAGCCCTGCATGTCTTCTAGCCCTTAGGGCTTAGCAGTTTGGTGCTGGGGAGCTGTAGCAGTGTTAATTGCCATATATCCCTGCTGCCAAATTTCCAGGCCTGTGGGAAGCCCCACTGGACAGATGACATGGCTCTGTGGGACAGATGGTGAGTACCACTGCCCTAAACTGAGGGTGGGGCCCAGAGACTTGGTGTCCCAGCTGAATTCAGGATAAACAGATGAACAGGGATGGAAGTAAGGCTGTAGAGTTAATGTCAGTGTTATAGGTGGGAATGCCAAGCAGAGCCCTGTGTGCTTATATATTGTAAGGGAAACTGGTAGTAATCCATATGTCTCAATTGCCTAACATTCCATTTTAAAAGATTCTTGTAGTCTTCTCTGGGAAATTCTCATATCTCCATTGTTTATACCAGGCCTTTGATATTTTAAACAGGAAATCCTCTTAGGTTGCGTAAGTGTAATTATAGTCCATGAACTCCTTATTCTAAATGTTTTGCTGATAGTGTTAATGCCATTTCCCTTCTCATTTGAATACATAAGTAAAATGTTTGCTGTATAGTGAAGTTATACTCCTTGTACCATCAAAGCAGGAATAGCACATACAGCAGTAGCTGGAGCTATAGAGTGCTGGCCTGGGGTGCCCAAAGCCTAGTAAATCTACAGATCTTGCCTATGATTTATGCAATCTATTTATATATATATCACCAGTTTCCTTTTAGGGCAAAATCTTCTTCAACTCTGGGAACAGGAGAGAGAAAAGAGAGTCAGGCTGGATATCCCCATCTGCCTTCCCCCTGGGCCCTGGAAACCATCTCTTCCTGCGAGAAAATAGCCCTCTTATTTCTAGATAATGTAGTTAGCTGTTGGGTTCCTCTAATCTTCCAGTGTCTGTACCAGGGAATATTGTCAAGCTATGGAAGCAGATGGTTGGTAATGAAGGTTCTACCTCCAAGTCCACAATATTTTTCTTGTGGGAATGATATTAGGAGTGATGCCCACAAAGAGGTTGGAGAGATCCAAACTATTCTGATAAGATATTGTATTAATACAGTTATCTGACAAAGAAATATAATTGCCATATCATTTCGGACTCATTTTGTGCCACTCAGTTATACTGTCTGTAAGTATGGTAAGTATCAGATGCTTCCAAGAAAGGTGTTGCACAATTCTGACAGGTTAGTAACAGGTTTAGGGAAGGAGTTTCTTCCTATCCTGAGGCAATTAGGGTATGTCTGTGTGGAACAAGGCAGTGCAGTACAAAAACAAGATGCTGCTTGGTTTAAATTGTGTTGCTTTCCTTGCCTCAGCTCCCAAACTGGGAGCAATATAGCCATAACAGTGAGGTGCTGCACATCTGCCAGTAAGCTCTGTTCTCTGTGCTTGCACAGCCGTTTTATTTCCAGCATATGAAAAATGAGCGCAGCATGGTTCATTAAGCTTGCACTGCACTCTATAGACACATGCTTAGCAACTTATGCCCATAAAAGTGATTCTCAAGCTTTTTAGACTTGAGATGCACCTTGTTAGACTTGCAACACTCCTTGGAAAATGCCAGGTTTCAGTTTTCACTTTTTTTTTGACTGCGGAAAAAATAGTAGAGCAGTTCCTCTGCTGCAAAGAATTCAGAGCAACCATGACAGGTCAGAATGTTTTTGACAATATGGATTCCTATTTGAATTGTTTGGGTTTATCCTTTGAATCGTGTAGGTGTTTGCACAGCTAACAGAACTGATGTTGTGCATTACCCCATGACATTGTTTAAAAAGGATCTCACACCTTTCCAGAGACAGCACCCTGGCTGAGGAGCGCTATCCTAAGACATCAGATTGCTATTTCTTATGTTTCTGTACCAGCTCATGAAATTTCACTTATTTTTCTTATAAATGCCAGATTTTGTCGTCTTTATTTTTTTGCATCTCCCTCATGTAAAAAAAAGTCTCAAGATTGCTTAATTAAAAACAAGTTAAACAAACTAGATATTGTGGTAAGTGTAATATTCAGACTCGTTACAGTGTTATCACCTTCCCCTGATTGACAGAGTCCAATACCTTTCTAGAACTTAAGGAACTATGTTAAGTTGGTGATACTGAAGCTAGTTACGTTTCTAAAATTATTAGTGCATAAGCATCATTTGCAGGCTTTGTTCTGATGAGTCATTTACCAACTCTGTGTTTTACTTGGTAACAGAGCTTCTAAGCCTTTGAAGATCTGTGCACCTTCTTTAGCCATTAACTTTGTTCACCCTCACTATGAACCTTAATATCAAAGTGTTCTTTTGCTGTTTTTATAAAGTGCCTTTATACTGCACTCATCCCAGTTTCTGCACATTCACATGACTAGCTTAATTAAAATCAGACAGCTCAATAATTCTACCATAAGCTAGTAATAATGAAGCTGTGGGAGTCCTTGAAGCCCTTTATCATTCAAATGCCCAGTGGGTTCTCAAATAAAGTGGATGACTAAGTATGGTTTATAGAAGTAAGGGAGATTATTAGCGGTGAAAGATGCATTTGAACTTGCTGAAAGGATGGCCTTTGTCTCAAGACTTACTCTCAGTAATAATTATGCTAGGTCTTCATTTTATCCCAGCAGTCTCTCCTTATTCACGCTTTCAGTGTTTGAATAGCTTGCTATTTCTTGT
>NW_005841882.1:1192197-1215046 GCF_000455745.1 Alligator sinensis | reverse complement strand
GGAATGCGGCTTTGGATATGGGGAGGATGCACAGTGCATGACATGCAGGCCAAACAGATTCAAGGAGGACTGGGGATTTCAGAAGTGCAAGCCTTGTCTGGACTGTGCACTAGTTAACCGATTTCAGAAGACCAACTGCTCTGCCATGAGCAATGCAATATGTGGGGACTGCTTACCAGGGTGAGTCTATTTCTAGAAATAAAAGAACATTAAAAAAAATTATATTAATGATTGCAAGTTGGTGTTTCTTGGAGAAATGAGTACATGATTATTTATATGAATGTCCTAGATTCTGCTGTAATCTTATCTAAATTTTAGTCATGGACTCTGCAAAAGTTTAGGTATGTCTTTGAACACATTGCTTCACTTTCTATCTCAATTTTTCTATCTGTAAAATCGGGATAATACTCTCCTATAGGAGTAACATCTATATGGTGCTCCCAAAACGTAATAGAGTTTTAATCCTGGTAGGCTCTTTCACATGTATTATCAACACAGCAAAGTCAAACTATTCTATAGTCTAATTTAAACCTGTCTATTTTGGAAACTTTACTGGTAGCTCAACCCTTATCATTTTCCATCATAATCCTGAAAATATTTTCTTTTCTAAAAACACTATATATGTTTAATTATGAAATTTATTGCATCACGAGAACTAAATTCTGTGCTCAACATTCACATTGCCTGTTTTCTCATCTCTGACACTCTCCCAAATAAGACATGCACATTGTTTTGGAAGGCAAAATTACAAGAAAACGATTTTTGCAGTGTCATGGCCAACTCTGGGACATAGAGTAAGCCGTCTGGAAACATAAATGTCCAGGAAATGTGGCATCTCAGAAAACAGTCTGCATGATGCAGCAGGAACTTCCTGGTGCAGCAGGACAGCAACAAGACTAAGTCCCTGATTTTTACAAGAACAGTAGTAAGACTGTTACTTCTGTGCCGTAAATAGTTCTTTATATAAATTCCTGTAAATAAGAATGTTGTTTCCACACCACAGATCTCATCAAGATACTACAGATTATGTGCGGCAACCCACTTGCCTTAAGCCACTTCAGTGGCTACTTCAGGCATAAGCTACAGTGCTCAGCTAGTAACTACTGCAAATTCCTTAGCACCTGTGAGAGATGTAACATAGGATGATTCCTCCTCTTCTTACTGGGGCCAGAGAGATTGAGAAGCCATCTTGGCAGTGTCCATGTGCTTCTATTCTTCACTGCTTCTGTTCTAGCAAAGAAGGATCAGCTTCCCTGAGTAAGATGTGTACCCAGTTTTGGAGCACCCTGACTTTATGTAGTGGGGGAAGTACACACGGTATATGAGTAAATGCAGTATGCAAGTAAATACAGTGCATTCCTTGACTTGAATGGGATGTCCACATTTGAGGACATAACTTGGTCTTCTGAATACATACAGACAAACAAGTATTCTTCACAGCATACTCTGCTTTGTTGTCTAAAACTGTTTAATAGAAATGAGAGAGAACTAGATCTGGATTTTTTCTCCCAGACCAAAAATGGCTCCTCTGGGAGAGAGAGAACCTGGGAACAGCCAGGGTTAAAGTGCTCCTGGGAAAGTAAATGTCTGTCCATATTCACTTCTGAGAAAAGCCACAGCACAGTCCTCCAGCATTCAAGGGTGCTTTGCTTCTGCCTGCCCTGCTCCCTCTTCCTCAGGGAGACAGTGTGTTGCCTTGGCTGGACTCTGCTCTAGTTGAGCAGGGAGCAGAACACATGTCCTTCACAATCCCCACATTGTGCTACAGGGAGACACAGGCTGACCCTGAGCAATCTGAGTCAACCAATCATGGCTGCCCTGTGCATTGCTGCCACCTGTTTCCAGGCAGACTGAGGAAGCCTCCAAGCATGCTGAAATGTGTGTGCAGCACCAATACTGTATGCTCTCTATTCTTCAGGGGCTCAGCATTCAAGTGTCTGTTCAGATGTCTCTGGGTAAGTTTTTCTACCAGGAGAACAAACCTGGGAGAATTCTCCCAGATTTTTGGAATGTGTGTATGCATGCAGTGTTGAAAAACAGTAGCTACAACAGTGAGAGACTGAACTATGCTTTTTAGTCCCTTGAAGCCAGTTGATTTCAGTGACTTGGATGGGAGCCATAATTACTTACCTATCTTGTTTGTGCTTATTTTCCCCTTCTGTATAGTATAGCTTAAGGCAATATCTACAGTGGAGCTTGATAAACTTTAACCAGTCATTTTTAAAGCATTCTTCAAAAACTTAATAATTCTGAGCCCTGATCCTACAAAAAACTTACACATATGCACAACTCTACCCACTGTGAGTAGTTTAATTGAAATCAGTGGAATTACTGCGTAATATTGCAGTGTTTACCCTGAACCACAATGCAGCTTGCGGGCTAGTAGGTCTACCATAGATATGATCTTCTCACTCTAGCAAACCCAAGAAAACTCTTGGGAACAAAGGAGATACCTATGTATTGCCTTCATTGACCTGACCAGGGCCTTCAAGCTTGTGAGCTGAAAAGGCATCTTCACATTATTGGAAAAGATTTAGCTGCCGACAAAAACTCCACAGCATAATCCGTTCTTTCCATGTTGGAATGCTGGGAACAGTCAGCTCTGATGGATCAACATCTGAGGCTTTTGAAATTGAAAGCAGAGTTGAGCAGGGCTAGGTCCTTGTTCTAACCCTGTTCAGGATGTTCTTTTCTCTTCTTCCGATGCATGCTATTGGGATCATTACCAATGGAATCTGTCTACGTATGCTCAGATGGAAAATTATTCAACCATACACACTTTAAAGCAATGAATAAAGTGTAGAAAGTTTTGATTTGTGAGCTGCTGTTTGCCAATGATGCCATACTAATAGCACACACAGAGCAACTTTCAAAGCCTGATCAGTTGCTTTGCTCATGCCTACCAAGATTTCAGTTTTATAGTCAGCATCAAGAAGACCAATGTTACGAGCCAGAACATTGATTCACCACCAGCAATCATGATAGGTTAAAAAGTACTGAATGTTGTAAGTAAATTTATGTACCTTGAGTCCATTGTTACCAACAAGTTGTCACTTGAGGGTGCACTGAATACCTGCATTGGCAAAGCATCAGGTAGCATGAGTATGCTGAGCAAATGTGTGTGGAACAACAACAGACTGACTGTTAAGACTAAAGTTAAAGTAGATTGTGCTTGCATCATCAACTCTTTTTTGTGTGGCAGCAAATCCCAGGCCACACACTGTACTCACGAACACTGACTCAACAGCTTCTACTTTTATGTTGCCTTGGCTTCATTCTAAAAATTTACTGGTGGGGGAAAAAAAAACAACCTACATTGAAGCCATGGAACATGCCAGCATTATGAGCATTCACTCTTAGTACTGACTTCGGCTTGGTCATAGAAAGAAAATGGACAGTGGCTGTGTACCCAAAGATCTCTGTATAGAGAACACCTTACAGGATGAAGACCACATGGGCATCCTTATCTCTGTTTCAAAGATATTTGCAAGAGAGAAATGAAGGCAAAAAATGTTGAGCCAAATGACTGGGAGGAGATTGCTGAGGATTAAATCATTTGGAAACAATCTATTAAGCATGGAGTGAAGGCTTTCAAGGAGAGAATCCAACATGCAGAAAAAAGAGGAAACTCAGGACTGTTTGATACAAATTTCACATATGATAAGTACAGAAGGGATTGTCACTCAAAAATTGGGCTCTATAACCACACCTACAGTTGTTTAACAAACTAATACACATGGCACAAATCTATTGTCTTGCAAGCCAGACAGATCCGTACTGAGGGGTTGGTCTAGGGCAGCCTATGTGTGTGGCACATGGCAGATTGGGCTGGGGACAGGCAGCACAATGGCCAATTATACAGGAAGGAGAAAGCAGATCAGGACATGGAGCAGAGAGCAAAAAGCTAAGGAGCAGACTGATAAAGGAAAAAGATCAGAGTGGCATTCAGGGACGGGGCTAATTTGTGGTACGCCTGCCAAAAAGGTTGGCCCCCAATGGTCTACATGGTGCTTGAGGTCCCTTCCAGCCCTATTGTAATATTACAAAAGCCTTAGCCTGCCTGTCTGTCCATAACACTTTATTCGCACTCTGATTGGCTGTCTCAGCAGCTAATCAGAGTGCTCTACACAGGCAGAGACAGACAGTGGAGCGCCACCATAACAGTGGGGACTGAGGGGCCAGAGCGGAGGGGGGCGAAGCCAGCTCCGCACCGCTCCCCTGCTAATCCCCCTGCCCCCCTCTCCCTGGCCTCGCCCCCCTTCCCTGCTTTTTGGGGGCAAAGGGGGACAGCAGGGACCGGAGTGTCACCATAACAGAGGGGATGGAGTAGGGGGTGGGGTGAGGCCAGCAGTGCTGGCCTTGCCCCCCCAGGTTGGCTTCTTGGAGTCCCAAGGCCCCTAACACCCAGCATGGAGGGGAGATGGTGGGAAACAGGGGAGGAAGGGGAGCAGGAAGGAGTGGGGGGGGTTGACACCAGCTCTGGCCTGAAGCAGTGGGGGGAGGAGGGGAGCAGCCCCAGCCCTGGCCCAAAGGTGAAGGGGGGGGAAACAGCCCAGGCCCCAAGTGGTGGGGGGAAATGGGGAGTGGCCCTAGCCCAAAGCAGTGGGGGGTGGGGAACAGCCCTGGCTCTGTCCCAAAGCGGCAGGCGGAGGTGGGGAGTGGCCCCAGCCTGAAGGTGAAGGGGGAAACTGACCCAGACCCGGGCCCCAACCCAAAGCAGCAGGGAGAGAATGGGGGAACAGCACCAGCACTGGCCTGAAGTGGGGTGGGGGCATGGGACGGCCAAGGACCCATCCCAAAGCTGCGGGGGGAAGTGGGGAGTGCCTCTGTCCTGACCCAAGGTGGGGGAGGGGGGCGGATGCAGACCTCTGTCCCCATGCCCCCCACCCCATCATAATGGGCAATTCGCTAGTGATTTTATATGCTTTTGAAGTTTAGTGGGGGTTATTTGTTTTTATCTTTGTTTTTTAACATCATCATTCCACAGGTCATTCCCATTATATTTCATGACAGAGCTGTCGTGATATATCTGAAGAGAGAGAGAGAGTATATATGTGTGTGAGACTTCCAGAACCATGGCCTAGAGCTGCCTTTTTCATAGAGAGTCTGTGCTAAAAGATGGCTGCCAGATTTTCTCTCAGGCAGTAAGCAGAAGGAATGGAGTCTGGTGTTAACCCTTCTACAGATGCTCTCAAATTGGCAGCAGTTTTTTGGCTTCTTATTTAACTGTTCCACTCCTCCTATTTTCTGTTACAGAGAAAAGCTGGCAGCCATCTTGCATGCTTCTATTCCTTTATGCCTTCTATTCCAATGAAGAAAAATCAGCTTCCCTGCTTAAGACACACATCTCAGTTTTGGACAGCTGATGTTTGGGGACAGGGTGCTCTTTGTATGTGTGTAAATATGATACCCGGCAGCAGGATCCAATGGCTAACACTAGATTATCTCCGCTCTTTGATATATCCTGTTTAGATGGTAAACTCAGGGTAAGGACTTGTTTCATGCAGTGTTTGTATGCTCCCAAGCACAGCACTCAAATCTCTAGACAGTATTATAAACATCAATTATTTTATTATTAACTAATATGGGCAGTTGCTTTATTTTCTAGATTTTACAGGAAGACTAAGCTTGGAGGCTTTCAAGACATGGAGTGTGTCCCTTGTGGTGATCCCCCTCCTCCCTACGAACCTCACTGTAAGTGCTGTTTTATCGCCAATTGGAACTGGATTAACTTTTGCCTTTTTTAATTTTGTTTTTAATACCTTAGTGTGAAAGCTAAGAAAAGCTGTAATTTTGTTGCTGAAACTGAACCATGTGCTTCTTATTTAATCATATTTTCTTAACAAGAAAGTAAGTTCTTGATCATGACATGTGGAGGAATGAAAACAGATGCGGGGATGGATTTAATTTAACATACCAGGCATATAAGTGGATCTAATACTGAGGATCCTGGGCTCCCAACAGATAATGTATCAGTCAGGCAGACTCTTCTCTGCCTACCCATAGGATTTTGAAATGATGCTGCTATTTGAATTTCATGGATTTTTGTTGCAAAAATTGTAGACTAGTTCATTTTTCCTGATTAAATAAAGTTTTCAGACAGTTTCTTTTGAAAAGAGAAGATTTTGGAACATAGCTTTTCTTGGATTTCTGCTATTATTTGAGAACAATGTTCTGTGTCAGAATTGTTCAGTTTTTATTCAAGATTGAAACATTTGAAAGTATTAAGTTACGTTTCTCTAGTGGCAATAATAAATCAGTCAGCTTGTTATAGTCTCTATAATAATTTCCCTCCAGTTATGATGTATGTCTAGAAAGTTGGATTGTTTTTCAATTAGTTTTATAGGGTCAAGCATTTAACCTGTTAACATGCTTTCTGTTAAATGTAGCTTTCACTATAATGAGACCAACGTGACATGAGGGACCTAATTCTGTTCTGACGTACTTAGAACAGCTATCTTCAACACAGCAGAATTGCCCAAGACATTTCAAGGTTTAATTTGGACCCAGATAAGCAATTTGATATATACACTTCTTTTGTTTCAGGAATTGAAAATAAATATCTCTCTTAAATCTTCTAATGATACAGCTGTACTGGGAAGTGTAAATACAAAAGCATGAAACCTTGTGTTTGGGTGTTTTTTGGGGTTCTTTTTACTCCCTGATGGTTAATATTGTTTAGTTTTAGATATTTAACTAGTACATTATTTTCTTTTTTTTTACTTACATTTATTGAACTGTGTGGAAACGCTCCTTTAGAAAGGTGTAAAAAATTATTAATGGGTAGAGCCAAGTACCAATACTCTACCTTTCCTATCCCTTTTTCCTTTTAAAGTAAAATAAAGACAAATATTTGTGCAGCTAACTCAGAGCCATTTTAGATGAAAAGGAAAAGTTTAAATGTCTTACCCCAATAAATTAACTGTCTTGTGAGGGGCTTTGGCAAGTTCTTATTTGCTTACAAACACTACCATCGGGTCATGAACTTCCTAGGCTAAAGGTTCATGGTAAGTCTGAGACATGGGTGAGGACTGGTAGCAGTTGATTATTACCCAGTTAGCTATAAATCTAAATACTTGCTTTCATCTTCTGTCTTTCTGCAGACATTTTAAAACAGATCTGGTTTAAATATTTACTCATGAAAAAACAGATTGTGGATTGTTAAAGACAATGTTGAAAGAATTCTATAATGGAAAAATAAAGACTTAATGACTAAGAAAGAAAATTGTTCTCTTTGTGTAGATAAAGAGAAGACAATGAATTCTCTGTATTTAGTGGAATAGAAAATTAATTATATGCAGACATAACATTTTCAAATATTGAATTCAGATAAGTTATAAATACTTGCTTCTACACCTTGGTAAAGTATCCAGACATCAGATTAGGAGTGACCAGTGTATTTTTGCAATGTCTGCATAAATTCACTTTATAAATGAGGTGAAGTCATCAATATTCATGGCAATTGAGTGAATGGCACCAGTACTTCTCATCTATCTTCTTAAAACAAAACAAACACAACTGTAAAACATGAAGAGACAGGTAGGGTAAGACTATCCCTGACTGCTACCTCTCCAGAAGAGAAATGATGACTTAGAATAAATATGACACTTCTAGCTAGTTTTAAGATTTACAAAATATTAGATGAAATAAAGAAAAAATAGGAAGAAAATACATCAAATACAGTTAAACAAACCTATATTTTTCCATTTGAAGAAACCCTGTCAGACTAAGGTAGACTTTTACCAAAAACACATTTTTCTTTACTACTTCTTTTGCAGCTACTGTTGTAAATGTGCATTTGGGGTTTTATTCATCTGCTTTGTCCTGTAATTAAAGCTTTTAGAAATGATTTGCGAATGCCACATTTATCATTAGTACTGAAGAGCCATAAGGGCATATGTTTGTGCACATTTTGCAGAGATTGGGACTCTCATTTGAAGACAAATGTTTGATAATTAACAAATGGAAAAGAAAACTATCCAAAATATTAATAGAATTTTCTCTTGTAATTTTAATGAGAGAGAATTGGGCTTTAGCTGGTTTCATTGTTGTTGAGTTTCCATAGTATTGAACATTGTCAATGCTTGGAATAATGTAGGTAAGACAATTTTTCAGAGAGAGAGAGAGAGAGAGAGAGAAGCACTCATGTATTTGCTTAAAGCACTTTTTTCAGTACTCACTGAAAAACTATCTTGTTTGGTAATATCTTTTATTGGGCCAACTGCATAGCTGGGAGAGGTGGTAGACAAGCTTTTGGGCAAGTCTGAGAAGAAGCAGATACAACCTAAGCTAAGTACCTAGTAGAACAATTACTTTTGTTTAGCCCAACAGCTGCAGATGGTAAGTACTCTGGTGATGATTTGGGGGGGGGGGTGCTCTGTATAAGCTTTGGAAATTGATGTTACTGTTTATTTTGGCTCCTTTTTTTCTTCATGCTGTTAATCTTCCATTTTAAATAGTGAATTTCAATATCTACCATGTTTTGGTAGTGTTGTAGTGTTGTTGCCATGTTGGTCCAGATGCAAGGAAGAGCAGTTTCTGCTCTTCACATATCAACGCAAGAAGTAAGGTGGTTAGGATTTCCTGGGGAGAGGGGGAGATGCATAGAGACTGGCACTGAGTTCAAGACTTGTGTTTCCAGTGTGTTCAAGAGTGGTGGCTTGGGGTGTTTGCAGATAATCCTTATCAACCCATTTCTGGGATTGTCATGCACACAACAGGCTTGGATAGACAGGGCTTGTTTCTTTGCTTGTGTGGCTGAACACTCTGCTGCCTTGTGCAATGGGTCACTGTTACAACTGGAACGAGCCATCCCTGTGGTAGGCAGTCATTGGCTGCTATGCTGGCAGGAAGCCAGCCCTGTCCCAAGCACAGCCTTAAAAACCAGCATAGCAGACTGTCTGTAAGCAAGTCTTTTGGTAGCCTTGTAGACTGTCCTGATCCTGGTACCTTGCCTTGATTTTTGTCCCTGCTCTTGCTCCCTCTTGCTGCATACTTGGTATCCGTATATAGCTTCTTAACTTTGGCTTGCTCCTGACTGCTACTGAGATACTGATCCGTGGGCCTTTGATGCTGGCCTGTTTCCTTAGCTTCCTGATTAGGATGTAATCTCTGGCATCCTAACTGCAGCTTGGTTTACAGCTTCCTGATTCGGAGTGTTTGATGTTGACCTGTTTCTCATCATGACTGGCCTCCAGACAGAAAGAGGTGAGCTGAAACACTTGACAGAAAAAAAAAAAAAGAACCACTGTTGCATAGGAGGTATTGTGGTGGGCCCAGACATCGTGCCATGAATTGCCTACTGAAGACCAGATTTGAGCTGTATCAGGGATTTCTGTCTAGGTCTGACCTGTTGAGGAAGGTAACCCATTTAGCTGAGCAGTGTACCTCCAGCACTGCATCCATAAACATCTTACTGCCATTCCTGTATCTGCATCTTTTTTCTAGCTCCCTTGTAGCTTTTCACTCTGTTTCTGCTATGGAAATCATTACCCCTATTGGTGTTGTAGATTCCACAGCTCTTGTTAATTTTGTGGTTTTGGAATTTTCTAGAGCCACCTGGATCCTAGTTCAGCATAAGGGCATTCCCATGGCAAACCTATGGGCTGATTACATTCAAGATGGCTGTTTTTGAGGCTACTATCTGAATCCATTATAAATTGTTAGTTTTGGCTTGATCCACTATACTTACCACTTCTTGCCTTGCCCTACATAGCTCTACCATCCAGTGGTACTCTGAAAGAATCCAGCCTTATTTGGAATACTGCTTCCAAAACTAACCTAGTGAGGTGAGGTGTGGCTGCAAGGGAGGTAGGTCCCTGACTCCAGGGCAGTAGGTCCCAATATGCCAGGAACCTCCAAAATGGCTGCAACACACCACACAACACTCCAACAACTGTGCCCACCGCTTGCAGAGTCAGGCAGTGTGAAACACACTGCAGTACCACGAGCTGAGAGGGGGGGGGGGTTCCATTTGTTCAATAAGAGTCAGAGATCTGGGTTTTCCAGAAAATTTTCCAATGCCCTAAATAGCGCGTGATCTGATTTAGCATGTTTATTTGATTTATATTTAGTAAACAAAACTAAAAAAGTACCCCCATGTTAATTTTATGTCCCAATAGCCACAAGTATTTGAACTGAAATATTTGATTAGGAAAAAAAATAAATAGAGCACACTTAATGTGGTTTAAATGTTTTATTCAAACAAATTCAAAGTTTTATGTGGAAATAAATTATTTTTATTGGAATACTTGTAAAAATTTAAAGACAATACACAGTGGCATGTACTTCCCTTACGTTGTTTGTTTAAATTTAAGAAAAAAAATAAAGGTACTGAAAACTGTTGAGACACTAACTTTAGCACACCCAAAGAACTGTGCATGATATGCCATGGTTGTCTACTCATCTACTTCAACAGAGTTTAACTCTCTTGAGGCAAATCTGATTCAGAACTACTTGAACTACATTCTCTTTCATTAAAGAATGGCTTTACCAATGAGTCTATGGGCAAGGGCAACTTATCATCACACTGCATCTTCTTCACTAATTGTGCTTCTGACTGATTCTCCAGAAGCAAAGAGATTTTGAGAAATAGAAACAAACTTAGTGGTGCGTTCATTTGTTAGTCTGTTTCTCTTTTGTGTCTTGATTGAGCTGAAAGCCTTCTGGTTCCGTTCACAAGAAGCTGCTGTTGGTGGAATGCTTAGGATCCTTAGAGCAGTCCTGGACAGCAGTCGGGTGTTACAGTATCCCTGCCACCATGTGAGAGGAGACATTCTCTGCTGCCTGCCAAATGATGTCTTTGCTCCAAAGTTTTTGTTTTGCGTGGTACTCAGCAATGTCTGTCATCATGACTATTTTGTCAGTGTTGGGGACATTCTTAGCTACTTCCATAATTGTATTGAAAGCAGTAGATAATTCATCTTCTGATAAATGTTGTCCTCTGTGCTGATGATCCAAAAGGTTTGTGCCAGATGAACTGGGTGAGAGCAAAACTCAGATCTCTTAGTAAACATTAATTTTACTACTGCTTCTACTTCTTTTTTGGATTGAGGTGAAGAAAGCAAAAGCTCATTTAGATTTTCCTTCAGTTGTCTGAATCTCTCTGGAATATTTAAAAGGCTTAGTGTATCTCCTTCAAGTTTCTTGATAGCCACTGAAACTGGTAGTAGGAAATTGAATGCTCCTTGAACTGGAACCCAGAACACATTGTTGCCAAGAAGCTGCTTCCGAATGTTCACAGAAATAATCTGGGATACTATATTATCTATTGAAGTACAATGCAAACAGTTCTTTGCCTGCAGCAAACTATGTAAACACTTTGTAGCTGAGCCCCATCTAGTTTCTCCTGGCAGTAAAAGTGCACTTTTCTTCCCCTGCTTCTCTTTCTGTAATTTCTTCAAAGTCTGGTTAGCAACATGATGATTGTTCAGTACCTTCACAATTGCTTTGCAGTTTGTCATTATTGTCTTCATTATATTCACACTTACTATGTCCTTTGCCAGAAGATTCAACCCATGAGCAAAACAGCCAAATACTATTAAATGAGGATACTTTGCCTTTAATATTTGCCATGCAGCTTTCATGTTACTCGCATTATCAATTACAAGGGTTCGTACCGTAGAGGGACCTGCACTTTCTATTGATTCACTTGGTAATTTGGCTATGTATTCACCTGTATGACGAGAAGATTTGGTAGCAATTGCTTTCAGGAATATTGGTCCAGGTGTTGCTAACAAATGTTCAATGTCAGTCCATCCATCTGACATCAGAGTTAGTGATTCTGTTTGAATAATCCTTTGAATAACCATTGTTTAAACTCTGTCATACTCTTTATCTAAGAGAGAATGCAATAAGCAATAACGTGACAGTAACGTATATGATGGGTGAATTAGTTTGTAATGTTCTTTCCAGTATTGATTTTCAGTTATGGAAAGAGGTGTACCACTTGCAAATATAGCTCGAGCTAATGCTTTTTCTTGATCTTCTTTTGATGTTTTGTCCACAAAGCATGATAAAAAGCTTGACTGTCTTGAACAGCTACTCATGGTGGATTGCATGTATGGTGACAGTGATCTTGAAAGCAAGGATCCTGCTTCTTCTTTCCCCAGACCTGGAAGCTCAACATTTTCATTTTTTGCAAATCTGCTATTTCACTTGGGCTGCCAAGTTCCTGCAACAAAAGGGGGAAAAGATTTTTATTTTAGCCTATTCTAGTCTGCCCTCATCTATCAGAAGGAGAAGCGGCAGGGAGCTTGCTTCCCCTCTCCCTGCCAGAAAGAACACTGCTGCTCAGCTGCCCTGGGACTGCAGAGCCAAAGGGAAGTATAGTCTGGCCTCTGTCATTGGCCAGAGGACTAAACTCACTCTGCTGGGTTGAAATAGTTAACTATTTATCTATTACGTAATTTAAAAAAAATATATTGTTAAGCCTTAAGCGACTTTGGATGCTTAGTGCAAGCAGAAAAGCAGGATACTTTATTATTTTAAATAAATGAATACTAGTCCAGAGTTGCATTAACAACTTTTAAAATTATAATGTTTTAAAACAATATAGATGCTAGTCAATACTGTGTGTTGTTTAACATACTAATTTGTTTACTTTCATAGGATTCCTGAAGTAGACTTTTCTCAGATGGTGCTGTTCCACCACTGTTGTATTAGCTTTCTGTATATGGCTTGTACTCTTTCAGGACAGTTTCTACATGTTATTAAATGTTTCTTCATTCTTGTTGCATTGTTAGCATACTCCTGCCTGCAGTATTTATCTCTATCAACTTTCTTCGTTCTTTCAGTGGCTTGAACTTCACTAGAATGATGCCACACACTACAGTAGTTTTTTTTTTTCTAATTAGGCATTATTATGACTACTTGAAACCAAAAGCACTAAAAAATAACATATCTTATGCAAACACTTCCACCTTCCCGAACTTAAGAAAAGAAATGAGACACTGCTGTGTGTGGTTGCTGAACTGAAAGTGAAAAAAAAATAAATCACAGTTTTGGTTTTGCTTTCACTGGCAGTCTGAGATTAAATAAGAATTTTAGCTTTGGTTTTGATTTGACCTGCACAGCCAATTAGGTGAAATAATAACTTGATTTTTGGTTTGGATTATTATGTGAGTATATTTACCCTCCTGTTTACAAATCAATAAAACATATATGTATTCTCTCACATACTTCTTAGGGATAATCACCTGAAAAACATTAATTACAACTTTGAAACTGCCAAGCTTGCCTAATATTGTTTTTGGCATCCATTCATTGTTACTAATGAATTTTATGAAACAATGAATTTTTAGAAATGGAAAATTTTCTGTTTTGGAAAACTTTCTGCCCCAGATCTCTGATAAGAGTGTGTCTACCTGATAGACTTATTTTTATTTTTCCATCCTAGGGTAGCAAACCAATAGCCTTTGGTGGTCTAAACTTGCTATCAGACACAGAACTTTCGGCTCTGAGAGACTGCCTCCAAGACAAACTCACTCATCTCTGTCAGCTGTTTTAGTAATTTTCTTTTAAGAAGGACAGGTGGTTGCAGTTCCATGTAGACTGAGTTCTGTGGTGAGTTACCATTCAAAATTAGTATACAATCCCCCCTGAGGGTCATACAGTTTGATCTACCTCTGCATCATTATGCCTTTCAGTCTTATGTCCCAGCTAAGTTTCAGACTTGTATAAACAATATTTTTATGGATGTATTCGACCTGTTTGAAGTCTCATATTTGGAAGACATTCTTATTTTCTCAGAACACTAGACACAACACAACTGCACATTCACCTTGTCCTGGAATGTCTCCTTCAAAATAATATGTTTGCAAAACTGGGGGGAAAAGTTAATTTGGCCAGACCCAAGGGAGTTTTTTGGTAATCTCTATAAAGGATTTCTAAAAGATTTCCTTCTCTTTGGCCTCTAGATGGGCTAATGGCTCTGGCTACATTAGGGCAAAGTTAAGGGTCTCTTGTGTTATTTAAATTCAGCGGGGCCCCACCTCCATCAATTTCCTTCCTGGTTTGTTTCAGATGCTGAGGACCACCCTCTTCATCAAATCAAAAACAAAAAAAGCAAGTCAGAGACTTGCAATCTTTCCCCTCAGTTTTCCACTGACTGTTTCTTCATACCAGCTTAACTAATTTTTCCTTCCGGTTGCTCTTCATTCTTTCACATTTCTCTATGCCTTTAACTACACTAATATTTTATTACATAGATTACTTATCATTTAACATCAAACATAGATAAGAAACAAAGGAGACCAGAAACTGAAAATCTTGTTCTGTAGAAAATGACAAAATTTAAAAAAACCCCAAAGTTTCAAAATGTAATAAAAATGAAACTTCTCACCAAACGGCAATCATGGTTTTTAATTTTGAGAAGTCTGAAACAAGTTTGTTTCTAACTTTTCTGAACATTTCTAAGGCTCCCTGAACTTCTGAGTTGCTTGGGAAGCCAGGACCCCTGGAAGCGCTGGCTCTGAGGAAGCGTGCCTGACAACCCGCCCAGAATTTTGAGACGTTGGGAGCTCAGACTGCCAAAGCCAGGACTTTTAGGTTTTCCAGGAGCATTGACTCCCATCAGCCAGCCAGCCAGACTGTCAAAGAGCCAGAAGGGCAGGGTGCCAAAGAATTGGGAAGTATTAGATAAAAGGGGGACAATAACTGCTCCTGTCTTATGGAAGGAGGAACTGACACCTGCTCAATCATTTGAATTTAGGAGTTGGAACACTCTTCTGGAGTTAAGTGCTTAGGGCTGTAGTGGAAAGTACCACCCCAGAGTAAGGCATCTAAATGCCTGAGTCAGGGCTTAAATCCTACCTGTCTCCTCAGTGTTTCCTGCTTGCCAAGAACGTTGCCCTTCCCCCAAGAATCAGTTAATCCTACTCCTTGATGCCTACTTCTCCCCTATCCTTCATACAGGGAGAGGTAGGTACCCAAATTGGATATTAAGAATCAACAATATTAAACAAGTAGTCAAGTGCCTGAAAGTTAGGCATCACGAACAGTATTAAACCTCTCCTGTGGAACTGTCTCCATGACTACTTAAGTTTTATGTTGTAGTGTACTTGATTATCCAGTTTACACACATTCTTTGGGTAACAAAATCACTTCTTCATTCTCTCATTCTAACTCATTGACTCTCTTGCATCCTGCAAGGAAAATCATAAGACTCTTCCTTTATCTGTTCAGTTTTTAAAAAATAAAACACCATATAATAAAGTATTTTATGATGGTTGGATATACTGATGAAAAATATGCAAATGAAGATGAGACAGAATTTTTGGATGATATTTTTATTGGACAATTTGCATGGTTGGGATAGACAAGCTTTCAAATAGAGGGAGACTTAAAGAAAAATGCACTGAATTTGAAAGCTTATCTAAGTATATGGGAACCATACATTTTGTCCAATAAAAGCTATTTCCCACAAAAATCCTTGCCTCTTGAGTATTTCCTGGTCCATCACAGCTACAACACAACTCTAACACAAAGTAAGATGATTCTTAATGGAAAGCCATTTCTACAGATTTAAGAATTTGTACAGATTTTGAAATAGAAACTAGGTATAAACTGATAAAGGCTACACTTCCAGAAGGTTGGGAATTAAAATATATATATATCTGAGCTCCATCTAGTTGTAGTTTGTGGCTTTCTGTAGTCTCTGTTCATAGAGACTGGGGAGGGGCGGGGTGGGGCGGGTAGCAGGAAGGATTAGCTAGACTATCTGCTTTTACTGATCAAATCTATTCTTTAGGCTTCTCCATTTGCCACTCCCCTCCCCCATCTCTCCTTTTCCTTCCAGGAATGCAATAACTGGCTAAGCTTATGGATCTCAAAACATTGAAGAAGCTTTCTTATCTTCAGCAAACTTGAAGTCACAGTGTATGTCAAAGGGGACAGAGCTAGGAGCAAACAAGGGCAAGCAATAAGATTTAGTCCACCTAGTCCAGTGAGAACAGATAACTTCACAGGAAAAGAATAAAAGGAATAGACTAGAGTGGCCCCAAAGTATGGTTATGGGTAGTGAGATGAAAATGAACAAGTTACTTCAGTGGACTATGAAGAAATTATTCTAAAAGTAAACTGTCTGGGACTAAAATCATTTTCAAAGGAAAAAAACTGCAGTGCCTGATTCCCTACTGGACTGCAATAAATAATCCTGTGGTTCAGGGAACAAGTTTGTATATCTGAAAGATGGACAATAGGATTTTCTATTTCTTGTTTTTCATATTTGCCTCGATGGCTAAATTCTGGCTAGATATCAATCAGTGTATGCAATGGATGATAGTAATTACTAGATTGACTGACTAAACAAAAGCACCAAAAGAAAAAGATATCTTCCTGTTATATTGAAGAAATAAAGACTATACTTCATGGTCTTCCATTTAGAAAAGTTTTGTTCTGAAGTACAGTACTTATTTTAATTTCATTCAGTGTCATTTAATCATTGAGAGAGAGCGAGTATGTGTGTGTGTAAATTTTACACACACACGTATATGTATGTGTGCATGTAAATTTTAAACCATTATTCTCAAGTATCCTTAAAAAATTACTCTGACCAGGTATGGATGTTATACTTTTACCAACTATAAGTGATCAGAAACTGGTCTATACTGTACCTGTAATTGAACAGAAATTGGGCGCACAAAACCAGTCTATACCCATAACAGTTTGATGCACAGACAGGTTTAAAAATGGCAGAACCTGGTCTAAGATTTGCCTCTCCCCTCCTCCCCCACCCCTCAAAGTGTGAAAGTGTGTTCTGTTCATTGCTGATTTAAACTGCACCACTCGCAGAAAACCGTGTAATGAATGTCTGTCTCTAGCCTATGAGTCCACAGTCGCAAATAGCAGCTAAAGTTTTGGTTTACTAGCACAGACCCTGCCAATGACAGAGGAAGAGCCAAGCATTTTTTTTGTCTCCATATTTCTTTGTATTTTTTTTATTTCTGTAGAAGATACTAAAGGATGGGCTTCCACTCCCCCTCTGTTTCATTTTTCATTCTCACCACATGTAGTAATTACAGTGTGTGATTTTTTTTCTCAGCAAAATTTATTAGAGTGATTCCATACACATTGCCATAATTAGGGTTGTGTCAGCATTTCCTTTCTAACCCCTTTATTTTTCAAAGGTTTAGCAATCTGTGAAAGTTCATTCTGAACTGAAATGTGGCTTAGAAAAACCTTAAGTTTTTGTTTTTATTTGAAAAGTCTGATAAGTTACAGGGATGCAGCCCAACCAATGAGATTCAAAATGAATGATGATTATCTTCTAACTTCTAAATTAATAAATAACCAATATCAGAGTGTTACTCAGTCACTGCAGAGTTTAAAAAGTACCTATTTCCAGTCCCACCTGAAAAAAATTCTTTTCCAGTATTTGCCAAAAAGCAGCAATTAGTATATGTTGCTCCCCTTCCAATGTATTGAAATTAATGATGTGTAGACAAGGAGGTAAACAAGCTGTCCTTTTACTTTTAATATAATAATTTAAAACATATTAATCTCTCCTCAAAAATCACAATTTATAGTGACATTCAAGGATAAATCCATGAGGAGCATCTTCTAATTAGCTGATAAATAAGAAAGCTCTTCCTCTCCCACCCAGCTGGGCCAGAGACCAAATACCTCCTTCACATCTCCAGTTTCTATAATCCTGTGATTCAGAACCAATGGGAGTCTTTCATAAGTTTATCTTTTTCTGGAACCAGTGAGGTTGAATCTCACCATTATAGTGATTGACCCTCACAGATGTTCTTGAAACTATGAAAACTGCAGAAATGAAAGGAAATGCTTTCTTATGGGCCTCCAGACTTTTCCTGTCACTCTGCCTCCCATCACTTAAGCTCTAGTGTTATCTGGATTTGAATAAACTGGGTGTACTGGGTTGAACACCTGTTAGTATTTTTTGATTGCTGGATACTTGTTGAGCATATTGATGTGTTGATCTGTATTTAATGCATGGCATTAAACATTTGGATTTGTGGAGGAATTTTCCCTCATGGTAGATTAGTTTTTGTTTTGGAGGAAAAATGTCATCCTGCCCCTTCCCTCCCCACCGGTACTATTTTGCAAAGATTATTAGATCACAACTACAGTTTTGTCTTCCCATCATTAGGAGGTAGTTTTTATTGTACAAGTGATGAGACTGCCAGTAGTGTACATTGTGCAAGAGTTTTCAAAGTATTATCTTCTTATACAGATTTGCCTCTTAATTAACTTAAACCAGTGAGCCTTAGTCTCCCTACATGCAGCTTATGCCAAGATAGCACCTCTGTTCCAGTTAATTCAAAGCTGCAATGTTAGGGGAGGAGGTTTTTAGTTTTCTTTAGAAAAGAATTGGGCATAAAGGAGCCCAGATACCATCATGGCCTACAGCCAATGATAGCAGTGCAAGACTGAGGACTTTTCTTTGGTTTAACTATTTGACTTTTGAAAGACATAATGAAGATATTACCAGTAGCTGCTGGGAGTTATGATTCTATAGATTTTGGTGGTTAAAAGTAATGTGCATATAGCACTGTAAATTCAGATAATACCATGAGTCCATGGTTATATGATATAAATTTTAAAGACCCAGATTCTGAAGTTGTGTAGTTAAATGAGCATCTTCACTTTCTTTATTGACTTTAAAGGGTGCATTTCTGTTCCTTAAACCTACATCAGAAAGTTGGAAAATCTGAACACTAAAAGGAAAAATGTGAAGAAAAAATCCATTTTTTTTAGTAACTTTAGATTTATCATTCACAAAACACTATCAGAAATGTTTTAAATTTAAAAATCCGTTAAAATATTGTAAACTTTTCTTTCCCTTTTATTAGTAAAGAATTTGTCAGGAAAAAAGCAGCATATGATTATAACTTTCAGATTTATTACATGTACCATCAGTTTTTTACATAATATAAACTGAAATCCAGGAATAAATTAACAAAGAGGGGAGTATAAGGCATATAACAAATGTTTTATAAGGCATTTGTGTTATACACAACTCAAAGTAGTCAGGACTAATTGAATGAGAAAAAAAATAAGAAATTTTATAAATTTCAAATGAAAATATCCCTGAGCAGAGGTACACTTTTTAGCATAGGTTGCATAACACTAATGATAGCTGCGTATAATCTACTTTTATCTGCCTTACTAATGTGTATATTCACACACCTATAAAAACACAGAATTTCAAAGCAAGTTCATTTGAAGGTACCTCACTAAAATACTTGCCCAGAAATGGCAGTAAACTTAAAAATTGCAGTACAGATTGGAATGTCCATTAAGACGTCCTGAAATGTCAGATTTTACTTCTTGCTTCATGAATCTACTCTGTGAGACTGATTATGCATCTGTTCATGGGAATTTACATGAGTGGTGCTTATCTGGCATTCAAAAGGTTAAAGTCAGTGTATAGTAATGAATAGGGCAGAAGCCCGAGTCTCATATCTTTGTTCTAACTCCCAGCTGGCAATCCTGTCTGCTAATCCCAATGGAAACTTCAGCTTGAAATACAAAACTATTTTTGAGCTTGCATATCCTTCCCCACAGATGTTTGGGGCTTTAGTGATGTATTTCTTTTATGATTGCTTTAAATTCTTGGAACCAAAGTCCTGGAGCCTCACTCTACAGTGACTCTTTAAATATTCTTTTGTAAAAACTATTTTTTGTATTTAAAAAGTTTATAGTTACCAAAATACATTCAGAACCTTATCTGTGTATTCTATTTATGAGTTACACTCATATTTGCATTGTTGGAAGTTTATTCTTTTATTTAGTTAAGAAATTCAACATGGCTTTAATAATTACAGTTTATATTTCTAATTTATATTAATACAAAACCTAATAGTCTGGAAACATTTTAGCTTTTTTCTTGAACTTGGTGAATGTACTCGCAAAATGAAATGCTCATCTTAGCTACTGAGTATGAGAATTTCAGTAATTTTTACAAACCAGCTTACCATACTTTTGTTGCTAGTAGTAACTTGTGCAACCTTTCATCTCATGAGTCAATCCTATAATTAGTATCCTTCTTTGCCAGAGGCACATTGAATGTTTGTTTTAGGTACAGAATGTCTGCAAGAAATTTAACTTAATCACTACTTTTTAATGGAGTAGGTGGTTGGCTCAATTTCACTAAGATTAAAGTGAATTTGAAACTCTTGAGTTACAAAGAAGGAACTAATAGTTGACCTGTATTGAATAAGTACCAATTCCTGTATTCTTTCGCATATGTTTACTTATTAATGTATTTGACCCTTTGGTCCACCTACAGAACTCGTATTCATTCAAGTATGTAACTGCTTTGATGTTAGACTATAGTATTCTTTAATAATTCATGAGTAATCTCCCACTAGTTAAAGGTCAGTATACAACACCTGATTGCATGTAGTGGCTCTACATGCTTGTTACTTAGCCTTCATGTTATTCAAAATTAATTGCAGTGAACTAAAGAATTTTTTTCAAAATAATTTTAGTATATCATATGTTGTTTGAGATAACCTGGAAAAAACAATTGGTCATAATACTGCAGTAAGATTTCTGTGCAGGATTTTTTTATGTGGTTTCTAATTTTCAGAAATGTATTCTTCACTGAAAAAGTTTTGATGCCTTTTTTTCTAATCTTGTGTTTATCCTGAATATATATTAATTTCAGTTATTGTCATGAAATGACTTGAATTAACCTAGAGAAATTTTTGCAAAATATTCCAAGCCTTAGCCTTTCACATTCGCCCACACCAGTGAATGTGACCAAACAAGGTAGCTGCAGAGTGACAATGAACTGAGTACTGTTCCTCAGTGGATGGAAATCCACTTTTCATCAACGTTGTGCCACCATAAACATGTGGTCAAACAGAGATTCTGGGCCTTGTCATGCCACAAATGCCCCAAATTTGTGGTCATGACAAAGGTGGTATCAACTTGTGTTACTGTTTCAGTGTCTGAAAGATGTTCACACATCTTTTTACTTTATGGCATGAGTGCCAACAGCCCAGAGCTGCCCATAGTATCCAGCTGCCCTGGGCAGGTGCTCCAAGGGCTTGAGGGGCCTGATCCTGCATGCCCTACGAATTCCCGCGCAGTATTGAGCCCCTCAAACTTTTCCTTCTTACAGAGACTTGTCCCTGGGATCTCTGGACCATGTCTCCATAAGTGGGGAAAGCTGGACAGGTACTCCTTGGACTTGAGGGGCCCGATCCTGTGTGGGAATTCCCAGAGCACCCAGAACCAGGCCCCCCAAGCCCTGGGAGAACACTCCATCCATTGTCCCGCAGCATCAATAGGTGGGACACATCTTGGCACAGATGATCTACTTCATTTGGTGACATTTTCTAGCCTTAAATAAGGATAGCAGCAGTCAGTAGCCCATATACACTGGGAATCCCAGCTTAGTAACTTTATGAAGAATACTGAGGGACAAGAGAAGGATCGGGATATTGTACAAGAGCTGAATGACTTTGAAGCCTGGGATAGAAATAGGATGAAATTCAATAATGCAAAATGGTGAGTCATGCACTTAAGGATTAATAACAAAAATACTGTATATTTGACACCAGATAATTATATTGTTCTTTTTAAGACTTGGCCTTCCTCATCCCTTATATTTTTGCATAAATTTGAGGTGAAAGAAAAGAGAATTTATGCAATATTGAAAATTTGCTTTTCTTTTTCTGTTAAGATACCCCTTAACCATATTTGATGAAATAGTTATTACATAACAAAAAAACCCACATTCTAAGAACATGAAAATAAAGTGGTCAAGTCACGCAAAAGTTAGAAAGTTCCAGAATCTACCTTATTCTTGCAACCCAATTTTGCTTTCCTTGTGCACATGCATTCTAATACAGTTTTTATTTACTCGGTTGCATACATTTTTTTCACAGCACTTTCTGCCTCAACTTGGAAAAAGTTTGGTTAAAGTGACTTGACCACTGACCAGCATCACATTAGATTTTTATGACAAAGGGAGGGAAAAAGTCCGTGTTTCCAGGGTGGCATTCATCTGCCTTAACTAGGAAACCATCTTTTTCTTTATGCAGTCTCTTGCTTCATTCAGTGCACATGCCCTCAGCCTCTACAACAAATGAAGCAAGAGGCTTACACACAATAGCCTCCTATTCTACATAACCCTGATTCATCTGTGCAATTCTTTCTATCCTGTCTCAATAAGCCTGGGTTCCTGTAGAAAAAAATGTATGGGAACATGTAAAGATGTATTGTAACACAAATACAAAAAATCGGAGCTAAATCTCAGTGATTTAACTGGGAGTTTTAGGCTACTGAATACCTTTCTGATGATCTGTGTATTGTGAGGGTATGCTTAGAAAGCAAGATGCTAAAATACAATAGTAACAGGAGTAAATATCATAGATGGATAATTGTGAATTGCCAAGTGCAATGAAAACATTATGCTTAATTGTGCCTGCAAACCACACCTAATGGAAATGATGGATGCATTTTAATTTAGCAGCTCTTATCATCTGACTTCCAAGTTGTGGCTTTAATCCATTGTTCCTGAGGCCTTTTAATCTTGTTTGTTGAACTACAGTGTATACCCTTATTTACAGTAGAAGATAGGATACTGCAAATACAAAAATAATTGTAACATATTGGTACTAAATGTATAGCTTCTGAAAGTGCATGTAATAAAAATTATTTTAAAAAGTGACTTTGATACAGTGGATTTAGTGTACACACACACACGGGTACATACACCGTGCTACCTACAAAACAAATCTTAAAAGTTAGGAAATGCTAGTTATGTTTTCCTGTTCAATTTTAATTTGGCCCAGTTCATAGATTCATAGATGTTAGGGTCGGAAGGGACCTCAATAGATCATTGAGTCCGACCCCCTGCATAGGCAGGAAA
>NW_005841882.1:1191575-1191879 GCF_000455745.1 Alligator sinensis | reverse complement strand
TATCTAACCTCCTCTTGAAGACCCCCGGGTAGGGGAGAGCACCACCTCCCTTGGGAGCCCGTTCCAGACCTTGGCCACTCGAACTGTGAAGAAGTTCTTCCTAATGTCCAGTCTAAATCTGCTCTCTGCTAGCTTGTGGCCATTATTTCTTGTAACCCCCGGGGACGCCTTGATGAATAAATACTCACCAATTCCCTTCTGTGCCCCCGTGATGAACTTATAGGCAGCCACAAGGTTGTCTCTCAACCTTCTCTTGCGGAGGCTGAATAGATCCAGTTTCTCTAGTCTCTCCTCGTAGGGCTTG
>NW_005841882.1:1179839-1190965 GCF_000455745.1 Alligator sinensis | reverse complement strand
GTCATGCATCTGTTGATGCACGATAAAGTGCCATTGGCTTTTTTGATGGCTTCGTTACACTGCCGACTCATGTTCATCTTGGAGTCCACTAGGACTCCAAGATCCCTTTCCACTTCCGTGCCACCCAGCAGGTCATTTCCTAGGCTGTAGGTGTGCTGGACATTTTTCCTCCCTAGGTGCAGCACTTTGCATTTCTCCTTGTTGAACTGCGTTCTGTTGTTTTCTGCCCACTTGTCCAACCTGTCCAGGTCTGCTTGCAGCTGTTCCCTGCCCTCCGGCGTGTCCACTTCTCCCCACGGTTTTGTGTCATCCGCAAACTTGGACAGAGTACACTTCACTCCCTCGTCCAAGTCGCTGATGAAGACATTAAAGAGTATCGGTCCAAGGACCGAGCCCTGCAGGACCCCACTGCCCACACCCGTCCAGGTCGAAGCCGACCCATCCACCACGACTCTCTGGGTGCGACCCTCTAGCCAATTCGCCACCCACCGGACTGTGTAGTCATCCAAGTCACAGCCTCTTAACTTGTTCACCAGTGTGGGCTGGGATACCATATCGAAGGCCTTCGTGAAGTCTAAATATACGACATCGACCCCTCCTCCTGTGTCCAGGCATTTCGTAACCTGGTCATAAAAAGAGACTAGATTGGTCAGGCACGATCTGCCTGCCACGAACCCGTGGCAGGCATATACATTATGATAGTATTTAATTATGTGGTCATACACTGTTCTTTCCATGGGACAAACATTTTCCTAATGCCTTGTCGTGGAAATAGTTGAGCCACTATAGTTGGACATTAAAAAAAAAAAAAAAAATCAAAGGCAGATATCTAATATAGGCAAATCAGAGGCTGTCAAAGCTATTAGCAAAAAAACCCAGAGCATCTAATGGGAACTATTTGGTAGCCTTAAGTAGAGATGGAGCTATCAATTTAATTATTTTGCTATCCATAAATAGTTAACTTTTTTAACTACTTTAAGACATGATCAAACTATTCATGCAGCTGATATGATTGATACTGAGTTCAGACCACTTTCTCTTTTGCAAGTCATATTTTTCTATGTATAGTATAGGGCTTTTTCTGAAGTTTTGTTTTTATTGCATCTTTTGATAATATTTGAAAACTAAAATGAAGAGAGGAGGATTTACCAGTTCACATATTGATAATATTCCTTAATTCAGCCTGAATGAATGATATACCTGTAGGGTCTCAATTTACATGGACGTTATTAGCATAATGGCGGTTCTGGCAGCATAAATCTGATTTTTCTTAGAGATGCAGCTAAAATCCATTTTGGTTAGATTGACTGGGTTTCTGTATTCAGTAAACAGTAAAAATATGGCTCCCAAAGGAAGGGGACAGGTGCATACATGTTTGAAATCTGCAGGAGAGAAGGGCTGTAGGAATAGCTCGATGATGATGCACAGTAAGAGGTGCATGAAGAAAAGGGGTATCTGCTTTTGGGATGACTGTGGGAGAGAAGGAAATTTCTATGTTTAAGGAAAGAAAGAATGTGGGTTAGATCCAATAAAGGGCTGAGGCAGAATTTAGGTACCTATGCCTGGATTGAAAAAGGGATTTAGGTACACTAGTTGCTTTTTAAGTCGGAATGCATGGGCGTGTGTACACGTAGTCTGGGTTGGACGAGGGAGGAGTCTCTCTAATTAAAATGCCTGCAATGTCATATGTATTTACAGTCCTGTGCTTCAAAATGGTGGCTGGGGCGCTTTAACTAAAGCTAAGTCAATGAGTTTTAGTTAAACTGCCCCAGACGCCATTTTGAGATGTGGGGATGCTGAATACATGTGATGCAGAGGCTGCTGGAGTGTGATAATTAGCATGCTCCAGCAGACTTGCTGCAGATTCAGTTAATCGAGTCTACTGCAAAACATGCTAATTAGCACACATCAGAGTAGAGGTCTGTTACGTGTATAGGTGCGCTATGTGCCTTTTTCCTATTGTTTTGATTCAAAGTCTACTCAAGATTGAGGCACACATGAAATCATAGGCATTTTAGTGCAAATCTGTGTATTCTAATATTTAGATGAGAACAGACTTCAACATTTGAAAATATAATTATTGCACATGCTCAGTATGTTATCATTTGAATCCTGATTAAGATCATTTTGGAGGTCACAGACTAAGCTTCCCTGCGCTTAAGTACCTACAGCCAATCTGTTAGGTTTGCTAGAGTGTACCTAGCAAAGGAGGAGAACCTATCTAGCCCAGTTTCTTGTCCCAACTGATCATGAAGATTTTGAACCCGCATCTCCCACTCAGAAGGAAGGTACCCTACCAACCAGTCTGTGGGTTTTGATAGGCTGAGAGCATCAGTCAAAGCTGGCTTACAGAGCCATGAAGAAAGGAGGAAGTTTCTGATTTTGATTGTTGATCCAATGCTGTTTATGCATTTTATCCAATCACTTTTTAATGCAAAATGCATTAAGCATAAGCAGTCCCAATCTTGTCCTCCTCACCTACAGCTTTAGATGTAAACAGGGGTTTCAGATTGTGAATCCCTCGCTAACAGAAATGCCTAATTTGATCTGCAGGTGGTGAGTGGTGTTAAGTCTGGGTTCTCTACCTTTCCCAGAGTCAAGGAATTCAAATCCACCTCTCCCACCATCCAGGAGTATGCATTAACTAGTAAACTACAGATTATTTTGTGCAAGGGGGGAGGGAAACTCTCTGCTGCTCCTGTGGAGCTATGCTATTGCTCAGAAAATAAATTATGGTTTGCTGGGTCTAAGACAGTGATCTCCAACCTTTTAAAGTAGGAAATCACCTTTGGCATTTAAAAACAACCCAAGACGTAGCGTACGCCACTGCTTTTAAAAGAAAGTTCTTCAAAACAAAAGGGGCATAAACTTCTGCATTCAGGAGAGGGTTCAGGACCCTAACGCAACTTCAGATAAAGATTTCAGACTTGTTCCCCTCCTGCTGGGTTAGCTCTAGCAATTTGCATGTTGGGCATGCTGATGTTTGCCTCAGCATGGAGGCTGTATTGGTATTCTTTCTGAGGCATGTAATTCTCCCCATGTACTGTATAAAAAGTCTAGGGCCTAAAACAGAGTCCTGAATTGCAATCTGGGGGGTCAGGGTGCCTAAAGGTAAGAGTACTAACTTGTAGGCACTATGTCCTTTATTAGATCTGACCCTTTGTCTGTATCTGAAATGTGAACCACCATATGTTGACAGCTGTTTTATATACATGCTGGTTCTCCTATTTAGATTCCTATCAAGGCAAATCTGAAAATAATTGGATGTGTGTATCCGCTTTCTCCTGTATCCTCTTACCTCAGGAGTGACTTTCTTAAATTTCATGCAACTGTTCCTTGCAGTATCTTTTATCTTTTAATAAATCAAATGCTTCCAAAGCTTAATTTGATTATAGATTTTTCATTCATTGTACTCTTACCAGTAGCCTGGCTGCACTTAGCTATTGGAAATTAAATTGTACTAGCTTGGAAGGAATTCTTAATATTTTAGCCTGTGCATGTTTTGTGTTTAGCGGCAGAGCACATTCATGCACTAGAGAAGTTTGGATGAATGAAGAAAAGTGTCAGCATTAGGCTAATAATGTCAGCTGGTGAGAGAAATTTTCCTGAAAGTTAATCTTGCCCAGTTGGTTTTGTAATTCAAATTTAGCCCGAGAAGGAAAGAGGGACCAGCTAGCTCACAGCTCCAGTCAATTTAATTACCACTGACAGCAGAGATGTAGTGGCATAGCTGGGCACTTGGGGTTGCTACCACATGCAGGGTGATTCTGTGGCTGCGGTGGCAGTCCTTTTTGTTTTTTCTGTCCCCAAAGTTGGCACCTCTTGCAGTTTCCCCAGTCACCCCTCCATAGTTATACCACTGGTTGACAGGATCCTTTTGCTGGGAAATCCCAGCTCCCTATGTGATCAACACAAGAGATTCTTTCTTAATTGAAATTAGTGAATCAATAGAGATCTCAGGGTTTGAGGGAGAGGGAAGAAAAATGACACAAAAGGTTCCCCCAGATACGGGGAATCATCAGCCATATCTTTTAGAGTGGACCTTTTGTATTTAAAAAAGATAGTATCTATTGTGTAAAGTTATTTAGGTAGAAACGAATTAGAAAGAAGTAGGATTACAAATTAGTTACAGTACTAAATGTGCTGTCTGATACTGATAAAAAACAAGTATCTGATTAATAGAAACAGATTATAGAATGTTATCATCAGTGGTTATCATCTACTGGTCCACCCACAACAGATTGTCTATCTCCAGTCTCTCTATAAACACCCGTCAGTATTTGAATGCTGTTCTCAAATCCCCCCTCAGTTTTCTTTTCTCAAGACTATGTAACCCTAGTTATTTCAGCCTTTCCTCATAAAACATGTTTTCCAGGCCTTTAATCAGAAACTGCCTGCGGTGGACATGCATATAGCACTTTCGTATTATGTTGACAGAACTAAACAATTTGGGTTGTCTCCAGCATGTTTTATAAGCTATGTGGAAAGGGTAAGAGGATAAACTGTTTCATCCCTTATATATCAGGTTCCTTATATATCAAGACTAGTGACGACCAGGCAAACGTAACATCTCGAGAAAGAATTGTTGTTTTTTACCCTGGAGCATCACTTTAGTGATCCAGCTGAGGAATGGGATCTTTGCAGGGCATCAGTGTAGTCCGCCCATGTCATTATCAAAATATTCAGAGTTAACACAGGCAGCTTTTCATTCACTGTATTTAAGTGAACTACAAGTTCTCATCATCTAAGGGAATACTGTTTGATAATCATGTAAACTAGAATATATGTGTTTACACTCAATCAAATAAAAACCAATGGTTATTTTTCCATATAACCTTGGGTCTTCAAGATACTCTGTTCATGTATATAATCTACAAACCACCTTACCTTCCCACTAATGAAGAATTTAGTATTGATCGTGAAGGAGCAGAAGGTTACTTGAAGTGGTCATTTCCTTTTATGTCCTCACTTGGAGATACAAGAGCACTTGCAGGACTACACAAACATAGGAATCGAGTTAGTTCATATTTTCACAGAAGCTTTGAAATCTGGGACTGTTTGTGAAATCTGTGAAATAAACAACAACAAAAACAATGAAAATAAAATGCTGGCTCCCCAGTGAAATCCACAAGGGGAAGGCGCTGGCTGGTGTGGTGGTATGAAAGGCAGAATTCAAGATAGCAGCTGCCCCTTTGTCCCTCCTCTCCCCACTAGGGCCTCTCCGCCAGAGTATTGCTGATTAAAAGTGTCCAGTTTGATTGCACTGGGAGTTCACATACTCATGAAGCCAAATGTATCTCAAAGACGCATGCATCTCAGAGAAAACAATTCCTATAAGGGCCAAGGACCTTTTTTTTTAAAAAAAAAAAATAGAAAATTTATTTGCAACTATGACTGTAGCAACTGTGTATGTTATTATTAACCAGAATAAATATTGGTTATTTCTGAAGGCCCTTATCTTTAGCCTATAGTTTTGTAAGAACTTTGAATCTATTTATGTCCTATTAATTATTAATCTAGGTTTAATGATGCCTTATCTATCCTTGTGTATGCAGTGTATTGATTAGATTGATATTTGTGATGTTAGTGGGGGTTTTAAGGGGGGAAAAACACTTACCCAAGTTTTATAACCCAGCATCATTAAATGCTGAAGAAAACTGTTTGATAAATGTACTTTTTTCCCCTCTCTCCTGGTGTCATGTTGTGCTGTTCATATCATATAAAATTCGAATCTGTCCATAAAATGTATAAATGTGATAATACAAGCACGGACATAGAAAGGCACTGCATACCCTGGCCATTACAAACTTCTGTGAAAAAGATAAGATGTATACAATATCATACCATAAAATAGAAAACACAGGAAGAGAAAAATTTCCTGAAATTTGTCTGCAAAAAATGTAAATGGCTAATATTGAACCTGTTGTAAGTACATTTAGGACTTTAAATAGTTAAACTAAACACTAATGAAAAATGATTTTGTGTTAACAGAGCACAAGAAAGATAAAATAAGATTGCAAGATTTTCCAAAGGAAGAGTTACTGGACACCTTGATACATTTAGAAAAAAATTTACACAGGCACTGGAGTTATATTTTATATTTTAGTTTGAACAGAAAACATCCTAAAATATTACATCCTTATTCCCTGAACTTCCCCTCCCCCCACCCCCCAGTGAATCTGGCCACAAACACAAAACTCAGAAATTAAATAGAAGAATATTATTTTTTCCTGCTCTCTGACAATCTCGCAAGCCCTTGGACAAACATGATATGAGTTTGACTCAGGGGATGAGAACCCAGCAGCAAAGTAGGGCAAAATGACAGTTCTTAAAAAGTGGTGAATATTAAACATCTTCTGATTTCAAAAGGTGCAAAAGAAATTACAAGAAGCAAAACCCAAGTCAATGCTGTTTACGTGACACAAACATTAATAGTTATACATTCTCTGTGTCACAGGGAGACATTTTCATAAGCATATTTCAGTTTAGATAGTTTTATTTATACCTAGCTTTAAAAAATCTTAATTCATTTTTAAATATCACACTTATCAATTAAAGTTATTTAAAGATGGACATTGTAATAGGAGTGACCTTGAAAAAGAAAGTTCTAGTCATCTGTTTTTAAACAAATGTGAGATTTCCAAATGAAGAATAACAGCAAACATATCTGTTATATCCCCCTTCCCTATCTCCCCTTCTTCCTCCCCCAATCAAGGATTCTTGGTATGCTAAAAAAATGTACGGGGCATCAGCTTCAAAGTCAGCAGTTGGTGTGTATTTGAAAAATGTGATCTGACAGTGAACTTTTGGATCAAATCCATGCATTCAGCTCTCTCCTTTGCGAATATTGAGACAATCTCTCCAGTGTTTATTTACTACAGTCACTGATGGTCATGTTTAATAATGTTTCTTACTTCTCCCTTCAAAGATGAGGGGGAAACGCAGTCTTGTCTGTGTATGAAAGTTCAGAAATGTAGTTGGAATTAATAATTTTTCCAAGATATTAATGATTAGTAATACTGAAATATACAATCAGTTTTGTCATTTTCACATCTATTAAACTTTTTGAAAAATTAATTCTAATCCAGTTTATAGTATTGCCTTGAGCCAAACATAGAATGGATAGGTAGTGCAAAACCTTTTGTGCATGGTTATAGCCATGCAAGTGTTCCTTTTTTATTTTTATACACAATCATACAGCCATATAATCCAGACATTTTGTTTGAGATAAGTTTGAGTTCATTTTCCAGTCTTGTTCTCAACCTAGATCTTATGGATATGGCATATTACCCAAAATGGCAACTGTCCCTAAATTGGAGTTTAATAAGGTTGGTTTTATTAACTAAAATCCCTATTGGTTAACACTGATTTTGCTTGTCTTAAACAAACATTTTGCATAGAGTTCTTGACCTTAACATCCTGGGAGCGGATAGTAATTATTATATCCATCAAAATCACATGGAATTGTAAAGTCCCTAAATTCTGGTTTCAAATGCTACAAAAAGCCTACTAAGTTAAGTAGTTATTCAAGTAAATCATAGTTCTTAGAATAAAATCTGTGAAAATAAATATGAATTAAATGACAAATGAAGTCTCTTTGCTTTTTGTCCACTAACTAGTTGCTTGGCAAAAAAATGGCTGAAAAGTTCATAGTTTTTTTATTTATTGGCAGACCTTTTAGTGCTACAGCTGGGATTCATATGTTTAGTATTACCATAGATATTGCTCTTTAACCATTCTGGATTAACAAAAAGCTTATTCACTGTTCAGAAACACATCTCTGCACACAAAGAGACTGCAAAGAGTTATTGATTAATCAAGGGAGGACATTTATTTAGTTTTACTTTGAGTAATCTGTACAGGACATACTCTAAAATTCTTCTTTAGCATCGACTATTTCCTGAGTTACACTGAAACTAAGAATTTTGAAAATTAAATACAAAATTTTTGTCTGGGTCTTTTTAGTTTATTTTATAATAGATCCAAAGAGGTGATACTTCCCCTCTATCGGGCGCTAGTCAGACCGCAGTTGGAATACTGCGTGCAATTCTGGGCACCGCACTTCAAGAGGGATGCGGATAACTTGGAGAGGGTCCAGAGAAGGGCCACTCGTATGGTTAAGGGCTTGCAGACCAAGCCCTACGAGGAGAGACTAGAGAACCTGGACCTTTTCAGCCTCCGCAAGAGAAGGTTGAGAGGCGACCTTGTGGCTGCCTATAAGTTCATCACGGGGGTACAGAAGGGAATTGGTGAGGTTTTATTCACCAAGGCGCCCCCGGGGGTTACAAGAAATAATGGCCACAAGCTAGCAGAGAGCAGATTTAGACTCGACATTAGGAAGAACATCTTCACAGTTAGAGTGGCCAAGGTCTGGAACGGGCTCCCAAGGGAGGTGGTGCTCTCCCCTACCCTGGGGGTCTTCAAGAGGAGGTTGGATATGCATCTAGCTGGGGTCATCTAGACCTAGCACTCTTTACTGCCTATGCAGGGGGTCGGACTCGATGATCTATTGAGATCCCTTCCAACCCTAACATCTATGAATCTTTTCATAATTCTCACTACAGGATGATATCTCCATTTTTTGGCCAATTTGGAAAAGTACTTAATCATGTGTTTAACCATAAGTATATACTTAAATCCTGTTGATTTAAGTTTAAGTGTACATTTAAAATTAAACACATGCTTCAGTCCTTTGATGAACGTTTAAAATTAAACACATGCTTCAGTCCTTTGATGAATTGAGGGTAGTAAATGTGTAGGATTGAGATGTGAACAAGATTATGAAGATTTGCTCCTAAATGATGTTGAATATATGGTACTACAAAAGCTGGTATCTCACCTCTTACTGTAAATATGATACTCATCCATTTTTAGTTATTCTCTGTTGGAGAAGAAATAAGTATTATTATAATAGAAGCATAATGAACTGTTTACTACAGCTGTTTGAAAAACACTTTTCATCTTCAAAGTGCCATATAAATGATAGTCACGAGCAGGAACAGAAATTTGATTATTCGTGTAAAAATATCTGTACACACTTTTGAATGGTTAATGAAGGTTTTCTTTTTCTTTCTTACCCCAAGATTATTTGGGGAAAAAACCTATCACTTTATTTCTGTAATTGCTAAGAACTCTGAGATTTCTATGAAGTAGGTGCTGTAGATTCAGTTCAGATGAATGGAGGTTTTGAATAATCTTGATTTATAAGATTATTAAAATGTTTATACTTAAACTTTTTTTGTAAATTAAAGTTATGGTTAGTAAAGTAATTGGGAGTGTACCCATGTAGTCAGGCACAGGAATAAAAATAGCTCAAGATCTAAAGTTCTCATTCTTTCTTGAATCTTGAAAGTATTCAAAACTTAGTCACATTCAACGTGAAGGCCTAAATTCTCAACCATCTGGTCAAGGGGTTGAAATAAATGACCCTTAAGGTCCCTTCCAAGCCATATAGTTCTGCAAGAGAGCAGAGCCATAGATCCTACCATCTAAAACAAACACTAGGCAGGCCATGTGTCATAATTATAGCTAATATTTCAGTAAATGGAGAAAGTTTCAATACACGGTACCAACAAGCATGCAAAATTCATGGCCTGTCATACCAACAGCCTCTCTGTAAGTGTGAGTTTTGAGAGACAATACACACACACACAAACACACTTTTTTATAGTAGATACAAAAGTGCAAAGATTCCCATTGTTAGTTTGCTCCCTGCATCTCTGATATGTGTAGGAACTCTCTGGCAAATAATGCTTCTAATGGAGTTTGATTGCCTGTGAACTTAACTCTCAACAAGTAGAAGGAGTTTCTCTTTAGACCTAATAGACAGTAGGGTGTGCGAAACAGCACCATTTCATTTTGACTTCCATTTCACTGTTTTGAAGAGACAGTGTTTCGTTTCATTGTTTCATTTCATTTTGAAGCACTGTTCCGTTTTGTTTCGTCAAAAGTGTTTCACTGTTTTGATGCGTTTTGCCGATAGGCTATAATGGGGAATCATGAAAATGCTTATAACTTTGTCATTTCTTGCCTGATTCAGATGGAAATTGTAGGGATGGTACCCCCTTCTGAGGGCATGAAGCTTTCCAAGTTTCAAGTAGGCACTTGCAGATCTGGGGGCCTGTGACCCCTGGGAGGGCTGCGGTGCTGTGCCAGACTCTTCCCTGGGAGCCTGGGCCCCCGGGTATGTGCATGGAATGCCAGCAGGCAGCCGCTGCCAGCTGGGACCGGCGCTGGGCACAGCCCGTGCCGAGCACCGGGAAGCCTGGTGCTGCTGCGGGCCCCATCCAGCAGCAGGAGCCTGCTGTCATCCCACATGCAGATCAAGGAGCCCACGCAGCAGCAAGCCCAACTTTGAAACTCAAAATTTTTGAAACTTTGAAAACATTTTGAGTGCCATTGTTTCTTTTGGAAGCTGTTTTGAAGACTCTTGTTTCATTTTGATTTCGCTGTTTTGAGCTCAAAACGCATCAAAACAGCTTCAAAACGAAACACCCATCAAAATTTTGCACAGCCCAATAGTGTCTGTTGCAATGGATAGCTTCATAGATTCATAGATGTTAGGGTCGGAAGGGACCTCAACAGATCATCGAGTCCGACCCCCTGCATAGGCAGGAAAGAGCGCTGGGTCCAGACAACCCCAGCCAGATGCATATCCAACCTCCTCTTGAAGACCCCCAGGGTAGGGGAGAGCACCACCTCCCTTGGGAGCCCGTTCCAGACCTTGGCCACTCGAACTGTGAAGAAGTTCTTCCTAATGTCCAGTCTAAATCTGCTCTCTGCTAGCTTGTGGCCATTATTTCTTGTAACCCCCGGGGGCGCCTTGGTGAATAAAACCGCACCAATTCCCTTCTGTGCCCCCATGATGAACTTATAGGCAGCCACAAGGTCGCCTCTCAACCTTCTCTTGCGGAGGCTGAATAGATCCAGTTTCTCTAGTCTCTCCTCGTAAGGCTCTCTAGTCTCTCTTCGTAGGGCTTGGTCTGCAAGCCCTTAACCATACGAGTGGCCCTTCTCTGGACCCTCTCCAGGTTATCCGCATCCCTCTTGAAGTGCGACGCCCAGAATTGCACGCAGTATTCCAACTGCGGTCTGACCAGCGCCCGATAGAGGGGAAGTATCACCTC
>NW_005841882.1:1136282-1178115 GCF_000455745.1 Alligator sinensis | reverse complement strand
CTGCATCTCCCAGCAAATGTCTGGGTAGTTTAGGTCCCCCATGACTACTGCCTCCTTAGCTTTTATGGTCTCCGAGAGCTGCCTTAGGAGCCCCGAATCTAGTTCTTCCCCTTGGTGTGGGGGTCTGTAGCAGACCCCTACCACCAAATCCCTTTCTCTTTCCCCCCCATGTAACCTAACCCACAATCCTTCTACTTCCTCATTCTTCGATTCCGTCTTGATGAGGGTCGATGTATATTGCTCATTGACATAGCGCGCAACCCCTCCCCCTTTCTTCCCCACCCTGTCCTTGCTGTACAGCCTATAAAATGCACATGCTCTCCCCGTCGGGGAATCGAACCCCGGCTCCCGCGTGACAGGCGGGGATACTTATCACTATACTAACGAGGAGGAGCTTTTTTAACGAGGTGTCACATTTGTGCTGGGTGAAATGTCTTTCTTCACAAAAACAAGTGTGCAGGCATTAAAGGGTCTTTTCATAGAAGAAAGCAAGCTGTGCCACAAAAAAAATAATAGCATTTCCAACCAAGAACTTCTCCAGAGAGAATATTTTCTACCACTAACTCTAACAGCTCTGTATTTCCTTTGGGGTCTCCCCCTACGCTCATCAGGACCCACTTGGTTGGCAAGACTATGTAGGGAGGGGAACGTTCCTCCATGACTCAAAATCTCCTGGGACAGTTTGAGCCCCGCAACCTCTGCTCCCATACCCTTTACACAGAACCAGGGTGACAGTGATAGACAAGTCCAGGGCAGCAGCAGCCAAGGCTGTGAACTCAGCCCCAATTCATCTGCAGGGGTGAGGGGTTGCCACATCCCATGCCACATCCCCACTCTGCCAGAGGCTGTGGGCCATGTTTGACAGCCCTGGTTGCAGCTCTGGGACCAGTTAGGGTCTCAGCAGAGCAGCTGGGTTTGCCTGCAAGAATGGGAAGAGAGTGGACAGCATGTCCCCCATCCTCCCCTCTCCAGGCAGCTGCAGGCTAAACACAGCACTGGTTGGCTGTCTGGGACTGGTCACAGTCCCTCCCCAGGTGGTCAGAAGCTACCTCTCCCCTGTCCCCCACCATGGCAGCAGATGAAAACAGCTTGCCAGCCATGGAGGCAAGAGAGCAAAGGAATAACTCCCTATCACCCTTTGTCTATAGAGCTCCCTTCTGAGGTGACTTTGTTGCTCTCCAACCAGAGGGCTGGAATGCCTGCACATCTTCCCCTCTATGTTTTCCAGTGCTGTAAGTTTTCCATACATTTGAAGAACTTGTATTGAATGCTTGTCCCTAGTCTATATTTTGGTGATAAAGTTCCTGGCTCAGTCTTCACTGACAGTTAAGGTGTTTTCTAGGGCTGTGCAAAGCTTCAGTAGCTGATTCAATTTGGAGGAGATTCGGCCCGATTCAGGAACCGAATCTCCAAATTCGAATCAAATTGGGAGACCAAGTAAAAGCTCCGAATCGATTCGGAAAAGCTTCCGAAAATGATATACCCAATTCAGAGATTCGGCCATAGACTAAACAGGCAGCTGACAGCCGCTTCTAGCTGGTAGGTCTGTTGGGGTTGGGGGAGCGAGAAAGGAAGGGGTGTAGGGGAGGGAGGGATCAGAGCCGGGGTGGGGGTCATGTTACTTGGGGAGGAGGGCAGGGAGGTGCAGGATATGGGCACAGCAGCACTGGGAGCGGGGGCTCTGCCCTGCTGCCGCTTGCACAGCCAGGGCGGGAGGGAGGGCAAGATGCAGATGCAGCTTGCTCCGGGCAGAAGGGAACAAAGTCATAGCCCCTGCTCCAGCACTGCTGCACCCACATCCCACACCCCTGGCTGTGCCTGCCTCTCCCTGGCTGATCTGAATCACCGAATCTCTCCTAATTAGCGCCAAATCTTCCAAAGCTGATTCAGTCAAATCGATTCAGGACAGTGATTCAAATCTCCGAATCGAATCACTGTCCTCCAAATCAGCCAAATCTGAATCAAATCCCTATTCGCACAGGCCTAATGTTTCCGTGTTTGTAGTCACAGTTCATTCTACATCTGTTTAGCACATTGTACTCTATGTACACTATACTGTTTAATACCACGTGGTTTATACTAAGATAATTGAGAATAAACGGTCTTAAAAGTATGTATAAATTGCAAGATAGAATGTTCTTTTTTCTCTTTGCTAAGACCATTTCTAGTTATATTGCAGAATTTTCCATTTACCTGAATTAATATCCCTAGAATAGTGACAATATCTTAACCATGTATTTAAATATGTTTTAGGTACCACTAAAGTGAATCTTGTGAAAATCCCATCAACTGCTTCCAGTCCTCGGGACACTGCTCTAGCAGCTGTTATATGTAGTGCACTGGCTACAGTCCTCTTAGCTCTTCTCATCCTTTGTATTATCTACTGTAAGAGACAATTTATGGAAAAAAAGCCAAGCTGTAAGTTTCCAACTAATAATATTCATCTAGAAACTACAGTATTGTACAAGACGTTATTAATTTGTGCATAACCTTACTCCAAGGCAAACTCTTTGCACAATCAGAACATTGGGCATTAAAATGTAAATGTAAACCTGCTTAAGCTAATACAAGAGACACAATGATAGAATTGTTACTTTAAAGTAATATTTTTAACTTAATAAGATAAATGAAAGACAAATCAGAGTTTTTTGTATTTAGCAGCTGTGTCAACAGTTCTTCAACATAACTTTCAGGTATCTTAAAATTAAATTAACATTTTCTTGCCCTTCATTTAAATTAAAATAAAAACACTGTGTTTTCTTTACATCTTAAAAGTTATCTTTAATTAAAATACCCTAATGACATAAGATGAGTCTTGGATGTCTAAAGAGGGAAATGCTAAGTAGGAAAAGGAAGATGATTTTGCCTCTGTATATGGAATGGGTGAGACTACTAGACTTGAAAAATTGAAGAAGGTTCATAGAAGAGCTATAAGAATTGTTCAGGACTGGGGAAATGTCCCAAATGAGATCTTAAAGACTAGTTCATCTAGCTTACCAGGGTAAGAGAGGTGACTTGGTCTTGATTATTATGTACATAGATTAAATGAATACTACTGGTGGTAGAGGGCTATTTAATTTAATTTAATTTAATTTAACAAAGATAAACAAGTACGTTCCATCAGCTGAAGCCAGGAAAAGTTACATTAGAAATATGTCACAGGGTTTGGTTTTGGTTTTTTTTTTAATACTGAGATTAGACTAACTATTCAGTTGTATTCTCAAGAGGTTCTATTCAAAATACAGTTTCTTTGGCTTGATGCAAGAATATCATTTGTTATGCAAGAAATCAGGTCACAAGATTATCATGGTCACTTCTGGCTCTGAAACTTGTGAATGTGAAATGAAGCTCTGAGTAGAAAAAGATATTTTTTACTGATACATTTTTTTCTCCATTTTATTCAAAGGGTCTATGAGATCACAAGATATTCATTACAATGGTTCTGAACTGTCATGTTTTGACAGACCACAGCTTAATGAATATGATCACAGAACATGTTGCCAATGCCAAAGAGTCCCATCACAGACATGTGGTAAGTTAGGTCTTCGGCAATTTTGGGAGAACAGGAGTCCAAGCAGCATGAACACATGGAATCATAAGCATTTATCTAGCCCTTTAGTTGTTATACTTGGTTTCTAAGGTAGGACTGGGGTTAGTCTTATGTGGGTTATAAGAATATGGCCATCTCTTTAGAGGGATAGAATTTCCAAGCAGCTGTTTAGACAAGCTTTTCCTTATTTTGTTTCAGTTGTTTCCTTCAGTAATTTTTGTGTTTAGATACATGTTTCTTTTCTGCTTCTCGTTAAAAAAGGAGTTTTAGTTCATGCTTTGAGAGATAAATACATGTGTGTGATTTGTCTGCCTCAATTTAAGCATTTTCATAGTGCTTCTAATCTCAAACTACATTCAAAGTTTGCACATTCCTAGTTATTCAGATGTAGTAAACAGATATCGGAACAGGGACATTATCACCACGTGGTACACTCTCCAGCTATAAGGGACTGCTTGTTGGGCAGGAGAGGCCAGACTGTCATTGACAGCTGCTGCTTCACAACTGGATCCTAGTCCTTGTCCTGCAGCAGCAGCTATCAGAGACAGACCTGTGGGTGGCTGAAGATTGTATTTGACAGCTTCCATTGCATCCCAGCAGGGAGAGGGCTGTTCCTTCATCCGCAGCTTTTCTCATTGCTGCTACTGCTGCCAATGGGGATGCCAGCTCTTACTGACACCCCTGCAGTGGCAGCTGTTCCTTCTGCTTCTGCTGCCACCAAGGACCACCAGGTCTTGCTGCTGTTCCTGTGTGAGGAGCAGCAGCTCTGGTCCCCACTATTGTGGCAGCAGAGTCCCAGCAGGGTGCTGTGATAGCCCACCATGCCTAAGAAGGCTGTCAGGGTGCCAGCTACTCTCCCTTCACTGCTTTCCCAGAGGGGGAGGGGGAAGGAAAACAGAGCACTGTGGGATGCTGGTAGTCTGAGACACTGTATAGCACTACATGGCCCTACAAAATAGTGCTACAGCAACGTTCCATTTCAAACAGGAACATTTCTGTAGCTCTGGCACCATTTTTGTTACACTCGTAACATTTTTATAGTGCCACAAACAATGTGAATGTTTGTACACCCACTTTTTATAGCAGTACAGGGACATTTGTAGTGCTGCAAACATAATGTGTGTCCACAACTGGCCTGCATCAGCACAAGATTACTACTCACCATACACCAGCCCAGTTCCCTGCCTTGTTACTCCACAAATAATCTTAGCTGTGCCTCACCAGGCATGTGTCATACAAGTCTGATTGGCAAACTGATAATCTTCATGCTTCACTTTTTAACAAAATCCAAGTTTCTACTTGTTTTGGTCTTGCAGTATGTAATGTGAATGAAAATGATACAATGTCTGCCTACGTTTGGGGAGAGAGAACGTTCTGACTTGTCAGCTGCCTGTTCACTTTCAGAGGGTGACGGCTCCAGTGCCAGGGATGAAACTTTAATATCAGCAACACTAAGTACTTCACTGCTCATTAAAACATGTGACAATGAAAAGCAAGCATCAGCTTATAAAGATTAAAAGAGTGTTATGTGATGTTTTTTATGTTATGTGATAGCTCAACAGGGCACAAATGTTTTCATTTTCCTGAAGGTTTGGGCTTTTTAAAGTAACACTATTTTCAAAGAATAAAAGGACCTGTTTTACAATGATAGATCACACCACCATGCATCCATAGTCTAATATAAAATTGGGAAAAGAATAAACTGCCTTTGAAAGAATAAACATCTTAAGTTTATGGTATAACATAAACGAGGATGTTTTACTTCTATTAAAATATTTTTTTTATTTTGCAGGGCCGGTTCATTTGATTCCATCACTGTGCTGTGATGAAGCCTGTAGCATAGAGCACAGCAGTCACAGTTGCACTTTCCACTCTCAGACTACACTTCATGAAAGGTAACTTGGTTCCTTAGACTTGTATCAAACACAAACTCTTTTGCATGGGAGCCAAATAATAATATTCATACAGGATACACCAGTTCTGATGCAGCTGAATAAAGAATTAGAATTGCTGGCAGATCTTTTTACAGATTCATAAAAAATGTATATTAAAGTGAAATAAGCACTGCATTTTCACACAGAAGAAAAAATTTACATCGTTCAAGCCTTGAGATTGGGCACTAGTAAAAGAAAATTATACCTTTCCTCACAGAGTGTCTTCATTTCTACACAGATGAGTGTTCCTGCTCTCTCAGTCCTAATTAATAGCCCTCCCCTCTTTGCTACAGAACTAGCAAGATTTGTGTGATCTCATTCCAGTTACTGGTTTCCTGGAATGGAGTTCTTGCAGGGAACCAGAGTTATAGGAGCCAGCAGCATAGCTTTTAACTTCCATGAGCTCAAGTTTTTTATATAAGTTCACAAACTTTAAATTATTCCCAGAATTGGAGGAGCAAGTCTAGTATTTTTGAGATTCTATGAGATCGTTTTTTGATTTAGGTATAAATGCCTTCTATTGGAAAATGTGATGTTGATGTGTCCCACAGTTCTAAGCTAGTTATTTACTCCTAATCAATTTTGTCTGGTTGAATATACACACAGTAGTGGGACATGCGTCAAAAATTCCATGCTGTGTGTAAAAATAAAAAGCTTTTGATGTTATCTAATATTTCCTAACTGTAGATTTAATGCTGGATTTTTTATCACAATTATTTTCCATATTAGACTCAAGTTGGCTTCTAGCTGTTTTCTTCTTGTGGCCAAATGTAGCTAAAATTTTAGATGTGGCTTTTAAATAGCTGCTGTTTATACAACATAGCTTAGTGGTATAAGCATCAGATGTATTAAAAAAAACAAACTAAGCTTTCTGAAAGCATATGTTTAAATGTCGGCAAGGTTGACTCGACCCCTTCATTCTTTTTAGATCAACAAAATGAGTTTCGTGCAATTAGTGCAGGGTCTTTGGTTTAGACTTTAAAACCTAGAGCTCATGTCCACTGTATGCAGACATGAAAGATTGTATGGTGACTTCCATACAAATCAGGGTTTGTCCCAATTCCCTTTGCCAAAAATTATCTTTTCTTCAGCTGCTGTTCAGTGTACTGGCTGCTGGTCTCCAGCTGTAAAGATGTTTCAGTGTTATTTTGTGTGTATTCTGGAACCAGGAAAGCATTTTAATATTTTTGGGATGCCACCATCACAAGTTCCCATTGGCTCTGGACCAGCCCCCTGCCCTGCTCTGCCACTCATGCTGCCAGCGTGACTGTTGCTGGTATCCATGGCAACCCTAGCCTTGAGCTTTCCCACGAAGCTGCAGCGCCATGGAGACCGGCCCCAGCCATGCACAGTGGCAGCTGGGAAATGGAGTCCAAAGCCTGTCCCCGCTCTAATGTTATGTATGCTGAATATGAGAGAGAGAAAAAGCATTTTTTGACGTTAGATACCACTTGCAAGGTTAGCTGCACAGTGAAGTCCAAAGTAGAGGGATACTGGGCATGTCTACCCGTGACACTATGTCACCGTAGTAATGCTCTACATACATGGGCAAAACCCGTGATGCCGCAGGTATGTCACCATAGCAACATTTGATTGTACATACTATCTCTGGAGTAGCATTTTAATAGAATCTTGTTCTTATTTCAGTACTTACAGTTGACACTTTGGACAAAATTTTGAACCTGTCCCTTTTATTTCATTGCAGGGTTTCAAATTCTGTTGGAGAAATGATTCCTGCCTTTCTTGGTTCTCTTTCACATACTGTCTGTGGAGATCTGTCAGATGTTTGGCCTCTTATGAAAAACCCTACTTCTTGTGATGGTATCTCTTTCTGTGAATCTTATCCAGAACTGACTGGAGGAAGTACAAATTCCTTCCAACCAGAGGCTGAAAACACAGTCAATATAGATTCAGACAATGAGCAGGATCTAAGTGATGTACTTATTTCAGCTAATTTTGACTCTGAAAAGTGTGCAGAATCTATTGAAAGTTCCAGACATAGCACATGTATGGATGCTTCATTTATGCAGGACTCAGCAGCTGCCGAAAACCAGCCAATGACAGGGCATGACAGAACTGTTAATGTTTCTATAGACTGATAAAAAGGTAAAATACATTTCTGTAAATAAGAAACAAAATCTGTGTGGTACACCCATCTGCTTACATTAAGAACCCTGAGAAAGACAAAGAGTGCAGATGCAGGTGTCCACCAGCCTCACTGAGAAAAATAATCGAATTGTAAAAGATGGCAAGGTTCTGTCCATCCTTGGGCTGTGTCTGAGCATTGCTAAAGTGAATATGTTCTCAGAAGAAATAGACATTTCAGATTTGTCATATTTTAAATCCATTTTGAGTATTTGAGAAGTGTATTTCCACCATAACAAAGCGGTCATGTGGTTATTTATGCAATTGTAACGTTCTCTTACTAGAGAGCTTTTAACAGAATATATTTCTATTTTATCATTGTATGTTAGACTGTTGCTTACTAAACTTCATCTTTATTTTAAGAAAGTCTAATTATAGATGTTTGCAGAATGTTTTCAGTGTGAAAGGTCATACAGCGTCATAGAGTGTAAACTCCTTTGATCTGTTATTGTTTGTAATAACAGATGTTGTACCAACAAAGATACTGTTTTGTGTTTAGAAAGCCCAGGGCCTGCTGGCACTTTGGGGCAGACTGCTTTTTCAGTATGTGGATGTACAGCACAGAACAAAAGAGGGCTTCAGTGTTTCCCTGGGGCCTCTTTTACCAAAATGTAAAATAAATGCTAATTTGACTAAAGGCAATTCATATAAGATGAACAATTTTGAATATATTTTGGAATTATGTGTATGCATAATTAAATTTAGACAAGACTGAATTTAAGACAGTTCAGTTTCAGGGTTTTTTCTCTTTTTTTATAGTATGAGAGTGAATTAAGTTAGATGTTTTCAGTGTTTTATATAAAATAAAGGATTTCATATGGTATTTATGAGAGTGTAACTACTCTTTTATCACTTTCTCTAGGAAGCCACAAATATTTCTACTGGCACTAGAACTGCATGCTGTCCTCGTCTTTCTTTGCTAATGCTTGTGAATAGAAAGTGGCCTGGTCCTCAATGTTTCCTAGTTTCAAAAACAGCTGAAATAAATTGGCAGCATTTTAGACCTTTTAGGCAGTTGCATGTGAGCCATAACAGCTGTAAGTTGAAACGTCAAGGAGCAATTTGAGAGAAGACTGAAGGTGGATTCATGATACTTTGCAGCTCTTCTAAACAACTATCTTCTGTTCTTCATGGGTGTTTGAAAAACATAATGGATTGAGCTTGCAGCTATGTATAAATACTATAAGAAATAGAATTACATTAGCGTGTTTAGACTGATCTGTTAAACATAGCTACAGATGTCAGATGGTGTGGGACAAAAGTTTGCCAGTTATTCTGCTTGCAAATTTAAGCTTGCATTAGGTTTTTTTCCTGGCTGGCTGTAATCTTAACTCACATATTTATGTAAGGGTTAAAAAATAAACAATTCTATTTATGTAAGGATCATGCATTAGCAAATGGAAGCTTGTATTGTATTACACATTAGCTAAAAAGCTGCTTTAATGAATCAAGGAATTTGCATATCTCAATAATATGTATTTTTGAAGTCCCTTAAAAATCACCTTTTTCTTATGCCAGAAGATTAGCCTTAATTTAGACGTAGCTTTGGTGTACACAGCACATTGGACTTGTAGCTATATCATATGACTCTAAATGTTGAAATAATAACATTGAAATAATGAACTCTCATATCAATATCAAATTACAGTAGATTTAGTATGAAGCATTCACACAGCTGAAAGTCACTGAAAGGTTGCCAACAGGGGACAGTTTTTAGAGGTTAGTCTACAATACATCATAGGGTCGATTTAAAATAAGGTGACTTAACTAAGTTGACTTGACTAAGCTGACTTAAGCCACATCGGGACATACACACATATAGTTCCTTGACATAATGGTAGCAATCTTGTGAGCCCTCCCCTGCAGTAGCCCCTGGCTAAGTTAAGTCAACTTTGCATACACACATGTTTAAGTCGACTTAAAGTCAACTTAACTAATGCGACTCAAGATAATATACCTTAGAGGTATATTACCTTGTGCTGCATTTAAGTTGACTGTGCTCCACATATATGTGTATGCTCTGACAGTTAAATCAACTTTATTTAAAATAAATCAAATAAATCTTTAATAATCTTTTATAAAATAAATCTTTAAAAGTTAAGTTACTTAACTGTCAGAAACCTAGTACATGTGTATGCACCCATGGTGACCTAATCCTTTTATTCTACACAGACTTCTTTTTCATCAATGCCAACACCTCCTGTAAGTATCTCCTGAAATTTTCCACCTTCCTCACTACACACAAAAGTGATTTGATAGCAGTTGTTTAAAAATACCATTCATCTGAACCACAAAACTACACAGATGCCCAAACTGAGTAAGCTTATTATCTTATGGCTGCAACTCTGGCACTTTCTCTATAATTTCTTATCTATAAATTACATTGCGTCTTATACTGGCATTTGTTCTGTAAAAATCTTCTATCAGAGGTACTATTTTTTTCCTATTGGGAGGAGTCCCAATGAACTCCATTAAAGTGTTACATTAGGCAGGATCTAGCTCTGAAATCATGAATTCTTATAAAGCATTCAGTATGCTCTTAGCAAAATACAAGTTATCAGCAAAATGATGCAAATACATGGTACATTTTCTTCCTTGTTGTAAATGAATTGTACAACAGTTTGCATACTAATACAATATTCTCTTTCCTTAAAGGAAAGATGCTTTTGCTGGTGACATATCAGCAGAATTTTGGGCCTGTAAAAGAAGAATTAAATGCAGTACTAAAAGCAAAGATAACAAGATGCTTTGCCAAAAAACAGTGGAACTTGTTGTTCAAGTAACTGCTACTACTCATCATGAATGACACTTGCATAATATGGCCCAAGGTTAGTGAAGAAATTTCCTCTGAATATTTGAATATTAAATGCTACTATTGACTCATTGACTTATTATTGTACTAAATAAACAGTCATGCTTGTGTTCATTTGTTAAATACTTTGAAAGACATATGCAGTTCAGGCAAAATTAATTTTCACATCCTTTCTATGTTAGATAAATATGTCAAAATATTACTTTCCAACATTTTTTACTTGAAGAAAATGTTTGGTGTTTTTGTATACGCTTTATAAATAGAAAAATCCAATATGCATTTCAGTATATTGCAAAATATTGCTAGAGTACGTACGGAGATTAAAATTTTAACTGTCAGGAATACCGTGAAACGGTATGATCAAAAACTTTGCCAGTATCTGTCACCAGTAAGTATGTTTCCCATTGGAATTTTCACTTTGTATGATCATTTTTGTCCAGCAACTACTATATTTACTCATACATCGTATGCACACACCTTTTGCCCAGAAAGCAGTCCGAGAAATTGGGGTACGTGCTTTAAGTGGAGAAGCTGATCTTCTTTGCTGAACTAGAAACATGGACGGGGGCGTGTCTACATGAGACACTACTGTGCAACCATTAATGCGCATTTTTTAGTACTTGTATTAGCAAGTACTAAATAAGTACATAGTAACTGGGGTTACTGCACAGTATCACCAGCAAACATCTTTCAAGTCACACTACGGTGCAGTAACATATTAGCACAGTCCGTGCTATAACACACTACTGCTCAGTATTATTCGACTACTGCACAGTCAGCATCTTGTGTACTCGTGTCCGGGCTGTGCCCCAAAATACAGCACAAAATACTGTTCCTCTCTGGGACAGCAAGCAAGCAGAGGTGGTATCCTATGTTAACCCTTTCACAGCTGCTAATGAATTGTCAGTAGCTTTTTTATATTCTGCCTTCCCACAATAAGGTGTGTGTTTTATTTGGGGACATGTGGTATGCAAGAAACTATAGTGTATATATAAATTTCCTGTAAATGAGTGAGAGCAAATTTTTAAAAGAATTCAATATGCAGAATAGCTTTTTACAAGTATTTGTATATTATGTATATATTTTTTTAACATAGTTTTTCTTAATTTAAGCAGATTGGTCGTGTTTATATTGCTTGTGCCAAGCAATATTATACATGCCAATAGAAAACAAATACCACCAGTGCCATTTGACATACTTTTTAAATCTGTAAATTACAACCATGTAAATTGTTTTGTAATACTTTTTTACTTGTGAATAAACTATTACATGAATTGTTCTTGGTTCATTGGTATCAAATTCTTAATATTACCAATTCTCTGTATAAAGATGGGTGACATTGGGACAACATTTTTTAAGCAGAATTCCCCATTGATTTGGATTAGATGTGCTATATTCAAACAACGTGGTGATCTGGCTCCACATTGTCAAAGTTGTGTTATTGTGCCTTCAAACTGTGAGAGCTTAAAGAGACAGTAATTTAACATTATCCCTGAAGTTACAGTGCCTCAGATCTGGTTTTTAGCTGAAGTGGAGAAAAAATAATTTAGTGAGATGTCAAACGCAAATGCTTTAGGGCACTTGTACATGTGATGAAATTGGCCTTTTAATCAATTTAATTTCCCTTTTGTACCATTTTAATGGAGTCACCATATACACCTGCAGTGGTGTATTACGTTTTAATTTCGTCCTGCTGTGCATGCGCAGCGGTGTATGTTGTTTTAAATGACTTGGTTACATAGCAAAGTAAAACGCATCAGATGTATTTTAGTTTGCTATGTAACAAATTGCAGCGGTTATATATCTAGAGAAGGCGGCAGGGATGGTGCACAGGGTGCTGGAAGCCCAGACATATTTGGGGAAGCTCAACTTGGAGGGTTTCCAGCACCCCGTGCACCATCTTCACTGCCGTCTACAGCTGCCAGCACAAGCAGCCACCCTCCTGCCACCTTCCCACACTGCCCTAGGTGCAAGCCAGCCCATTCTCGAGCGGTGCCAGGCAGTGAGAAGGCAGTGGGGATGATGGTACATGAGGCACTGAAAGCCTGCCAAGCCCAAGCTTCCCCGAGTACACCCAGGTGTCCAGTGCCCCATGCACCGTTGGATCAGACTGGGTGCTGCCTGCAAGCTGGGGGGGCACCGTTGTCATGGAAGGAAGCACCAGTCCTTCCCAGCAGCTCAGGGCCTGCACAACCTGGCGGCAGCTTGCACAGACAGGATCTTCTGTGGGGAGGGAGTGACAAGGGTCCCGCTTTTTCTTTTTTTCCAGTGGAGCCTGCCCGCCTCTCCCATGGCCTGGAGGCAAGCTGCCAGTGGGCTCTGAAATACGGGGGCCCCAGACTTTCCCTCCAAAGCAGCAGCGCCCCTTCCCCAGGTAGCACCTGCCCAATAGCACCCTACCTAGGCAGTCCCGGGGGGCACTACCACCACAAAGGGAAGCACCAGGGTCCCCTGCAGCTCAGGGGCTGCTTGGCCCACCGGCAGCTCACCCCCAGCTATGAGAGAGGCAGGCAGGCTCCAAGAGGAAAAAAAAAGGCCCCACGCTGCTTTTTTCTTTTTTTTTTTTTTTCTCAGTGGAGCCTGCCTGCACAAGCTGCTGCCGGATTGTGCAGCTCAGGCCCACCAGCAGCTCACCCCTTAGCCATGGGAGAGTCTGGCAGGCTCCAAGGAAAAAAAGGATTGGGCCCCTCACTGCCTCTGGGCTGCCCGGCATGCAAGCTCCAAGCAGGCAGTGGCAGCAAACACTGCCCGGTGTGGCAAGTGGGGGGGGGCTGCAACTGCTGCACGCAGCCCCAACAGGTGAGCCCAGAGCCAGCACGGGGCCAAGACTGGCAGCAGGGCTGGGTTACAAGCTGGTGCTGAGCGTGGGAAAAGCGGCCCCTCGCCCACCCTGTGGGCGGTGCCCCACGCTGCAGCTGCTCGTAACCCGCGTTGGACTGCCTGTGCCTGCTCAGGACAGCCCTGCGCAGGCTGTAAGCAGCTGCAGCAGGGAGCATTGGCCATGGGGTGGGGGAGGGGCCACTTTTCCCCAGACTCCTTCCTTGCCCTTCCCCCAACCCCCTTACCTGAGTTTCTGGTGCCGTGGTCCCAGGTCCCCTGCTGTGGCTTCCGGCTGGCAGGGGCAGGGCCAGGCAGTCCCTGCTGTTGCAGGAGCCCGCCGGGCTTCCCCTGGGTCCTACTGCCCCTGGTTTCTCTCTTTTTTTTTTTTTTTTTTTTTTTTTTTTTTTTTTTTTACAGGAACCAAGGACAGATCAATTAATTTTCTAAATTTTTAGGGGTCCCACGGGCCAGATAGAATGGCCTTGTGGGCCAGATACAGCCTGCGGGCCATATTTTGCCCACCCCTGGTCTATAGCATTAGTGAAGCCATTACTGGAGTGTTCTGTTGAGTTCTGGTGACCAGACCTTAAAAAGGATGATGGTAGCTTGGAAATGACAGTGTGGCTTGCCGGCTCTTTCACTAACCTGCTGAGTGACCTTGGGCAGGTGTTGGCAGCTGTGTCCCACAGACTGGATCCAACCTGTAAAGAGATTGGATCCAGCCCACAAAAGTCTGATTCCGTCTGTGTTTTATTAACGGTGTGCTAATGCCCAGCTTTCAATGCAAACGTAATTTATGCCCCTCAGTGTAATTTAGGTGGTAAGAATGTGCAAAGATACTACATTGTACTAATGATTAATTTGGAACCTTTATAATTAAAATATGGTTGAAGTTTGATCTTAAAGGATTAATTCTTTTTTTTTGTTTGTTTCATGAATGAACATGAATGAGCCAAATTAGTATAATAATAGTTAGCAGGGTCATTGGCTAGGATTTTTGAACTTGAAATGCTCATTTTTTATAAATTGGGGGGGGGGGGGGGGGGGGGGGGGGAGTGGAACGCTTGTATGGAGAAAGTTTCTGAAGCTCTTGAAACCTCAGGATTGCAGCCATTCTGGAGCCAGACTGCCTGTGTTGGAGTTTATGTAAAATTGCCAATATCTGAAATTGTTTTCAGTGGCCAAGCTCCAAGTAAATTGGGAGCTGCTCTGTCCCTAGTGTTTTGTTTATTCCCATCATCCATTGTTATGATATATATCTCCAGTTGTTTAATTCTATAATCCAGGGCAGCCAGAAAAAAAGCCATTGCAAGACTCATAACAGCTATGCCCTCCGTTTCAACACATTTAAAGACCTAGGGAATCCACCAAAAATACGTTAGCATTTAGGAACATATGCACACGCACACAAATAAACAATTATGCTAAAGGCTGCCTTCTAATAGGCAGGCTAATTAATCTAGGGTAGACTAATTAGCCCATCCAAAGCACTGCATGTATACAGAGGCACTGCTTCTGGTTAGGATCAGAGCAGTAGTGTAGCCAGGATGGTCCAAGAGACGTGCAAGAAACCAGATTTGCATATAGTTAGACCAATTATATACTGCTTTTTCCTTGCAGAACAAGTTTTTTTAAACCCTAAAAATCTGCCCTCCCAAAATTGGGGTGTGTATCTCTAGCAGGAAAGCTCCAAAACCAACTGCTTAGCACCAGCATTACCATTTCTTGTCAGGCAGCTGAGGGAGTCAAGTGACTAATGGCTCATTATTCTTCACTCTACAGGTTTTAACTATCATCTCGCCTTGCTAATAGTCTTGATGTTTTACTAAGCAAGCTAATCAGCTTGCATTTTGTTATCTCCTAGTTAATCCTGGTCTCTCCCTCTCTAGTTCACAGCCTTGCAGACTGTTTTTTTTTTAGCTCTGTACCTATGCAGCTATAACTTTGGAAGTATCTTTTCCTTCACTCTGCCATCCCAAAAACAAGGTACATATTTTATTTCTGTGTGCATTTTATGCAAAAAATACACTATTTAACATAGGTTGTATCAGACACTTCATGTCCAAAAAACTTATCTAACATCTCTCCCAATTCTATAGTTGGTCTAATAAAAGATATTACCAAACAAACTTTGCTTCTGGTTTAGGACATAACCTGCTCAGAACAGGGCTCAGAACATCAATATATTCCAGGGTGGTGTTGCTGGGCAAAGTAAGATTACAATGCAGACCTAGTCCTTCTTTCATTCTGCCATGAGTGACTGGTGCCTCCTGGATCTGGGGGGGCACCTGCAGAAGCCACCGACCCTGTCGGGGGGGCACCAGCCCTACCGACAGCATCAGTGTTGGCCGTCGGGGGGGCACTGGCCCCATTGGGGGGCACGTGCAACCCGTGTACCCCCTACCAGTCACCTATGCATCTTACTAATGTTCTGACCCACTATAATAATCATAATCGTAATAATATGTCCAGATCCTTTTCTGCAGAACTGTGGCTTTACCAATCATTCCCCATCTTGTATTTGCAGAGTTGATTATTCCTACTTTGAACTTGTCCTTATTAAATTCATCGTATATATTTCAGCCCAGTCCACCAATTTATCACAAACATTTTTAATACAAATCCTTGCTTCCCTAGTGCTTGCAGTCCTGCCTCCCCTACACACCTTGGTATGATCTGCAGATTTAAGACACCTCTCCATTCCACTCCCCAAGTTATTGATGAAAATAAAGAAAAATATCAGATCCAGGACAAACCCCTGCACAATGCTTCCCTCACCACTTTACAGTTTGACAGTGAATCACTGATAACTGTTCTCTGAATATGTTTTCCAACCTTTTGGGCATGCACCTTACAGTACTTTCACCTAGACTGCAGTTCCCTAGCTGGCTGGGATTATCCTCACATCTGCTGCTTCTACTCCACACAAAGCTTGTTATCCTGGCATAGAAGGAAACTACATTATCTTGACATGACCTGGTCTTGATAATGTCATGTTGGCTATTACTCATCACCTTGGTGATTATTGGTAGGTAGTTTAATCCAGTGCCGTTCTGAAAATTAAAGTTAGACTGACAGGTATATAATTCTGTGGGTTCTCCCTTTTCCCTTACCTTTAAAGGTAGGAGCCACATTTAGCCTTTCCCAGTCTTCCTGAAGTTCAGATCATTGAAGAGCTCATGATTGAGTCATGTTTCATTTCCCCTTCCTCTTGGAAAATTTCCTATCTTACCTTTCTATTGGGATAGTTTGTTTTCATGCTCTAAATATTATGAAACTGCTGACTCCCCTGAGTGCCTTTTCCCTTACACTTACTTCCCACAGGAAATATTACTTACCTCTCTAGATTTATTGAAATCTGCTTTTTTGAAAGCTAAAATCTAGATTCTTAAAATTCAGTAACAAATCTGTCTGAAGTTCATTTTTGCATACAACAGAGCTGTCCAACTGGTGGCTCACAGGCCACATCTGGCCTCTAAGGGATTACCCAGTAGCTCCCCCAGGCTTCTGGTCCAGGTGCTGTCCTCCCTTACACCACATTGCTTTCCTGTTGGTGTTCTGGAGTCTGCAGGCTCATTCTTCTGCCTTTCGAGGTGGAGCAGCATGGTCCGCTGGGCTGAGGCAGAGAATGACCAGCAGGATTGGGAGAACCTGGGCCCATGTGATATGGGAGCAGTGATGCGGTTCCCCTGCAGCTATGGGGGGGCTGCGTATTTGGCATCCAGCCTGGGACCCCCACCTCCCCCACCAGCTACTCAGAAGTTAAACAGCCCTGAGATAGAGGATGTTAGGACAAGAGCAAAGATAAGAAGAATACTTTTAGTATGATAGGACAGGGTGTTAATGGTTCAACAATCCACATATGCACAATATGTAAAAACAAATATTTACAACCCCCATGTTGGGTATGAAGATGGCTTTCTTGCAGTATGGTTGATATCTGGCAGTCCCATGTTCCAGGGATTTTGCTGGTCCCCAGTATAGAAGGAGGAATTTCTTTTACCTCATGAATGCTATTGGCTTCTGGGGTTTGTCTTTCCTTTCCCTGCCTTCCTCTGAAGCATTTGGACACTGGCCAAAGCTGAGTGGTTTTTGCCTGGGATGTACTGGTGCACCTAGCAGTCCTGCCAGTACTTGGAAAACTCAGAGGTCCCTAGTGAAGGCTTGCTTTTCTGCTCAAGGTCAAACCAATCTCCAAATCTGGGATCAAGAAGGAATTCTTCCCCAAGGTCAGTTTAGCACAGACTGTGGGGAAGTTTGCTTCCTCTTTAGGATGAAAAAATGTCCATTTCCTAAGAACCATGAAGGATATATTAGCCACCTTGTTCTCTGTCATTGCATTGGCAGGACATTAACAGTATCTCCATCTCCCCTGCTTTTACCTATGGGATATTATAGGGTGTCTTTAGCACTGAACCAAGCAGATGTTTATGCAAGTTTGAAGAGGTGATTTTTGAGGATCCTTGCAAAAAAGGTTCCCATCAAATACCAGGGATTAAGCTCACTGGCTCAGAAAGCCCTTTCTAGTCCTATAGTCCTGATTATTATTTTAAACTACTTTTGAAAAATGTTGGTTTGACAGAGTTGAAGCTTGAAGTCTGTTTATCCAGATTGTGTACACAATACAGCAAGGTTCCCCTGTGTCAGGTGTGGGCAAAATATGGCCCACCAGCTGTATCCGGCCTGCGAGGCCATTCTATCTGGCCCGCGGGGCCCTAAAAATTTAGAACATTAATATTGATCTGTCCTTGGTTCCTGTAAAAATGACAGAAAACAGGGGCAGTAGGACCTAGGGGAAGCCCAGCAGGCTCCTGCAACAGTAGGGCCCACCCAGCCCCGCCCCCTGCAGCTGGAAGCCTCAAAAGGGGCTTCTGGCCTGGGTCCATGTGACTACACAGTACTGGAAGCTCAGGTAAGGGGGTTGGGGGGAGGGCAAGGAAGGAGCCCAGGGAAAAGCAGCCCCTCCCCCGCCCCATGGCCCACACTCCCTGCTGCAGCTGTTCACAGCCCATGCAGGGCTGTCCTGAGCAGGCACAGGCAGCCCCACATGGGCTGCAAGCAGCTGCAGCGCGGGGGACAGGCCACAGGGTGGGCGAGGGGCCACTTTTCCCCACACTCAGCTCTAGCTCATTACCTGCTGCGGAGCAGGAGGTTGGGGCTGCACACTGCCCCACACCTGTACCATGGGGCTGGGAGCACTGGGAGTGAGCGGGAGCATGGGGCCCATACCAGTGTCCTGGGGTCATCAGCAGTGGGGCCCAGAGCAGGGCGGCAGGGGTACAGGGTCCCAGCCGGTAAGGGCACTATGGAGCTGGGTCAGCTTCCCCCTCTCCCTGCTGGTGCAGCCCAGCCTGGCTCCACAGACCTCTGCCAGCCTGTGCCCCGCTCTGGGCCCCACTGGTGCTGGTCCTGGGACAATCGTCCCAAGACACTGGGACATTGGTCCCAAGGTGGTGACCAGGAGAAGGGGCACCTGTCAAGGGGCGGGGCGCCTGTCAAGGGGCGGGGCTACCCATGTGGCCCTCAGCAGCTTGAAAAAACTGGGTAAGTGCTCTCTGCCCAAAATAATTGCCCCCCCCTGCCCTAAGTTATCTGCTATTGTCTTTCAACCCTGACCTGCAGAGCATACTTCAGTCTCCATGTTTGCCATGTCTACTGAGGCTGCCAGTATAGTTTAAAGTATGATTACATATTCTGTTATGAGTACACACATCTACAAGTAACTAAACTAACTACATCAATTCACCCAATCCAGGGTGGCCTTAAATGTGACATCCAAAAGCTTGCCTATGTTTATATCAGTGGTGCTCAACCTTGTGGGCTAGATGAATGGTGCAGGGCCAGTCCATGGGCCAGATTGGACCCTTCTCACCATCCTGATCACTCCCATGTGATGCCCTACCTAGGGCCACACTTTTCACGCCATGGGGCTCCCCAGTGTCTGTAAATTTGGTAGGAGGGGATTGGCACTTAGCTGCCACCACTCCCCTGCTGCCAAATTTTCAGATCTGTGGGAGCCCCACAGATTGCATGATGTGGCCCTGCAGGCTGGATCTGGCCTAGGCATCAAGGTTGAGCACCTCAGTTGGGCCAATAAGAGATATCACCCAGAAGAAGTCTTGCTTTTTGCACATCTCCTGGACCATTTAACAAAAGAGGTTAAAACCTCTTTAACAATTTATTTGCCTCCATCTTTTTGAGCAGGAACCGGAGCATCCCCCCCACCAGGATCCCTGACGGACCCAAGGGAGGCACTACCAGGCCCAGGGTCAGTGAGGACCTCGTCAGGGAACTTCTGGTGGAACTAGATGTGTTCAAATCAGCAGGTCCTGATGATCTCCACCCCAGAGTGCTGAGGGAATTAGCAGAGGTCATTGCGGGACCCCTGGCACAGCTTTACAAGCATTCACGGTGCTCTGGTGAGGTGCCAGAGGACTGGAAAAGGGCCAATGTGGTCCCAATTTTCAAAAAAGGGAAGAAGAATGACCCAGGAAACTACAGGCCCATTAGTCTTACCTCAGTCCTGGGGAAGGTCTTTGAGAAAATTATCCAGGAGCATATCTGTGAGGGACCAGCAAGGGAGATCATGCTTAGGAGCAACCAACACGTGTTCATTAGAGACAGGTCCTGTCAGACCAACCTAGTGACCAGGTCACAAAATTCTTGGACACAAGTGTCACGGTGTACGTAGTCTTTCTGGACTTCACCCCATTCTCATTAAAAAATTAGGCGACTGTGGCGTCAATGCCTACATAGTCAGTTAGGTCGTAAATTGGCTAGAGGGCCGCACCCAGAGAGTGGTGGTGGATGGGTCATTTTCGACCTGGAGGGATGTGGGCAGTGACGTCCCCCAGGGATTGGTCCTCGGTCCCGCACTGTTCAACATCTTCAGCGACTTGGACAAGGGGGTGAAAAGCACCTTGTTCAAATTCGCAGATGACACTAAGATGTGGGGAGAAGTGGGCACATTAGAAGGGAGGAATAGGCTGCAACTAGATCTAGACAGGTTATAGGGGTGGGCGGATGAGAACAGGATGGGTTTCAATACTGACAAGTGCAAGGTGTTGCACCTAGGGAGGAAGAACCAGCAGCAGACCTACAGGCTGCGAACTCCCTTCTAGTCAGCACAGAGGCAGAAAAAGATCTTGGTGTCATTATTGATTCCAAAATGAACCCGGGCCGCCAATGTGGGCACGCAGTCAGGAAAGCTAACCACACTTTGTCATGCATCCACAGATGCATCACGAGCAGGTCCAAGGAGGTGATCCTCCCCCTCTACGTGATACTGGTCAGACCGCATTTGGAGTACTGTGTCCAGTTCTGGGTGCTGCACTTCAGGAGGGATGTGGACAGCATGGAAACGGTCCAGAGGAGGGCCACACACATGATTGGGGGCAGCAAGGCAGGCCCAACGAGTGGAGGCTACAGGACCTGAACCTGTTCAGCCTCCGCAAGAGAAGGCTGAGAGGGGATCTGGTGGCTATCTACAAACTGGCCAAGGGGGACCAGCAGGTTATGGGAGAGTCCGTGTTCCCCCAAGCACTACTGGGAATAACAAGGATAAGTTGACAGAGAGTAGATTCAGGCTAGATATCAGGAGGCACTATTTCACAGTCAGGGCAGCTAGGATCTGGAACCAACTTCCAAGGGAAGAGGTGCTCGCTCCTACCCGGGGGTCTTCAAAAGGAGGTCATTTGACCCCAGCATTCTTTCCTGCCCATGGCATTTAGTCAATTTAGGATGATTGGTTACCTCCTTAGTGGCATAAATTTTTGCTTCAGTGCACACATGCATGCAGTGTTTAGGTTACCACTGTAGCCAGATTATTAGATGTGTGCGAAGCAGGCCCTATTTGATTCAGATATGGCCCAAATAAGGGACACTGATTTGATTTGTTGATTCGGACCACTGTCCCTGATTTGATTCAGCTAAATCCAAATCTGAAGATTCGATCCTGAGTTGGAGAATCAGCGATTCGGACATAGACACAGCTTTAACAATTTTTTCTACATACCTCGAGGTAGCAGGTGCAGCTCGTGATTGCTGTGATGTTGGTGTGCATGGAGCATCCCGCAGGAGTGGGCGGGGGGGGGTGCTCCACATGCCTGTCAGTGAACCCAGAAGTGGACTGGAAGTACTTCCAGTCCACTTCCAGGTCTGCTGAGGAGTTTGCTAGGGACCCCCTGCTCCTCCCTGGCTCAGCGATTGGCTACAGGGGGACCTCAGTTGTCCCCCCCCGGCAGACCCAGGAGGCACCAGTTGCCAAGCCGGGAAGGCACGGGGGAGAGGGGCCCAGCGGGCTCCCTGGTGTACCTGGAAGTAGACCAGAAGTGCTCCATGCTTCTGTGGGATGCTCCATCCACCCCAGCATCCCAGCACTCATGAGCCCCTGTTACCTAGAGGTACGTAGAAAAAACATTTAAAATTGTCTCTATGTCCAAATCTCTGAATCTTTCCAAATCTCTCTGAATCGATTTGGAGGGTTGTGATTCGATTCAGAGAGATTAAAGGGTCTTCTGATTCAATTCAGATTCAGAGATTCAGCCACCGAACCAGGACAAATCTCCATCGAATCAAATCACGGACTGAAGCTTTGCACAGCCCTACAGATTATGTGCTCTTTTGAAAGCCAAATTAATAAAGTTATTTAAAAGGCAGATAAAAAGTAATAGGATTTTTTAGGATTGTTTTAGTGCCAGGGTTGCAATGAATCAAAGGCCTCTAGAAACAGCACATGCCACAATTTGTTATGTTCCATTTGAAAACTTTAATTTGTTCTGAAAAGAGAAAGCAGCACTTCTGCCTCTGCAGTGTAGATGCTTTAAGGCTAGTGGTTTTGTTATCAGTTTAAGGATAACAATAGGGTGTCCTCACAAAAATAAAAAAGGAGTGCCTTCTTTTGTAGACAAAGATGAAATAGGCAGTTCCCCAAAACTTGCTAAAATGTTTCTGAGTGTAAAAGACTTAATAGATATTTGATCATCCCAAACTCCAAATACACATACAGTAGAATCCAATAAAAAAATATTCTTAAAACTTTTTCCTTGGGTTTCTTTTAAGTAGAGAGATGTCTACTTTTTGCAAGGTGGACCCAGCTATTAATCTAATCCAAATCATTACAGCAGGGACTTGAGATAGTAAGAATTTCCCCTTTGTTGTGGGCTTTTTGGAGGCATTAAGCTTGCATTCCTGTGAAGTCCCTCCAAGTGACAGCCCCCTGGCATTAAATTAATTCCCTCTCTCTGACTTCAGTGACTGAAGTTTAGATTACTACCTGCAGTACATACCATTTCAGATACTGCTTTTTTATTTTAAAAAAGAGACAAACAAAGACTCCTTATTAAAGCTAGTGAGCTGCTCTACCAGAGACTGAAGTGAGGTAAGGTTGTGTACTGAGTAACAAAGCCATACAATGAACACTTTGTGCTGGCAGGTGCACTTTAATCCATATTTAGTTTAGGCATGAGTGTTGGCAAAACCTACTTGGCCTTCACAGTGCATATGAGCCATTTTGATTATGTCTTATGATGCTCTGCTTTAAATAGGATAAAATAATAGTGGGTGGATTTGCCAGTGATCCTGCTGTTTTTCACATCAGTGGTGAATGATGGGATTAGGGGAAATGTTTTATAATAGTGTATTGACAGAGCGGGTAGTTTACTGAGGACACACTAAGGCTCATAGTAAGTGCCCCAACTTCTCCAATAGGGTCATTTGGTTAAGATTTCGTTTTTCCCATCATTTGAGTTTATATAGCCTTCCCATATAACAGTGGGAACTTTTTGTGTTGGCATTACAAAGGGAGATTCAGCTTGTTCAAAAGTTTGTAAATGACATTTTTTTCCTAAAGCATTGGTTGAAATAGACTGAAAAACATGTAGCTTTTACAAAGTGCTTTACCTTATCAGTGTCTTTGTAAAGTTTTCCTTGTTTGCTGTCTAAATTGTACATAATTCTCAATGCTATGTATGGAAGTTAGGTACAGTCTATACATTTTTATAGGTTACTCACACAATAGAAATATTCTTCTTTGGGTAGTAAATAATATCTTGAAATCTGTTTAGATAAGTAATGGTTTAAAGCAGACAAGGTTCCTTGGGTGAATTTGATATCTTTTATTAGACCAACCTAAATAGTTGGAGAATAGTTATTAAGCAAGCTTTCGGGTTCAAAAACCCTTCGTCAGGCTAAGGAAGTTTCAGCAGTTGGTGTGTGCTCTTCCTGGATGGAATGACTAAATGGAATGGTTTAAAGCAGGGGTTTTCAACCTTTTTAAAGAAGTGTACCCCTGAGGGTGGTGGCAGCCAGGCAGGCGGTGGGGCTTGCACACGGCCACTGCCACCAACCACCCCACACCACCACCACTGGCACCCACTTCCCCACGACCAGTCACACTTACGGCTCTGCAGGCTGCTGACTGGCCTTGCACCTAACCAATCACGCACCACCCATCAGTAGCCCATGGAGCCACATGTGTGACTGGCTGTAGGAAAGTGGTGTGCAGGGTGATGGGTGGCAACAGCCACATGCGAGCTTCTCCCCACCCCCCATATCCAGCTGGCCAGTTGGTGCCTGTGCACCCCGTAGAGGGGTGCTGCTGCCCTTGTCCCCCCCCCCCCCCCCCCCGGCCCTGCTCCTAGGAGGCAGTGTTGCAGGATGGTGGGTGGCAGAACTCCATCCACACCTGCCCATGCATACGCCCTAGGACCTTTCTAAGTACCCCTGGGGTATGCGTAAACCTGGGTGACCAGGAAGCCAAGGCTGCAATCGAACTCTATTGAGCTTCACATATCAAGGATAATAAAAAGTCCCTTTTCAGATATGTAGGGAGTCAGTAAAATGCAAGGGTAACATTGGATGTGTTCTTTTAAACCAAAATGGGACAACTGACAACCGACACCCAAGGAAAAGCCAACCTGCTTAATGGATATTTTGCATCGGTCTTTCATCAACCCAAAGCGACTGCCCTGCCTGGCATGATGTAGGACATGGTGAAGTACCTGAAGACTGGAAGAAGGCCAATGTGGTACCCATCTTCAAGAAAGGGTAGAAAGTAGATCCCAGGAATTACAGGCCAATCAACTTGACCTCAATCCCTGGTAAGATTCTTGAGAAAATTATCAAAGAGACCCTTCTTGATAAACTGGCTGATGGCAACATCCTGAGGGACAGCCAGCACGGGTTTGCTGCGGGTAGGTCTTGCCTGACCAATCTCATCTCCTTCTATGGCCAGGTGACATATCACCTGGACAAGGGAGAAGAGATTGACATCATATATCTGGACTTTAAAAAAGCCTTTGATCTGGTGTCCTATGATCTCCTCATGGAAAAATTGGGCAACTGTGGCCTTGGCTATACCACAGTCCGATGGCTGAGAAATTGGCTCCGAGGTTGGACCCAGAGAGTAGTAGTTGATGGAAGCGAATCATTATGGCACTCCATGACCAGTGGTGTCCCACAAGGCTCTGTCCTTGGACTGGTTCTCTTTAACATCTTTATCAACAATGTGGACATTGGTGTCAGAAGCACACTGGCCAAGTTCACCGATGACACTAAATTTTGGGGCATAGCGTCCACACCTGAGGATAGGCTAATGATCCAGGCTGACTTGGATAAGCTTAGTGACTGGGCACATAAACTTGATGACATTCAATACCAAAAAATGCAAGGTACTCCACCTTGGGGAAAAAAACCCGCAGCACGCTTATAGGCTCTGCAGTGCTATGCTCACTAGCACCCCAGCTAAAAGAGACTTGGGGGTCATGATTGACCACAAAATGAACATTAGCCACCAATGTGATGTCGCAGCTGGTGAACCAAACCAAACTCTGGCTTGCATCCATAGATGCTTCTCAAGTAAATCTCAGGATGTCATCCTCCCACTGTACTCGGCCTTGGTGAGGTACTGGAGTACTGCATCCAATTCTTTGCTCCACAATTCAAGAAGGATGTCAAGAATCTTGAGAGAGTCCAGAGGAGAGCCATGCACATGATCAGAGAGCAGGAGAATAGGCCTTATGAAGAGGAGCTGAGAGAGGACTCTTCAGCCTGGAAAAGCACAGGCTCAGGAGTGACCTGGTGGCTGCCTATAAGTACGTTAGGGGTGTGCATCAGGATCTGGGGGAACATCTGTTCACCAGAGTGCCTCAAGGGATAACAAGGACCAATGGTCATAAACTCCTCTATGACCGTTTTAGACTGGACGTAAGGAAAAACTTCTTTACTGTCCAAACCCCCTAGGCCTGGAATAGACTCCCTCCAGAAGTGGTGCAAGCACCTACTCTGGACTCATTCAAAAACATTTGGATGCTTATCTTGCTGGGATCCTTTGACCCTAGCTGACTTTCTGCCCCTGGGGCAGGGGGCTGGACTTGATGATCTTCAAGGTCCCTTCCAGCCCTAATGTCTATGAAATCTGTGAAATAAAAGTGGCCTAAAATAGGCTTTTCTATTTACAAAAATAGCATTATTTTAAAATCCAGTATCTCAGACCCTTCCAGGACAGAGCAAGTACCACACAAAATCCACTGGGAATGTTCCATTTTAGAACTTATACAGCTATTATGCAGAGGCATTATGAGGGATTCTGGTGCCTTGGGCAGGAGGGAAAGGGGTGCACTGGTGTGCTGTACGGGAAGAAGGGAAAGGCTGCCTAATGCTGGAGCACTCACTTGTTCTTTTCTGCAATCTTACTTTAGTAGTATCAGTAGATGGATGTTGCAAACAGTTATATAGGTAGTACTTATTTATTTTTGCTTTCCTTATCCAGGATGAGAGTCTTCCTTCTGGGATAGCTTTACAATGCAAAAGTTTGCAGGCATCCAACATCTTCCTTCTCATGGAGTAGCAGTACCCACCATAGCTTGTTATGCCTTGCTGAGGGATATATGTTATGGCCTGGTGATTAGTGCACTTTGCTGCAAGTGGAAGAGGCATGTTCCCATCCCTTTTGGCCAAGGGAGGTCTAGAATGTGTGTATCCTTCTTCTAGGGTAATGCCCTAGCCACCTGGGGGGTTGAATCAAAAGATAGGAAGACTCTCCTCTTTTGTTTCACTACTGGCACATATACATGTATCTGGGTAATTCTGTTCTGCCACAGATGCAAAGAGAAGCCAAACTAAGTGCCAATAATTGTATATATACCACTCAGGCATAAAAAAGCAAAATGGGACATAGTAGGGCTGTGGAAAACACCATAGTTTTGTTGCCCTGAGGGGTCAGGCCAATGCTCAGGATCTCAATATTGCGCTGTTAGACAGAAGGGCGTGGTATACAATTGCACATGCACACATAAAATCAATTAAGCGCACACACTCACTAGGTGTATACACCCCTACTAGGCATACACACTCGCACTAGCAACTCAGATACACACACATCCAAAATAACCAATCTAGGTTCCTGCACACCTATCACCAATTTAAGCCCATACATGCTACACACACCAAATGTAGACAGAATCAGTTATCAGTTACCAACACCTGCACATCCAATACACACATCTGGATTACTAATTCATATACCACACACATACAATGATATCTACATATGTATATATGTGCGTATTCACTAATTCACACACATACCACCCACCTACACATACACACAGGTGAGTTCCTAAGTTGGGTGTTGTGATGTGTATGTATGTATGTATGTATGTATGTGCTTGGTGTACTTGGGATACCTGGGGAAAGGTTAAGGTAAGAAAGTAGAAGTGTAGGGAGTGAAAGTTGCTGGGAGTGAAAGTCACCGGGACCGGGATTAGAACCAGTAGACTAGAGGGGCCTGGGCTGAAGAACTGAGACTCGGGGGGAACTTTAGGTTAATTGATCTTAATTGATTAAAAGACAACGCCCAAAGCCTGCAGAACAGGGGAGGGATGCTGGCACAGAATCTGGCACTGGAGCCAGGGCTATGGGGGAGCTGAAAGGGTAGGTGGGGAGAGGGAAAATAGGACTAAGGGAAAGTGTGGGTGTTAAAGAGAGGCTCTGGGTGTGGGGAGCCAGAGGATGGCTCCGGGGCAGCTAGAGAAGCTGCAGGGAGTGGCAGTAGGTGCTGGGAGCTGGAGAAAGGCTCCATCTGCTGGAGAAAACTGCAGGACAGCCACAAGGAGCTGGGAAGCTGCGGAGGGGGAGGCGGGGAGAGGACTAGAGGGGAAGCCTGAAAACAGAGACGGACAGCAGAAAATCACAGGAAAAGTGGCAGGAGAGACTGAAAGGCAGCAGAGCAGCAGGGAAAGTAGAAAAAGGCAGCAGAAAGTCACAGGGGAAAAAGCAGTAGGAGCAGGGGGAGAGCAGAAAATCACAGGAAAAGCAGCAGGAGAGACTGAAAGGCGGCAGGGGCAGCGGGAAAGCAGAGAAAGGCTGCAGAAAGTCACAGGGAAAAGACAGCAGATGGCAGAGGACACTAGATAGAGACTTGACATATAAAATGGAAACTTGACATTACTTTGGTTCACTTACAAACACAGGCCTAAACCATACACTATCCATATGAAACAATAAAAATCAATATGAAAATGATAATAATACAATATACAACAGTAAAAATCAATACAAACCTAATAATTATACAATATAAAACAGTGAATATCCAAAACCAAAAACTTGCTACCAAAATAAAAATGTTAAAGCTTATCCTAAGTCTGAACTTGCTTATGCTTGTCTATAGGGAATAGAGAGGGAGAGAAAGAAAAGCCAGAAATAATTGGGGAAGGGAATGCATATATATCGTGTGTGTGTGTGTGTGTTCACTGTTTCGACTACATTCGACATTTCACCCAAAGGCTATAATGGGGAATCATGAAAATGCTTAAAACATTCTCATTTGTTGCCTGATTCAGATGCAAATTGCAGGGATGGTAGTCCCTTCTGAGGGCACAAAGCTTGCCAAGTTTCAAGGAGATAGGTGCAATGGTTTCTCAGAAACTGCACCACAAACTCTTGAAAGAAAAATTGCTGGCAGCAACAGTCTGCTGTCATCCGGCGCACAGATCCAGGGGCTCGCACCCCCAGGAGGGCTGTGGGGCTATGACAGACTCCTCCTGTGGATGCAGCCCCTGGATCTGTACCCCAGATGAGAGGAGGCTCAGGCTGTGGCACTAGCAATCTTGTCCAGTGCTGGGCACATGGCCATGGCCATGGCCCAGGGCCAGTGGCGGTCCCAGGTGGGAGAGGCATCCTGAGCCTCCTCTCAGCTGGGTCACAGATACGGACCTTGCACCCCCAGAAGGGCTGCCAGGCTGTGCTGGACTCCTCCCGGGGGTGCGGGCCCCTGGATCTGAGCTGGATGACAGGAGGCTGTTGCTGGTGCTGCTGCACCCAGTACCAGGGAAGACACATGCTGCCACTGGCCCCAGGCAGCAGCAGCAGCCTCCTGTCATCTGGGTGCAGATCTGAGGACCTGCACCTCCAGGAAGGCTGCGAGACTGTACTGGACTCCTCCCAGGGGTGCAGGCCTCCTGATCTGTGCCAGATAACAGAAAGCTGCCACCTGGGACCAGTGCTGGGTTCAGCCCACACCCAGCACCAGGCTCCATGGAGCTCAGCCCAGTGGCGGGAGGTGGAGCGCAGCCCCAGTTCTGCCCACCTCTTGCCGCTGGATTGTACTCTGATCAGCTCTGCCAGCCCCACAGAGTGCAGCCCAGCAATGCGAGGCAGGAAGAGCCAAGGCTGTGCTCCACCTGCCACTGCCAGGCTGAGCTCCATGGGGTTGGCAGAGCCAATCAGAGTGCAGCCCAGTGGCAGGAGGTGGGCAGAGCCAAGGCCACAGGCCCTGCTGGGCTGAGCTGCATGGGGCTGTGGAGCAACTGGGAGCACAGTCCTGGCTCTCTCCTGCCTCCTACCACCAGGCTGCTTCAAAACGGGAAAAGTTTTGAAATTTTCAAAATGTTTCGAGGGCCCTCATTTCATTTCAAAACTCTTTTGATGCTTTTTGTTTCATTTCAGTTTCACTGTTTCAAGCTCGAAACATGTCAAAACAGCTTTGAAATGAAACACTTGGCGAAATTTCACACAGCCCTAGGATATGGACCAATTTCCCCTAGTATGCCTGCTGGAAATTCATGGTGCTGGTGGCTGAGGGCCATCTAGTAGTAAAACCCTGTCTTCAGGAAATAGTGGATATGGAAGAGTCCATTTCAAGGGTTATGGTCACTGTACATCACTCTTTGTGGCTGGTTTACATGTCAACTAAAGATTATGGACTTACCTTTTGAGGTGTGCAACCTCTTCTCAGATTAAAAAAAATGAAGCTCTGTCTTCCCTCAAGTGTTCCTGAGGAACATTCAACTCACCTGTAATGTATGCCCCTGCCCCAAACCAGAGACTGTGCAAGTCACGGTAAGACAGCAAGTTTGGGAGCCATGCCTCAAAATGAACCATCCTGAGCTGCTAAGGGATGATACAAGTCATGGAGAAAACTTTCTCCCTTACTGGTTTGACTCTTCAGTCAGCTCCCACAAAACAATCTATTTGATCACATCATCAAGTGGAAAAGATCACTGGACCTCAATCTTCTTTGTCCTCTTTGCCCTTTGGGGACACAGTGGAACTGTGTCCCCAAAGGGGACCCATGAAGGGTCACCTCCTTCATGTTTGAGAAGTTATAACAATAGGCAAGCAAATGTTTAACACTGTGGGACTGGCATACCTGGTATAGTTCTATTCTATTTCCCATTCCACTCCACCTCCAATCATTTTCAGGTGCCCCTCATGTGTCTGTATACTCTGAAAAGGTAAAGCCTCTTCTATAGCTCAGCACTAAAGAGGAAGTGCCCTTACAGCATCAGGAAAAAATTCTGTTCCCAATACTTCCTCATTCCTAAAAAATTAAATTGTTGAGTTATCTCTCTGGCTTTCTCTGTTCCTGAATCCCAGAGATTGGTAGGCTGCTCTAAACTTACAATAGTGTAAGAGGGATGTTGAAGCCATGATGGTCCAGAAAATATACAAGAGGCAAGCATTTCTTAGGGTGGTATCTTTGATTGGATCAACTATCCAGGATGGAGCAAATCCCTGCCTCTCTTATACTTAGAAGGCATTTACATCCATGTGGCCATACAATATCAGCTATTCATTCTCCAGGCCATAGGCATTCAGCATTCTCTAGCCACATCAAGGGAAGCTTCTTGAAATGTCCTTTCTGTCTAGCTGAAATATTCACGTAGTTCCATTATTACACTATTGGAGTGTGTAACAGAGTCTGGGCCTCTCTGTTCCTTTAAGAGAAAAGTAGCCCAGCAGGGGAGCACTGCAGGCCAGGGAGGGCACAGCAGCTACTGGCCACCATGGCAACCGGGCAACGAGGCTGATTAGAAGGCCAGGTTAGTCTGCTGACCAGAAACGGGTAGGGCCCTGGGAGGCATTTAAGCCCAGGGCCTGAGCTAGCACCTTAAGTCTAGCTCTGCAAGCTGCAGAGGTAGGTGCTTAAGAGCTCCTGCCCAGGAGACTACCAGGGGATGCTAGATGGATTGCTAATCTGCCTGTGAAGCCCCAGTGAGGCTCAGGTTGCTCACAAGGATAACCCAGGGTTGGGAAGTATGCTGGCACATGAGGTGAGGGAAGGTTTTCCCTCTTAAAGGGGCAGAGAGCTGCTTCCCCTTTTATGTTTATATTATAGCCCGGGGGCTTATTGTTTGTGTTGCAGTTTGGAACCAGTGGTTTGGGTTGGGACTGTAGGGGTAGTATACGGAAGTCCCATTAGTGCCCTAGGGGGCAGCACAGTTGCCTTGAGCCCTGCCAGGGGCAGGCTCAAGGCCCAAGCAGAGGTTGAGCCCAAAGCGGAGGTTGAGCCTGAAGCAGGGAATGTAGAGCCACAGAGGCACATAGGAGTTAGGGGCCGGGTGCCTGAGAGGGGTGTAGCCATACAGGGGCCAGGGGCCTGGTGCCTGAGAGTGCTAGATCAGAGCTGGTACCACACAAAACCAGGTCCAATACAGTGGGCCTGGGCTAGAAGGTCTAGCTAAGAGGAAAGAGGTGGTGGGCAAGGAGACTAAATCTCCAAGAGGTGAACACCATCACAGTAACGCCTGCAAGGCTTGGGGTGTGGTGTAGAGAAGGAATGGAGCCATTCAATTAGCCATAAGACTGTAGGTACCCTGCAGCATCACACCCATAGAGAGGCCCAGCACCCATGGGCAGCCTTAATATTATTTCACCAAGGCATGGTGGGCAAGACAGAAGGGAAAACACCCTAGAGACAGAGTGGGGCATGGTTGCGGAGCTACCAGGAGGCATCATGGCCACCCCTGGGACCCCAATGTAGTGTCTCACAGTCTTTAATGTAATGTTACAAAACTCTGTTGTAGTGGGAAACCAGTACACACAGACAGGAAACTGATGCATGTAGAAGCTAAATCACCTGCCCTATATCACATAAATGTCTGTGGTGCAGCATGGAATTGAACCTAGATGTCCAGAATCTCAGAACAACACTTTGACACTTCTGTACAAGATGGCAGCAGCATTTGTACTTCCAGTGTAAGTCTTTACTGTGTGAACTAAGGGAGTAACACCTATATTAGGCTTGTATGAAAACAGGCCTCTGGAATGGGGAAAAGCCACATTCACCTAGAGTGAATCACATGTTTGGTCTGCCTGCAAGGGATTGCTTGTCCAGAAGAGCTGATGTCTAAGCTTCACTTTTTAATGGTCTCTTGATTTAGGTAACAAGTACATTTGAAACAGGTACTGTAACAGGTTCAGGTCAACTACCTCCACACACAGTCCCTTGGCGTCTTTTTGCAAGCTCACAGCCACTGTTTATTGTCTGTACTGGCCTGGGCAAACTCCCTCCTGGAGGGAGTCAATCAATGTAAGAACTTTGCATTGTGCTCACACACAACACATGGTCTCTTCCAAAACCACTTGGCGTGCCTGGATTAGGGTCCACCATGACCAATCCACACTCCCACCTTCTCTCAATCTACTCTTGCCATGTACACAGCTGCTGATACATTCACAGTTTCTAAACAACCCCCAGGAGAAAGGCACTCTGTGCTAACCCATCAGCTCTCTCCATATCTCAGTCTCTGGCTCTTGGCTCTCAAGTGTCCAGTTTTCAGGCTGTCAATCTCATAGCCCTTTGCTGCTTGCCTCAGCTCTCACACCCCTCTGGTTCCTTCCCCTCCTGGGAAGTCTTTCCCCCAGGAGCTGTCTTAACTTCCTGTGGGCTAGCTCATTATTTGGATGAGCTGGCCCAGTCCTCCTAGGCAGCCTGTAATCAGGTTTCACTGCCTGCAGGTGGCCTGTAGTTAATATCAGCCTGCAGATTGCTCCCACTTTCCTTCAGCTGGCAGTCTGCTGCACTGCTACAGGTACCTTCAGGTCTGAAGCTCTGCCACTTAAACTGAAGTAGTTATTTCACTAAAATGGCAACTTCATTAAACTCTAGAACAAGACATAGACATTGTCATACTGTAAGTAACACTAGTATCTGATAGTATTGCTGGTGGTGATGCCACAAATCAACCCATGACATGTACATACAAAACCCCAGACCAGTTTAGGAAAAGAAATGTAATTTTCAAGTGTTAACATTTTCTAGAAGAGAAAATTTAAAAGCATAAGTTAAAAACATGTAAAAAAAAAAAAACCCATTTCAATAACCATTTAAGTAAAAAAATTTAAAAGTTGGCCTTTCAAGTAGTAATTAGTTATTCCAAAGAGATAGCCAGTAGTAATAACCGAAAGACCTGGCCCCAAGATGATCATTCACATATCCATTTTACATTGGAAGGGTTGACAGTGCACACTGAAAGAAAACCTGATCCTTTAAATAATATAATACTTATTTTATTGAAAGCTTAAAAAGAGAAAAGTCCATGATTTCAACACTCACATATATTTAAACAATCTATTGGCCTTTTAGAAAAGAGCTCAAGAATGCCATAAATTATATATACTGTGGCTTTCAACAACAAATATATAGTGTTCAAGTTTATACAAAGATGTTGGCAGATCTTGTAGTAGGAATTCCTGCAAAAAAATCTGTTTGCCAGATGAAGTTCCCTGAGACACAGAATTTCATTGATAAGGTATGTCACATTTACAACCAGCTGGTTTCTTGTCCAATACATAAGTCTTTAATTTTTCCATCTGTGGTACGTAGCAGGGGGAGAGATCATAACTGCTGAGAAGCCCAAAATGAAATAAAGACTCAGATACGGCAAGAATGAGTTCCAGGGTACTGGATGCAGTTTCTAGGAGGCCAATTTCTGCCAATTCTGTTTTCCCAGGGAAGAACTGTTTTGTTATATTTTTGTATGATATCAGCATTTCCCTAAAGAGTAACCACTGTTACAGTGGGTACCAATTCCTGCTCTGTGATAGATGAGGTATTTTTAATACCTTAACTTACAGCTTGTCAGTCCAGGAAATCAAAATCAGTCTTGTTCTAGCACTACTGTATTCATACCATTATCAGCCAATTCAAAAAGTAATTGCTTGATGAACTTTGAAGGTAACTAATAATTTCTCATTGGTGTAGAAAACCAAAAGATTAGGGATAGAATAAAATTTTTTTGAAGGAAATAAGAAAAATACTGGAAAATTTGTTGGGCAAATCTCTCATCTGCATAATAGAAACTGCTGCTAACCTGACTGATAATGATACAACTGCACAGGACCCAGGAAGGAAATCTAATTGTTTTCTTTATCTTACTCATTGAAAATAACCAAGTATTTTATCCTAATATCCTTATTTAAAACCTCTAATGTGATGTTGCAAACTAGAAGCATGGACCCAGTATGCCTGTGTTGGATCAGGAGTGCTTAGCTAATAAACCATAAGTGTGACTCAGAAAAAGAGTGCATGTCAGCTTAGTTAAAAATTAAAGTGGGCTGTAGTAGGTATACAGCTTGTAACAGCCTGTAATTCATTTAAATTCCTTTTGAAGATGTGCCTAGATGTCTCCAAAAGTTTTAAAGTGGGGAATATATTTTATAATTAGGGACCACCATAATCTGGTCATCAGGTGATTTCAGGGGAAAGCCTGAAATTTAGCATTTCCCCTGAAGCTCCAGAAAACTGATTTACCTGGAAATGGCCTGAAACTACAGGGGAGAGGGCAGGCAGGGAAAAAAGGTGTTTAAAAAAAACAAAAAACAAAAAACCCTGCCTGAAGCACAGAGAAGAATGGCAGCAGAGCTCTGGAAATACTGTAGAAGCCCTATGCATTTCCAAGGACAACAGGCTATCAAACACAAAGATATCAAAGGCAAAGTAAATAAATAAAACCTAAGAAAATATCCTGAGTGGAAGAATGGAGTAGCTAAAAAGCCATCAGAGCTGAAGGTCTCTGGAAATACAGAGGTCAACTGGAGAAGGTTTAAACAACAGGAGAAAATACAGAAGAGCTTGTGACTACAGGCAGTCCTCCGACTTATGACACAATTGGTTCCTGAAAACTGTCTCTTGAGTCAAAACGTTGCAACTTGGAACCGATTTTCTCATAGGAATAATGTTATAAATGGGGGGTTGGTTCCTGAACCAGGGTCCAATACTCTATTTTCACCAAAAATACCCCAGAATTTTGTACTCAATCAATTACAGATGAGTAATATAGCTACATCAATGTATTTATATTGTAAACAGCAATCTTATTGATTTGGAAGGACCTCTTTGAGGTGACTTTGCTGGAATTTTTGAAGGGCTCTTGATTGGACTTTTTGAAGGGCTCTTGGCTGGCATCTTCTCAGGAGTTTTGGTGACAGGTTTTTCTGGAGTCTTATCTGCTTTCTTAAAGAAAGTGTCCAAGGAAGTTTGGACAGACGTTCTCCAGGGAGATGGGTGACGCAGTGAACTTGTTTGCTGGCATGGCATGGTGTCAGATCAAGCATTGTAAAGTCAAAACTGACGTCAGAAAGTCAAAACAGGGTGTCAATTTATAAACGTCGTAAGTGCCATTTGTTGTAACTCAAAACGTCTGAAGTTGAGGACTGCCTGTAATCTAAAACTAAAGAGCAAGTCTACCTGGCAGCTTTAGGAGATTGAGTTCTGATAAGGGACTAGAATCACTGAATGGTGACTGGGATATGATTTAGGGAGAGAGAGAAAGAGAGACGTTCAGGGAGAGAGAGAAAGAGAGAGACTGCTTGCAAGGCCAAAGCTGAAAAGAAAACCTCAGGCAGTAGAAGAAAAACAAGCAGGCTTTCAGGATTACAATACTGATCTGATCCCTACTAAGGAAGTACTAAACGTATATGTAAAGAAATGGACAAAGCTAGTGTTTGAAATACAACCAGAAGAAAAAAAGTACCCAGTCTTCATTGAAAAATATACCAAGCCCTTGGTAACCTCAAGAGGGTACGGTCTTTGGAGGATGAGTGAAATGAACCACTTGAGGAAAAGTTTGAGGTGGGGGAAATAGGAAAGCTCTTAACAGACCAGAGGCCAGAGCTGATAAACAATTCCATGATTCACACTGCAGGGAAGGTTCCCTTGAACCTAAGACAGAGAATAGATAGGCTCATTGAAGAGACTTATGACTAGAACCAACAGATTAGGTATACCTACAGATCATTGGAGGGGAAAAGCAAGGAACCTCTTAAGATGTGTAGACCCAAAATAATTAAATGAAGGTGTAGAAAAGGAATGTTTTCTGTTACCTACAAGAGGAGAAATACTGGAGACGGAGACGATGCCATGGAATATTTTCCTCCACTTAGTGCTTCTGCAGGGTTCTGGCAAGTGTCCTTAGGAACAGCAGAGCACAAGTCTGTGCACATTCAGCCCTTCCTTTGGGACAAAACATTTCTTTTGCCATTTGGGTGATCCAAGTCTTTCACTAGAAAATAACATATATAACAGACTGTAGAGCAAGGGTACTAAAATTATTTACATAGGGTGTGGTCACACAAATACTTAGAGCCCTTTCAAAAGGGGACCATTTCAAAAGGGCAGAAGCCGGTACGTTACGTTATGTGGGAAGGAGCTAAGAACAGTCCATTGTAGCAAAACAGCTCCAACTTTAACATGTTTTCATCCAAAATTAAGGTTGGAGCAGGTTTGCTACATTTGAGTCACTCTCAGCTCATTCACACAACAATTGGAACATACCCGCTTCCCCTTTTGAAAGAACTCCAAGCATTGGTGTGTCCACACCCACAGATAATGTCCTAATCTGGAAATAACAGTAGAGGAGCATGACCAGAGATAGCTTTGGAAATAGCCAGGGTAGCTAGGCTAAGGGTAAACAAACAAAATGCTGACAAACCCAAGAAAAAAGTTAACAGAATAAGGTGTACAGGTGTGCACATTACCAACACAGCAGACATAGAAGGGTAAAAAGGGATGAAGTAGGTAAGGAAGCTTGTGTCTAGTTTAGTTGCTTGAACTAATAACCCAAGAGTACTACTATGCAAAGATGTCCACTGACTATAGGACACAAATCATAACAAATCCAAGAAACTAAAGGACGAGCACAAAACTAAGCTATACATGGATGTCTCCAAAAAGCATATTGGCATGGACCTGGTCAAAACCAAGGACAAATGACTTGTGTGTTACAGCTCAAGACAAAAAATGAGGGTCAAAATGCTCAAACATAAGGACATGTTATCCTAGTGTAAAAAAAAGTAATCATGTTTATAACTATATTTTCAGCAACAAAGTGCAATTTGTAAATTGAATACAAACCTGGGAGAGGTTTGGTGGCTGAAGGCACATTCTCTAGAGATCGCCAAAATGCAATGGAGCAAAGTTCAGAACTAAATTATAACATAGCCATCTGATTTTTAAAAATAATATATGATCACAGACAAAATATGAGCTGTGATTACTAGCACTATTGCTAAGGATGATTACACAGCAGAAATTAATTCAGGCTGTTAATACAGGGTGGCTGGGAAAGCACATAGCCAATTCCTATTATCCTATTGAAAAGGAAAGTGCTCGGTGCTAGATAGAATTTTGTTTAAGGCACTGGAAGATGAGCCCTAAGGCAGTACAGAAAAAGTATATTAGAAAACATCTAAGAAAAAGGCCAGAGATCATTTATATTGGCTGCACATAGATAGCAGTATTGACGGAAGCAGATAAACCTTATCATGTATACCAAAAATTCAGTACAAGTCAACAAAAGTGTATACATTGGTGGCACTGAAAAACTGGTTCCTTAAATCATAGTAGACATAGATTTTTTTTATATTTACTGAAATGTATTTATCCTGACCTATTAGTCTCACTTCTCTGAGGTATCATTGGTAAGTACTACATTGTTAATTAGATGCTTATGGATATCTAATCTATTCCTACTACACATGGTATGCCTGTTGTTACAACTTACACAGCATGAATGAACAGCAGTTTGCAACGGACTTGGCACAGGGTACCTCAGAGACTATTGAACATTTTGTAGCTAATAGGTTGTTTATGTGCATCTCTGTGTGTGTATATGTAATGTAATGCAATATAATTCTGCTTTTTGTTAATAGCTGCTATTGTTAGGTTTAGCTGGGGAAGAAAGATATGGGGAACCATATCCTTAAGAAGCTGATAGGAATCATTTGGAAGTGGTGGCTGTGTTGTGCAGAGACTCATGTTACATAATACTGACCAATAAGAGCTCAGATATCAAATGAAGCAAGCTTTGGCTCTGAGTGATTACTGACTAACACAGAGAGGAGTTGGGACCCTCTGCTTCTAAAGTCCTTTACCCTCAGCTTGAGGGAGCTCTGAGCTGCACTCTGCTGAGAAACCTGCAAGTGTGGAAGTCCGAGGAAGTAAATCAGATGGTGCTGAATGCAGGGAAGCAGCAAACCCTGGAAGATCAAGTGTTCCACATTTGAGTCACCTGTCAGGCAGTTTGCATGGCTTGTCTCGTCAGGTTGATGATTGAGAGGGTGCCTTTTTCCTGACATGTGAATACTCCCTCCCTCTTCAGGTACTTACTACTGGACACTCACAGCATTTCCAGATACAAGGTATTGTACAATACAATATTGAACAATATAATTAATATTCTTAGGTTATTGTACAAGACAATGAAACCCAGATACTTTGTAGGGTTAGGTTCCTTACTCCATCTACCCCTTGTAAAGATGAAGGTTTATGAACCAGTTGGAAGCTGCAGAAAACAGCTCTATGGCTTGATCTTCACTCAGCAATTAACTGCAAATTGCAGATATGAACAAGCTAGGCTCTACGGTGTTAGAATCCAGGGAAATAGAAGTTGCATTGGTTGCTTCTAGGCAAATCAATACACCTTTTACCTTGCATTCATTTAACACGGTCCCAAATTGAAGCAACGTTGGCATCAGCATCCTCTTTTGCAAAACAAAACATCCTATGTTTACTTGAACTAAAGCAGTGTGGGACTATATGCTGGCAGCAGTATACACTGGCTGCCTACTGTGACATCTTCTTCTGTGCAATCAAATTCAGTCATACTAAGTCATGGAAGTAAATATTTTACATGAAAGACTGCCTTTTCTGAATGCACTGCTTGATATCTTTCCACTATTTAAACCATTTGATTCTTCCATTGCTGAAAGTTGTGTGCTTCAATGCCATCAGCCCTAAGATGTTGGATTCCCTTTGTACAGTTTGCTGAACCCTGAAGGGGGGCAGGGGTACATTTTTCCCCCTGTACAAATTCAGAGAGACTGAGATCCCCTGGCAGAGGCCACACTGTGAATTCCCATCATTTTTTAAAGTGTGCCACACATTCTGCTAACTGCACTGTGCAGATAGCTAACCATGCCTTGGAAACCCTCAGGGTACAGGACTGGCACACTGCCCCTGAGGGGTAGACAATATTTTAAATTGCTATCACTATTTAAAATTCTAGATTGTTTTATACAGTTGTATGAGTGCAGTGGGAGATCTAGAAATCAGAGAGGCAGTTTCTTTTCAGCTCAAAGTCCTCTTAGGATGCACACAAACATAGCATTTGAGGCAGGACAAATTGTCACAGGGTTTGAAACCGATAAAAAAAAATGCAGTACCAGCGCAGACCAATGAACTGCCTCCAAATGCTATTCAGTGGGCGTGTTGACACAAGACACTTTACCATGAATAGACTAATCAACTGCACAGTAAAGCATCACTGTCTACATGTGTGCACCATTTACTGGACAGTAAATTAATCTACTGTGCAGTTAGCTACTACCTGTCAATACAGGTAGTAAACTAACTGTGTAGTATCAAAGAAACAGAAAATTAGGGTTGGAAGGGACCTCAGGAGGTCATCTAGTCCAGTCTTGCTGCCCTGCTCCACCCTCCCACATGAGCTGCAGAGACAGCTCCTGCCTGTGCCAGTCTGGCAAAGCTACAGCCCCATGCCTGTTGTGGGAGCACAAATCTGTTGGGGGGAACATGCCCTCCATACTCCACACACTGTGGGGATGGGGCCTGGGGGTGGGGAGCAGCAGGTTGGGAGTGAGGGACAACAGTAGGACTGAGGGTTGTGGGTCTGTGCATTGGGAGTGAAGGGTACTGGCAGAGCCAGAGGGTTTTCAGTCAGGAGTGAAGGGTATTGGCAGAGCTGGTGGTGTGAGGGGTTGTAGGTTGGGACTGAGGGACACCAGCAAGACTGGGGGGCTGTGAGTCAGGAGTGAGGGGCACTGGCAATTTGCAGTGTGCAAATTGCACAATGATTAATGTAACTTGGGAGTAATGGAGGGCAACATGTTGATATTGCTGTTAATGTTTTCCTGTTGATTTTGATTTCTGTCTTTAAAATTAGGACTATTAAGCTGCTTTAACTTGTAGTGTGTAATAAGTATTTTGAGAACAAAATACTTATGTGTTTTCTACTTAAGTTATTTACTGGGTTGGGACTGGCCATCAATCTTTACAAATGGGTCCTGGTACAAAAAAGGTTGAGAACCACTGATCTAGTTCAACCCCTTGCTCAAAGCAGGACCAGCCCCAACTAGATCATCCCATCCAAGGCTTTGTCTAGTCAGGTCTTTAAAAACCTCCAAGGATGGAGATTCCATAACCTCTCTGGGTAACCTGTTCCAGTGTTTTACTACCTTTCTAGTGAGAATGTTTTTCCTAACCTAAAGTTCCCTTGCTGCAACTTGAGACCATTGTTCCTTGTTCTGCCATCAGCTACCACTGAGAACAGTCTAGCTCCATCCTCTTTGGAAGCACCCTTCAGGTAGCTGAAGGCTGCTATTAAATACCCTAGATCAGTGACTCCCAAACTCTGACAGATTGCACACCACCAGTTTAAAATGATACAACCTTAAGTACCACCAGCAATTTTTTCAATTCAACCTTAAGTACCACCAGCAAAGTTTTGTCCCACAGAGCAACCAAGGAGGGCTGGCCAGGAGTTGTTCTGCTTCTGGGGGAGCTAGCTCCCCAGATAGTTTAGTCCTTGGCATAGACCCCCATAGAAAAGTCAAACCTGACTAAGGTAACCACCTGTACTTAAAACAAATGTGAAAGGATAAAAAAAATACTTAAATAGACTTTACCATTCGGTGCATGGAATGTGGGAGGGTGCCATCTTTGAACATGGTGACAGTCACTCTTTGGTGACTGGAATCTCCTTTTCTAAGTGTAGTACAAGGGTAAACTCAGTGTCTAACCCAGTGTTTTCAAGGTCAAACAATAAAGATGTTTCCAGTGCCATAGTGACAAAAGAAAGTAGGTTCCCAAGTTTCACATCCATGTAATGGAAAAAATTGGTACCACATATTGCCCTACCAAAATAATTATTGAGTTTGTCATATATCATGGGGAAACTCCTTTACCTGCTCGTTTGAAAAAAAGAAAACTTTATACTCAGCGCTATAGATAACTTTGACCATGAAGACAGTTCTACAATCAGTAGCATGCACAGTTCCCATGACACAGTGAGTGTTCTGTTTCAGATGTAGCCTGGCCCGAGTGAAGTTCCATTAAAGCCAAAAAATTCTATAACCGATGTGGCTAGAAGTGGAACCCATTTAATGAATAAGATGCAGTGCCATAAAATTTGAGATTACAGGCGAGCACCTACTGAACCTTGCCTACCTGCAGATTTCCGGGCTGATGATTCTATTATCAACTTTGTGTTCAAAGTTGAACTACAAGCAAAATCAAAGTTTGTTCTCTCCTTGGTGAAGAATGGGATTCTAGGTGAAAGCTCATGAGCCACACCCACTCCTGCATGGGCTGGATGTCGTGCTTTATTATTAAGAGCAAAAATGCCACTGATGCATATTGGTCTCCTGCCAGTAATTCCAAAACCTGTTACAGATTATGCAATGGATTATACAGCCCTTAAAAACCTTCAAAGTGTTTGCTCTCAACTGAATCAGACAACCCTACCTGTCTTTTGTGATGAGGGAGTAGTCCATATAATCACAGCTATAATAATGAGTAACCCATCAGAGTTTACAGATGTTCCAATGATGGGAAATTTTCATTGCACTAAAGTTGTCATGCTCATTATTGGGAAGTACCTGCCTGGAAATGGTGCTCAGGATGCTTTGGTGGAATGTGGTGTATTTGGTGTTAAAGTTGTAGAATCACTTATGAAAGGTAATCACTATGTGAGGTCATGTGAGGGATTTCTCATCTTGTCAGAAGTCATACAAAAACTGAAATAGGATGCCTTCTGGAAAATCATTCCT
>NW_005841882.1:1132336-1136051 GCF_000455745.1 Alligator sinensis | reverse complement strand
GGTGGGGGGGTGGCCTAATGTGGGGGGGGGGCCACCCCCCCCCCCCCCCCCGTGCTACTCCCTATGAGTCACTTATGCTTGAAAATACACAAAACTTGAAGACATCTCTCCCAGATAAGGATGCAAAGACATCTCAGGACACCTATGAAAACCTTTTACTGCTGATTAATGATCTCTATGAAAATTGCAAGGCTTTCAGCACTTCCTCTCAGCCAAAATTTGAAATGTGCAAGTATTGGGATGGTTTCATTGGCTAGTTCAGATGCTCAAAAATCTGGTAGCCACTAATAGAGAAGGTGATTGGGAATCACATCTTCAAGGTGCACAGGACCTCCTCCCTGTGTTTAAAGAGTTTGACAGCATTAATTACTTGTGCTACACATCTTGGTACCTTAAAAATATGAGATCTTCCGGCACAGCATGCAGATGTATACCACGAATTTTTAGATGGCCATGTTGTTGTCTGACAACAGAACAGGTCGTTCTGTGCAGTTTCTGCTGATATGAAGGTGAAACAAACTATTCAAAGATCTCAAAAAAGTCCTGGTAGAGGTATAATTGAACAGACTAAGCAACAAAAATATGTTAATGAATGGGAACTTGTTTATCATGACATTCTCGCAATCAGCAATACATTCCGAGAATTAGCAAGTTCTGACAGATCTAGATATCGTGAGCTATCCACTCACCATGAGTTGCCTGGGAATTTGGCCTCAAATATTGAATCACATGTTTCCTGTGTGTTCCAGTTCATGGAGGGTACAGGGATCTCACATCCAGTCAGATGGAACTTCACAATTTCATAAGCAAGCAACATGTCCCAAAATAGACGTAGCTGAAAGACTTCTTTCATTCAGAGAACATGAAAGGAGAGAGGCTTATATGTAGTTTATGGATGGACGTTTCATTAAGAAAACAAAGAAGCTTTCAGATATTATTAAGATAAAATGTCCAGGATATGTTTCTGATGAAATCCTACCCTGCAGATGAGAAAATCCTACTCATAGCAAAGGGGCAAGGAGAGCCTGCTAAGAACATACTGAAGTACATTCTACTGCCATCTATAACACGTTATTTGATGATTGTGGCCTTCTTACTAAACCAATCAAGTCAGTTCTTTTAGTGGAGCTTGAGAAGAAACTGAAGCCATCTAATCACAATTTCCATCAGAACAGCAACAAAAAACTGGTCATTGTAGTCTTTGTCTCAAGTACACCAAGTCCAAAGCAAAAAAATGAAAAGTTTGAGAATTTTTCGATACCATATGGAGGAAAGCTATCCAATTCCAACTGGTTCAGAGGGTACATACTGTTTGACAGTTATGTGGAGGTCATTGAAAGAAGGTGAATGAAAGAGGAGAAAGACTATTACACCAGTAGAATTTGTAAAACTGGATCCTGACACTCCTTTACCTGTTCAGATGGAGAAGTTTGGGCCTTCTTCAGCAAACAAAGAGATATTACAACTGTCAACCAAACAATACTTTTGTGAAAAAGGAAGGGAGAGTAGAATCATAGAATCATGGAAATTAGGGTTGGAAGGGACCTCAGGAGGTCATCTAGTCCAACCCCCTGGTCAATGCAAGACCATCCCCAACTAAATCATCCCAACCACGGCTTTATTTAGCCAGATTTTGAAAACCTCCACAGGTGAAGCTTCCAGCACCTCTCTGGGTAATTTGTTCCAGTATTTTACTACCCTCCTAATGAGAAAATTCTTCTTAATATCTAAACTAAACTTCCCTTGCTGCAACTTGAGACTGTTGCTCCTTGTTCTGTCATCTGCCACCACCGAGAACAGTCCAGCTCCATCCTTTTTGTAACCCCCTTTCAGGTAGTTGAAGGCTGCTATAAAATCCCCCCTCAGTCTTTTCTCTAGACTAAATAAGCCCAGTTACCTTAGTCTTTACCTCATAAGTCATGTCCCCCAGGCCCCTCACCATTTTTGTTGCCTTCTGCTGGACCCTCTTGAATTTGTCCACATCCTTTCTGTAGTGGGGGGCCCAAAACTGAACACAGTACTCCAGATGTGGCATCACCAGTGCTGAATAGAGGGGAATAATCACTTTTTTTGACCTACTGGAAACACATCTACCAATGCAGCCCAGTATGCTGTTAGCCTTGTTGGCAATAAGGGCACACTACTGTCTCATATTGAGCTTATTGTCCACTGTAACCCACTAGGTCCTGTTCTGCAGAGCTGCTGCTCAGCCAATCAGCCCCCAGCCTGTACTGGTGCATGGGATTGTTTCATCCTAAGAACAGGACTTTGCACTTGTCCTTGCTGAATCTCATGAGATTCCTTTTGACCCAATCCTCCAATTTGTCTAAGTCACTCTGAATCCTAGCCCTACCCTCCGGTGTTCTCCTCCCTGCTTGGTGTCCTCTGCAAACTTGCTGAGGGTGCACTATGCCATCTTCCAGGTCGTTGAAGAAGACATTGAACAAAACCAGCCCCAGGACTGACCCCATAGGGCACTCTACTTGATACTGGCTGCCAAGTAGATATTGAGCCATTGATTACTACTCTCTGAGCCTGATGCTGCAGCCAGTTTTCTATCCACCTTACAGTCCATTCATCCAGCCCGTACTTCCTTAGCTTGCCTGCAAGAATGTTGTGGGAGACTGTATCAAAAGCTTGCTAAAATCATCCACCAGTCTCCCTGCATCCACAGAGTCAGTCACCTTGTCATAGAAGGCAATCAGGTTGGTCAGGCATAACTTGCCCCGGTGAATCCATTCTAGCTGTTCCCAGTCACCTTTTTCTCCTCCAAGTGCTTACAAATGGATTCCTTGAGGATCTGCTCTATGATTTTTCCAGGGACTGAGGTGAAGCTGACTGGTCTGTAGTTCCCTGGATCCTCCTTCTTCCCTTTCTTATGTTCGCCCTTTTCAAATCATCCGGGACCTCTCCTGATCACCATGAGTTTTCACAGATAATGGCCAATGGCTCTGCAATCTCATCAGCCAACTCCCTCAGCACCCTCGAGTATATCCCATCTGGCTCCATGGACTTGTACACATCCAGCTTTTCTAAGTAGTCCCTAGCCTGTTCATTTACCACTGAGGGCTGCTTACCTCCTCCCCAAACTATGCTGCCCAGTGCAGTAGTCTGGGGGCTGAACTTGCCTGTGAAGGCTGAGGCAAAAAAGGCATTGAGCACTTCAGCCTTTTCTGCATCCTCTTTCAGAAGGTTAACTCCCTCATTCAGTAAGGGACCCTCACTTTCCCTAGTTCTCCTCTTGCTGCTTACATACTTATAGAAACCCTTCTTGTTACCCTTCACATCCATTGCTAGCTGCAACTCCAATTGTGCTTTGGCCTTCCTGACTTCATTCCTGCATGCCCAAGCAATGACCTTATATTCTTGCCTCATTATTTGTCCAAGTTTCCACTTCTTATAAGTTTCCTTTTTGTGACTTGGTTTACTGAAGAGTTCCCTACTAAGGCAAGCTGGTCTTCTGCCATACCTGCTATTCTTCCTGTGCATTGGGATGGTTTGTTCCTGCACTCTCATTAAGGCTTCTTTGAAGTGCAGCCAGCTCTCCTGGACTCCTCTCCCCCTCAGTCTGGCTTCCCAGAGGATCCTGTCCATGAGTTCCCTGAATCAAAGTGTGATTTTCTGAAGTCCAGGGTCCTTACCCTGCTGCTCTCCATCCTTCCTTCCCTCAGGATCCTAAAAAAAGAGGGGAAAAGAGGATGGCAACTTCCTGCTG
>NW_005841882.1:1124268-1132237 GCF_000455745.1 Alligator sinensis | reverse complement strand
CATTCCCCACCAATTCTTACCTGTTTGTGAGTGTACATGCTACAGTGTTAAATGGAACTATGACAGGACAAAGTGACAGAAGGGAGGCCGTAATGATCACAGATGATGGAATACAGATATGCAATCATCTGTCTGCTGCTGTAGAAGAAACAGATACTTGGCTGGTCATCCATTTATTTGATTCACTTTTACCTGGTTTCACACATGTTATAGTGCGGTCTAATGATACAGATGTTTTTGTCCTTCTTTGATATCTGTTTCAAGTGTTTGCAAAAGGACTTTTGGAACTTTGGATTAAAGTAGGCTTGGGTGATAAAGTAAGATTTGTTCCTCTGCACATGGTTGGACAAAAACTAGGATCAACTTTGTGCAGTGTTCTTATTAAGGCTCACCTTCTCTCAAGATGTGATGTCACTAACAAAGTGGGAACAAAACTGTCAGCATTGAATGCATCACCAGAGAAATTTGTTTTAGGTTTTGCTGAAGATGTCACATTTTCTGAGGATGTAGTTAACAGAAGCAAACAATACCTGGTTAAGGTCCTACAGCCATCACTTCAATGCAAAACATTTGACGAGCTTCTTTTTGCAATGTACAAAAGTAAACTTATCTCACAGCTTCCCTCAACTTCTTTCTCTGTTCAAAATGGACATCTCAGGAGAGGCTTCTTTGTGGCATGTGACTGCTTTAGCCTGGATGATAGCAGCTACAGAAGTATGTTAAATCTGAAAGATTTCGGGTGTTATGAAGACCTGAGTAGAGCTCTTCCTGAACAAATGTCTCCATTCTGTTCCTGATGAATTGTTGCTGACATGTAACTGCAACATGCAAAACTACACGATAGAAGTGCCAAAAAAATTACTTGTTTCTTGTATTGCAAGTGTGGTGAAAACTGTACAAGGAAAACCAAGTAGTCTAATGGATGATGTGTTGGATCACTCCAAAACATTAAAAGAAAATTTCTTGCAATAGTCACATTAATTTGTTTAATATCGTGTTGCATGTTAGCACTTCTTATTAATTTCATATTGATATTCCAGTTTTATATACAGTGTCAGCGGGTCCGAGTCGGGTACCCTCTGACCTTGAGATTCTTGCCTTCCACGACTTTTGATCTTTAACAAAATTGGGAAGGGAGGAGATGTTACACGTGCAGGTACCCACAGGAAGGACCCACACTGGACCGATGTCTGATTCTGGTGCTTTATTATTCTTAGTCTGGTCTTACTTTCTCTAGGAACGCCAGGTAAAAGGGACAGTCCGTTGGATCCGCCACGGAGATCCTCATTGTCGGACTCGGACAGTAAATACTAAGCTTTATCTCGGAGATCAGCCACTAATTGCCTCATTAGCAGCTGATGAATGCCGACACCAGGATTCCCAGGCTGTGGCTTGTGCTGGCGTGCAGAGCGCAGCTCTTTTAGTCTCCTTTTTTCTTTTCCCTCCTCGCCCCCTCTCATCCTCCGTTGAGGGATTGGGGTCCCATTTCTTCAGGGTTGGATCGGGCATTCCCCCACCCCCTTTCTCTCCTGGGCAACCCCACTGCATCTTGGCCTGGAGCCGCGGCTTTTTGCCGCACCACTGCTCCGTTCCCTGTGACTCACCTCAGAAGCTGGCTTTTCAGGTAGGTAGCAACCCAAGGGCGTATTGATCCCGAAATCTCATCGCTGTCTGTGAGGGTGAGTCCTTGTTTTAGGGCCTTCCTCTGACTTTCTCACCACAGGGCTCCTCGCCCACTTGTCTCAATCTGTAAGTGCCTGAAGGCACCTTCTTCCGGGTCTTCTCCCCTTCTTATCCCTCCTTCCTGAGCCTCATTGGCTCCAGAGGGTGTGGCGCGCCTTTTCCCTGCCGGGTGGTAATTATCCTCAGCTGCTGTCCTCTCTTAGTAACAGAGTTGTAGCCGTGGCTCTGTTACATACAGCATTTAGGTTTCAACTGGTATTGTAAGGAAAATTTTCATAAATAGTGTTGAGATAATTTGCCTTGAGAGAATTGCAAACCCTACTTTCTTTTGTCACTGTGACAATGGAAACATCCTTATTGGGTTGTTTGACCTTGAAAACATTGGGTCAGACACCAAGATTATCTTTGTACCATACTTAGAAGAGGCGATACCAGTCACCAAAGAGTGACTGTCACTATGCTCAAAGATGGCATCCTCCCACGTTGCATGCACCAAATAATGGAGTCTACCCAAGTATTTTTTTATTCTTTCACATGTGTTTTCTTAAGTAAACGTGGTTACCTTAGTCAGTTTTTCTTTTCTATAGGGGTCTATGCCAGGGACAGGGCTAAGAAGCAGAACAGCTCCTGGCCAGCCCCCAGCTGTGTGAAAGAAGCCTTCATGTGGATTTAGTTTTTCAGCTTTAGTCTCTGTCTACCTCCTTTTCATTTTCAATGCATCTCTTCCTCATCCATCATAGCTTTGGATTTTGGTGGACCAGAGTCAATTTAAGCTTTCCTAACTTTAGCCTCAGCAGCCCTGACCCACTTCTTCAAACAAAGAGAGGCAGGAAAACATTTGTTGAGAACATATTTCCACAAACTTATTTTCAGCCTGTATTTGGTAATATTTGTAAGTTCAGATTCAAGCTTTAAATGGTTTCTAACCACCATGTAATATTTCAAGCAATTACAAGATAATTTTAGCATTAAAACAATCACTTTTTAAAGCTAGTGTTAATATTTCTGAAGTGCTAGTTGACTGTCCTGGAAAGGGAAGTCTTCTGCTTTTGCACAAGACCAGCTACAAAAGTATATACTCCAGCCATGATCAGGAGGGAATTTTCAAGAGATAGAAGAGTAATAAAGTTTCCATGTTTATTTCTTTGCTGAGTGTCAATTAGTGGTAGTTGTGGCATCCAGTAGGAACTGGATTGAGACCACCAATTGATGTTACTTTGAGAAAAGCCAATGGCAAGTGACAAATCTCAACTAGTGACCTAAATGTGAGAGGCTTCGTAGCCCTTCATCTGGTTTCAGAGCTTTCCACACCATTCACATACACATACACACACACACACACACACACACACACACACAATTTTGAGTTTGAGTGGGTGCCATAGTCAGTTACACCATTAGGGATGTGCCATAACCATTTACAATGGAATATTTATACTATCCAATTACCAATTTTGCTTCCAGCTATGTGGTACATTTGACATATCTGGTTGGGGAAGTTAAAAATATTGTTATGCATTTTAAATAATACATGCAGAGCCCACAGATAGATGTCATATTTAGTGCTTGTACAAATCTAATGAATAAACACACATAGCTTCCAAACAAGGGGTCAGAACCCCAAACAGGTCACCTAAAAATACAACTACAAATATGATAGTAATTCACTTAGACAATACAAAATGTGTCCATGTGACTGCAATGGAGCCAGTGATGTGACTTATAGCTCCTTGGTCCTCTCAGAAAGTATATGAAGATAACCAAGATTTAGACCTTCTTATAGTCAACCTCAGGGTGTGAACACACAGCACATCTCTCTTGAGGTACCCACCTGCAACTACTCAGTATTATATCACCTCACTACTATGTGGCAGGGGACTAGGACAAACCTAGTCACATTGAGCAAATGGCTACACTGAGATGAAACTGGCTGGGACTAAGGACATTCAAGATGTATATCTGAAGTCAAGGTCAAGGAACAGGACTGCAAGCTCCCTGCCAGCTCCTCACACCTGAGTCCCAGGAGTGAGAAAGGCCAGGAGTTTGCCCCGCTGCTCCCTGTGCTCTAAGCCCTGAGACTGGGAGTACAACAGAGGAGTAGCTGCTCCAGGTAGGGGTGGGGGCTTTGCCCCATTGCTCCTCTCCCCTCCTGGACTAGTCTGGGAGGGAAAGGAGTAGCAAAGCACAGTCCCTAGCCCCTTTCCCAAGCCAGGGAAGTACCCTAATGTCTTCTGCCCATGACTCATCCCCAAGCCAGACACTGCTCCACCTGGGGTAGGGGCTAGGGCTTTGCCCCACTGTTCCCTCTGCTCTGCTCCCAGGGAGCAGGAGCAGAGTGGAGAAGACTGCTTCCCCACCCTGTTCTCCAGAGCCCAGTCTGGGGCAGGTGCAGGGAGTCTTTTCCTGCTGCTCCCACCCCCTGGGGACCAGGAGGAATGAATAAGGTACTGTTCCCCTCCCTACCCCACAGTGGCAATGTGTAGGGGGTGCACAGGCACACCCTGAGAGCACTGGTGCGCCTCCTGACAGCCAGTGTTCCCCACTTAGGTGATGAACAGGGGGACAGGAGAGAGTGCTGGTGCCCCCCCCTCGTCCGCTGACAGCGCAGTCCAGGGGGGCACCAGGAGAAGCAATCTCCGCAGTCCCACCATGGTCGATCACACTGACCAGTGGGGAGGTTCCCCCACAGCTGATAGTGCCAACCCAGAAGTCAGCATGATCAGCAGGGGGCTCACTTCTCCTGGCATCCCCACTCCCCGGGGGAGCCCCACCCCGGTCGCTGACTGGCTGCTGGTTCAGAGAGGGCAAGTGCCCCCTTGACTCAGGAGGCACCAGTTGCCCATGCTTCCCCAGGGGAGGATCACCCCAGTCTTGGGAAAGAAGAGAACAGGGGAGAGGGAGCAGCTGCAGACTGAAACTCCATACTGCTCCCTCTCCCAGAAGGATTTCCACCAGGGGAAATTACTCAGAATTGAAGATCTGCATGCAGCCTGAGGAAATCTTGACGGTGTATCTCACAGTGCAGAGACAGAAGAGAGGGAAATGTAACAGAAGGAAAATGGAAATTAAACCCATGTCTTGCCTGTAACTTACACTAATTGTCCCTTGTAGACTGACTGGGCAGAATTCAGAGATAATGGGTGGTCATATTGATACAGGGTATATGTGTGTGTTTGTGTGTCAGTCTCTCTCTCTCTCTCTAAGTTGTCAAAATTGGCCCAACAAGAATGCACACACAGGAATGTGCAAATTACACTAGCTTAGACTAACTCCTGAATTTGGACTAATACCTCGAGGCTAATTTGCCACTGGATATTTTAAGCATAGCTATAAAACAAATAAGGATTTGAAACTTCGTGCTTCAGTAAGCAGTACATGTCAGATGAGAAGATTATAATACAAAAAAACCAAGAGAGGGTCAGAAGTGTATATCCTGTTTTTCTTAGCATCTTTCATAAGGCTTCATTAAAGATGTGTCATTTTCCATTGCTGTTAATCTTTGTCAGCAGAAAGACCATTAATTGGTTGGCCACTCTACTCTTTTCTAGCAAGTGAAGACAGAGGAAGAGAACATGTTCCAAACAAAACAGACCAGATCATAACATGAAATTCTACTACCAGCATTTTATCCTTTCTAACAAAGGAGAAGATTATGAAACATTATTTATTGTACATTGTCAGGCCTGACTTTAATCTATGGAGCCAAATATCTAAGCCCATATCTTTAGAAATTATTATATCCAATTCTGAGTGCAAAAATGCATGGACATAATTTGCATATGTAACCACAGTATTTGTGCATACAAATCTTATATGCACATTTTTGAAAATGTGAGTCTGTAACCCCTGGTTTTCTGAATTTCTGTTTTGCTGAACATTTGGACTGCATCATTGTATAAACAAATAAACAACAAGGCTGCTGTAACTAGGTTAACTTATTTTAAACTTTTCAATCGCACTCTGATCTTGTAATGTTGTCTTTCTGTGAGCAATGTCAACATGAAAGCTCTTGCTAGGGAGTTACATACATTGAATTATGCTAAGTGTAAAAGGGTGGAATCCTCCCTGTGGAGGTAGTAATTTTGAACAAAAATGAAAAGTAGGCATTATGGGCTCAAGGTAAAAGATGGGAGATAAAACCTTTTATGTGCCTCTGGAAAGCTTCTTCTTTTTTAACATGCAAAACCAAGGTGGTCCAATGTAAGTTGCCCAAGAAGAACTGCCCTGGGGAACTCCCTTCTCATCAGCACAGAGGCAGAAAAGGATCTTGGAGTCATTATAGACTCCAAGATGAACATGGGCCACCAATGTGGGGACGCAGTCAGGAAGGCTAACTGCACCTTGTCATGCATCCACAGAGGTGATCCTCCCCCTCTATCTGACATTGGTCAGGCCGCAGTTGTAGTACTGCATCCAGTTCTGGGTGCTGCACTTCAGGAGGGATGTGGACAACATGGAGAGGGTCCAGGGGAAGGCCACTCGCATGATCGGAGGTCAGCAGGGCAGGCCCTACGGGGAGAGGCTACAGAACCTAAACCTGTTCAGCCTCCACAAGAGAAGGCTGAGAGGGGATCTAGTGGTCATCTATAAACTGGCCAAGGGAGACCAGCAGGTTATGGGAGAGTCCCTGTTCCCCCGAGCACTACTGGGAATAACAAGGAATAATGGCCATAAGTTGACAGAGAGTAGATTCAGGCTAGATATCAGGAGGCGCTACTTCACAGTCAGGGCAGATAGGATGTGGAACCAACTTCCAAGGGAAGTGGTGCTCACTTCTACCCTGGGGGTTTTCAAAAGGAGGCTAGACAGACACCTTGCCGGGGTCATTTGACCCCAGAATTCTTTCCCGCCCATGGCAGGGGGTCAGACTCGATGATCTGCTCAAGTCCCTTCTGACCCTACCAACTATGAAACTATGAAACCTGAATTGCTTGGTGGCAACATGAGTGCAGGGAAACAGCAGTAATATATCTCTGGAGGTCAGTGCAAAGCCTGACTTCCAATATCCTTCAAGGAAGAATCTGTGGGTACTGAAGTTCTCAGTAGACTTGGAGACCCCATAGTGACTAATTTCTTTAACTTCTTTATATGGCTATAAAATTTTTACTCTGGAAAACAGACCTATGAAATTCTCCCCTTTCTACAAAATTGGCCAGATACGAGAAATCACCCGAGTCTCTGAAAAGTGTTGCATGGTTGACACATTCCATGATAAATTAAATCCCTGATTTAGTGCTTGAGTATATGTTTCAAATTATACATATGCTCAAAGCCCTTTGAGCAAATGGAAGAAGTCCTTGGAGTAAAATAGGGGTAGGCAGGCAGAAAGATAGCAGATGGGCAGGAAGCAAAAAGCAGATCAGGAGACTGGGCAGGGAGCCCAGGTTGAGGAACCCTGCCATACGTCATTGTGCTGCCTGTCCATTCTCCAATTAACCACATGCCACACACGCTGAGGGTGTCCATGCTACTTCTGGCACTTGTACCACAAGTTAGCCACTCCTAAACTAGAGTATCCAAGAGCAGTTTAGTTGTGGTAGCATGTTGCTAATTTATCTTAACAAAAAGCAAGGTAAATTAGTTGGCATTGATCTCCATGCTACTGCAGCTAAACTGCTTCCTGATATTTGACCTTGCTCTTTCCAAACTAGTTTAGGTTTCTCTACCCAATATAACAGTCTACAGTATGGTAATGCCCTGACAGAAAACAGGGAGAGCAAGGAACTGACATATTAAATCTCAATTTCCTACATTTTAATCAACTTAACTCCATTCCCAATCTTAACTATTTTATTTAAACTGGCACATGAGAATATTAGTTGTATACAAATATCAACAGGACACAAATGTAGGTGTTGTAGATTTAAACCACCAAGGAAATGAGCAGCTCCATTAATGCAAAAAGCAAAGGTTGGCTCTGTCTTGTAAATTCACCATATCCTGGGGGAACTCTGGAGGCTGACCCATGTAGGCAAATTCTGTTATTAATATCACACACAGGGATAGCATCTTAGAACCACAGAATCATAAAAAAATAGGTTGGAAAGGACCTCAGGAGGTCATCTAGTTCAATCCCCTGCTCAAAGCAGGACCATCCCCAACTAGATCATTCCAGCCAAAGCTTTATCTGGCCAGGTCTTACAAACCTCCAAGGATGGAGATTCTACCACCTCTCCAACATCTTCTGGCTGCTAATTCTGTTCAGTAACATCAACTCATCATTAAGGGGAAGGTGGCACTGGTAAAGTCTTTGAAATGCACTCCAGACCACAATCGTGTCTACTTT